>NW_028145503.1:842500-865000 GCF_977016875.1 Pavona decussata | reverse complement strand
AATTTTGCCCAGATTTGTTTTATGCTAGCCTGAATATTTACTCATTCTTAGTATGTCCTTTTAAGTGAAATGACGTTTGGTTATTTTTTATTTTTACATGTGTCAATCGAAAGTTATGCTCTTGAATATACGCATAAATGGATATGGTATGGTTTCATTTATGACGACACAAAAAACTCGATTCTACTGGGGACAAAAATCTTAAAAGATATGGAGAAACTAAAATTACAATTCAATAATACTAACTTTAGATTTTATGAGATTTGAACTTGAACATGGCTTTATAGATTATAGTTTTCAAATAACGTGTTATTATCATTATTATTATTATTATTATTATTATTATTATTATTATTATTATTATTATTTACAAAAACTGTTTTGCACCTCAGACTAGCCGAGGGACGGACGTTTCAAAGTATTTCAGCTTCATCCATCCACCTCCGTTCAAACTAAAGGTCTTTTCCTCGGAAGGAAAAAAATCCGGAGAAAACACAAACAGACGGGTACGTTATATCTTAACACGGTACATCCTTTTATTAATGCGGATACGTTCTGCCCATGACGGAATGGTCCGAAAAGACGACCCGGGCTCGGCTCGGGTTTTCTAACGGCAGTGACTCCTAATACGGTTGTATTCTTCTTCAGTTTATTAACAATGCGTGAAATAGCAAGTAGATTCTAGCAAGGGTTATTGGAATCCAAAAAGGAAATTGGGTAACAATGCATTTGTCAGAGATAATTAAGCTCCAAATTGGAGAAAATTCGTTTATTGCCAAGTAGTCATCAACGCAAAAAAAAAAAAAACATATGTATGCAACCGCCTCAACAGACATCTGTTTATTACTAAAAAGTCACATATTTAATTGGCAACTTTTCCAACCACTGCAACCAACACCCTTTGTACAACTAATTTGCCACATACATACTTTGCAACCACTGTAACCAACACCCTTTGTACAACTAATTTGTCACATACATACTTTGCAACCACTGCAACCAACACCCTTTGTACAACTAATTTGCCACATACATATTTTGCAACCACTGCAACCAACACCCTTTGTACAACTTATTTCCCACATACATACTTTTAATACAACCACTGCAACCAAGACCCATTGTACAACTATTTTCTCAGATAGATACTTTCTAACCACTGCGACAAACACCCTTTGTACAACTTATTTCCCACATACATACTTTACAACCACTGCAACCAAGACCCATTGTACAACTAATTTCCCACATACATACTTTGCAACCACTGCAGCCAACACCGTTTGCAACCCTTCCAACCACCGCAATCAAGATCTATTCATTACTAAATAGTCACATATTTAATTGGTAATTTTTGCAGCCACTGTAATTAACACCCTTTTTTAGAACTAATTTCCCACATACATACTTTAACTCCCGGCAATAAGGCCAAAGGATCTGCTTTAAGACGTTTCTCGCTAAATTATCCTGAAGTATTCTCTGAGTAACACAAGCTTCTGTCCCTTACTTTAACAGTTAAAATTTCATAGAACGTGAGTAACTTTACAATCGGTTTGTAGCGTTCTTGTGGATTAGGTTATTGGTGAGGCAATTTCGGTAAGACCAGGAATTTTAGGTGTAGGTCCTTTTTTAAACCATAACATAGTTAATTTAAGTTCTAAGCCCAGTGTTTATTTATTAATTTTTTACGTGCCTCAGGTGCAGACTGTGTCCCCAGAATCAACTTCACCCTGCCCTCGTTTACTAAGAAGTCAGAGATCTGACACGGTAAGTTTGCGTGAATCAGTATTTTTAACCGTATATATCTATAGCAACCCGTCGAGTTAGCTGTTGAATTAAAGTGTTCCATAATGAGAACGCGAAGACCTTAAAGATGGTACACAAATACGCGTCGATTCAGATCGAATGCTCCTTATGAAAGATATAAAGCAATCGTGTTGTTACCTAGCTGCTTCACGTCATTCTGTACAAAACACCTTTGGGACACACTTGACTCAAGGCGGACAGCTAAGTGGCTTAGGTGCAGAATGGACAGCTGATAAATCCGAAATGAGTTTTTAGATTCTATTGATCAAACTTGCTCGGGCCGTATTGAGGAAATATTGGTAAATCTAATTTTTGCAAACTTGAAAAGAAAAGTGATACATTCTCTTTATGGACGAAAGAAGCTAGCGTCATAATGATTTTACTGTTAAATAATACTCATTATAGCTAAGAAATAAAAGAAATAATTAATTTCTGACCCTATGTGTCTTACAGGAGATATTCCCTCTGAATCCAGTTATACGAGTCGGCGGAGGGTATCGCAGGCTCAGCTGGAAGGTAATGAATATGTTCTTACTAAACACTGAAACATTGTAAAATGAAATTCCGGGGATTTGATTAGCTTAACGACCATGGTATATGGGCCATTATACCATGCCCGAGAAGTAGCGACTTATTAAATTGTGTTTCGGTTGTTCTCTTGTTTTTAATAAAACAATTATTCCACTGACGCTTTTTGGATATGAGATGATTACAGCCAACTCGGAGCTACGCGCCTCGTTTGCTATCTATCCTGTCATATCCAACCCGCGCTCGTGGAATAATTGTTAAATATTATACTCTTTCTATTCTCTGACGCTTGCGTGCAATTGGTAATAATGTGTCACCTTAAACAATATACCCATATATACTTTACCTGGGACATATTCGATGATATTCCCCAAGTAATGAACCATAGTTTTCAAATTCGGGTTACTTCAATACCATTGTAGACGTTCATTACTTGAAACTTGAAGGTGGAGGAGCATTTTGCAGTTGGAGCAGACGGGGCGTCAATATACTTGTGGAAAATAAACACTCAACGCGCGTTCTCACGAGTCTTTTCAGCGAAAATAAGTGAAGGATGACAAGCACATTAAACTTATTTCCCTTCAAAAATGGTTGTAATAATGTTATCGATGATGATAACGATAACAATAATGACAGTGATAACAATAATAATAATAATAATAATAATAATAATAATAATTAAATAAAGGGAATGATAACTTTATTATTTACAAGAATAAAATCTACTAGATACAATTTGATTCTATTAAAACCTGAGTGATTTCACAGCTTACTGTCATAAAATTGTAAAATATCAACATGTTGTATATAAAAGTTAATTTATATGGGTTTGGTTCAGAAGATAAAAGAACAATTTCCATTGATGTAATAATGATAATAATAATAATAACAATAATAATAATAATAATAATAATAATAATAATAATAATAATAATAATAATAATAATAATAATAATAATAATAATTGGCTATGGCTGGCCGCCCAATCATTGTTTAGGTAATCTGGGCATCCAGAAGTTTTAACTGCCATATAATAATAACAATAATAACAACAATAACAACAATGGAACAGTTCATTTCAGAGGACAAATGTGCATGCATTTTTCTCTCCAAATCAGGGCTTTGTTTATATATTTCAATACCACAATTTGTGCTCATTTAACTACGTTTTAGTTCTTTTAACCTCTTGTATTTTGGATAATTCGAAGGAGTTCCATTATTAAAACGTTATTTCTTCTTACCAGGTTCTGGATGTCCTGCCTTCTATTGGTCAGTATGAACCCGATTTGTCCCCTGCTTACAGCTGTTCCTCATGTCACGCAAGATTGCCTGTCACAGAGAAGATCACGAACTCTCGAGGACAGCTACGCTCAATACTTGCTACTCCCAAGCGGTGTCACAAATGTGGAACACCTACCACAGACTACCAAGCGCTTAGGGAGAAAGACTTACATGAAAGTGTTGTGGATACTTTGCACCGAGGAGATTCCAGATTTATAGTAGATCACAGGCGGTTTAATAATTTACGTGACGCACAATCCTCTCCAAGAAAGAAAGAGAGAGTCTGTACCTCACCAGTGGACTGGCGCGACGACATGGAATCATTCCGACTTCACATGAGCAGGCAAAGCCAACACGAGGATGATCTGGAAACTAGTGATCAGGTTTCCGAACAGAAACGCTCGGAATCGGGAAGCAGTGTGTTCATGACAGAACCTGGGGCAAATATTGATAAAATAAACGAGCCCCCGGATGTACGGTGCGCATGGGATGATGGGTCAGCACAAGCGGAAGTAACGAGAGATTATGAGAATGAGAACGTAGAATGGGAGATAGAGGACGAAACCAAAAACGTTCGTTCAGATAATGATGTGGACTCTTTCAGTGATTTTGAGCTTATTGAAGATTGCGATCCGGAATCAGGATTCACAGTGCGCCTGCGTCGAAGGCCTTTTGCTTCCGCTGAAAAGACTAATTATGTAATAAGCGGAATTCATGACGATGAGACAACGAGAGAGAACTCGAAAACTAAGGGAACAAAATTAAGCCATCGTAATCAAGAAAATTTACGCCATAAACAAGAAACTGATATCTCAAGAAAGAGTAGGAAGAAACAAATTTCTGCCGCTAAAAAAGAAAGCAGACAACATCCGCATGACGTAAAAGGCAACGATGAAGAATTGGAACAAAATCAGCCAAAAGAAAATAAAAAGACCAAACAAGCAAAAAGTCCCAGGCACTCTTTACCTAGAACTGACTCGTTTTACACGGTGGGCCTGGACCGGCGTGATTACGTATTCTCCGAGGAACCGGTAATCGTAGAGACCGACGAGGATGACGTCATATTCTATCCCAGAACGAGGTGCAGCGGTGACTCTTTTTCAGACATTAAGTTTGTTTCAGATAGCTGGAGCCCAGATCGTCTTGTTTCTGGCGAGGCTAGAAGACCACCCATGCCTACTCCCGCTGATCAGGTACAGTTGTGGCTGCTTCGAATTTCAAAGAATAGCATCCATAAGGAATATGTTACCTTTATAATTCCACTAACACGTAGTTTTTCTCATTTTAACTCTGGCCCTGAAGAAGACTAGTTGTAATATTTAAAATATTGGCCCAAATAAGTAAGCCCTTTGCCCGTAGTGTCAACCCAGCAATCAGTTTGGTTTATTTACACGTAAAGTGACGACTGGCAAATGCATTTCTACTACAAGAGATCTGGCAACGGAACGTATTCAGAACGGTTTATTTTGCGTCGTGTGGTCGCCTGCATCCAAAAGTTACGTACTTTTACCATATAACAGGGACACTCAACAAGAGCATTTAAGCAAAATATTTCAAATGTTGTCTCCTGTTTTCCAAAATGTTTTTCTGCCCTTTTACAGACATAATTATCTAAGCTAATACAGATTGACCTGTTCAGATGTTTTAGCTGAAAATTTAAGTTGCAGAAAGTTTTAAGAAAAGGAATCTTATTCCCTAAATTTACGAGCTTTAAACCTTATTCCAAAATAGCTGCCATTTTAATATTGTTTTGTTTTCATTCAAATTAGCCCTTCAAGCTATAGCCTCGTTCAAGATGAAATATTCCTTTGATTTTTGAACTTAAGAGCGAGGCAAGAAGGGCTAATTTGAATGCCAACAATAAAATATTAAAATGTTAGCCATTTTGGAATAAGGTGTATTGTTGGTTTTACGGAATAATATCACAAGCCTACCTTTTTTTCGCATTTTTAACTCATCCTTGTCCGAAAGGAATTAGTTTTTCAGTGTTACGAAATTTTTAGCTGGCCCTTTTTTTAACTGTAGAATTTCTTTACGACTGCATCTAAATTTCCGCACGAGGAAATTTAGGTCTTCCCAACAGATATCCACGGAAAAGAACTGTTGGGTGCGCGCCCCCGTTTTGCAGCTAGCCTCGCTTTAATAATGAGGTTCAAAGTAACTGAGAAATGGCCTATTTCACCAACACGTAATTTTATCATATAAGCACCAGACAAGAAGCAAATTATGAGGGACCATTATAATGACCCGAGTAGAGGATATTGTGCTGTGTTATCCGTAGAATAAAGTAGTAAAAATCATCCATTATTTGATGGTTTTACCTGGACATTTCATTCATTGTTCGTATTATGATAGTTGATTGAGGGACTGGTTACGAAACCTTGCCAGGACAACAATGGTGCTGCAATTAATGTTGGAAGGGCCGCAACCATGCACAATCCTTTGTTTTAACGTTCTCACTACAGCTGAATGTCTTGACAGGAACGTTTCTATTGGCCAGTTGCTCCAACACATTTCAAAATATATTGTGGTCTGTGCACGTTGAAGGCCAAAAATATTAACAAAAATATATAACAAAGAAGTTTGTCAGGCTTCATAACCATTACTTTTTATTAAATATAGTATAATCAGTTTCACCATTGAGTAAGGTCTATGTACAGTGAATTTGATTGTCTGCCTTAACTTCTTCGGTTACCAAAATAATCGCATTTAAAGTGACCTGCAACCTTAAAATAAATTGACATTAAATTATTGTTAAATAGCCTCATTTCATAATTATCGGAAAATATGACAGTAATATTTCAACGTTAGACTATCGCGTACGCCTATTTTCGCCTTTAAAATTCTCACGTGCCGCCATTTTTATTTCATGACTTCATACGGTTGTCCAATTATTGAATATAAAAGAAGTCAAGAGCAGCAAACGTATGACGTCACAAAATCCAAAATGGCGCTGCGCAGGGAATATAAAATCGAAAATAGGTGAAAACGTTTTTTGTTACGTTATTACCACTTTCAAACAAATTGGAATTTTGACATTAGTTCGAACATTTCAACCTCACTTTGTTATAAGAGTGAAGGATTACGTTCCATACCTAGATATGTTGAAAGTTTAATTCAGAAATACACGATTAGCTTAAGATTAATTTTCATTGACGCTTATAAGACGGTCGAAGAACATTTGCCTTCGGAAGCTACCAGGACAACTTTATAGAAATGCAGAGAGTACTTTCTGTTTATTGAAGCTTTTTTTCTTCCGAGAGAAATTTTTCTTAAAGGGTTCTTGTGTTTTTAAGAATTGATATAATCTACTATGTGAATGACCTGCAAGTAGCTTTCTCTAAAACTTTCCACCTCGTCTTCATTCCTTTGTTAACAGGATTATGTGGAATACTCCTCATCCTTGTCCATTTCACCCACACAGCATGATGGGTACCTCGCTGATAGCGAAGAGAACGCTGACCTTAGTTCATTACAGGCTCAGATTCAACGGGCTCGAAATGAGGCAAAAAGGCAACAGAAGCGAAAAGAGGAGGGAGGAGAGAGTAGGAGGAAGGAGTCAAAGGGAACACAAGAGCGAGGGACTCAGGAGGACAGACAGAATAAGAGGAGAGATTCAAAAGGAAGAAAGGAAATAGGTAAAAGGAAGATTTACGTGTATGGCCGAAGGTCGAGGCACAAAGTACTCGAATTGACTTTGAACATTCATATTTTCAGTAAACACAAAAAGAATGCAAGATGGCGGCTGTTCAGAGATGGCGGCTGTTCAGAACAAGTGACGTAATTCTCACATTATACGACGTCATCGAAACCATTTGTGGACCTCAAAGGAAACAGTTTTAAACAAACTATTTACCCTCCATTTTTTCATTGTGATAGCTGTAGTGGCCTTGAAATTGTCCCTTCCTCCCTCCACCCCCGGCTAAAAAGGGTCATCTCAATACTAAATACTGGACTAAGGTATCTTTCCCACTTTTTTGCTAACTCCTTATTTGCAATCAATTATATTGTTTTGTCAAGCCACTGCAGTATTACATATCTAACAAAAGAGTACGGCGTTTCAAGCATACTTAGAAACTTGAATTTTGAATGTATTGTTCGTTTCTCTACACCAACAGAAGGATCGCTGTCACAAAAGTCTCAGGAAAAGGAAAGCTCGAACAGAGCCCCCTTAAACAGTGGCCAATGGGACAGTGACTGGGATAGTGACTTCAGCTTACATGTCCAGCCCCTCAGCGACTTAACTTCGTCGAGCAGTGAAGACGATCAGTGGAAGAATGGGACCGAGAGAAGAACAAGCAATCAAGAAACCCAACAGCGGACCAGAAAAGCGTCTGATAAAACCTCTAAGGCTGTTTTAAGAAGGGAAGAAAGAAAACCTAGTGAAGTTGACCTTAACAAGAGCACTTTACAAGGAGGCGCTGTAGCGGTAGAGCCTCGGCGAAAAAGTGCAGGGGAGACCCATGTGAGAGAAAAGAAATCGAGTAGGAAGATAATCGTCAAACCAATACCCTCTATTGGCCCAGGTATTATATTAAGCATATATTATCCTAAAAATATAAGGTTTTGTGTGAAGTAAACAAATAAACAAACAAAAATGAATTAAGCAACTATTTTGTGTATTTTCAGATGCATAATGTTCTGTTCATAAAATAAGGACTTTCTTACATTACGTTTTAGAAATTTCCGCTCTTCGGAGTATGGAGTTTCCACCTTAACGCATGGCATAAATAAATTTTGAAACCCTTTAATTAAACGCTAGTGTAGTGCAGAACAACTCTTTTTAGCCGTGATGCAGTAGCTGCCATTTGAAACATTTCAGAGAATTTCCATCATTAATGTTATTGGGAGGGGTACTACTGCTTAATTACTAACAAGGGAATAATTGTTCTTTAGATAATATGTAAATAATGTATTTTTTTTTTTACAACAAGGGCCAGACTCTGAACATGCTGCACCTCGCCCCAGACCACGCGCTCCGCGTGACGAGGACGAGCTGAGCGAAAGTGATCTGCAGTTCTTTTCGCAACAGTTCCAAGCACCTTACCCCACAAAGGGACAGAAGAATGGCTCAAATGGCGAAAGCCCTGTAGGATGTAAAGGAATCGACTGCTACAGATGTGGAGCTCTCATCCAGGAGTGTCAAGGCGTTTGTACAAGGTGCGGTACTTGGTGTCAGCGGCCTGGTGGGCCTTGCAGTGCTTGCCGGGATATCTGTGAGAGATGCGGTAAGCCGAAGTTTAGATGCTCATCTATTAGTGAGAGACTGGAAGCTAGCACAGATGAAGATGAAGTTGAGGAGCATGGTGATTCAAATGGTATGTTCAAATGATGGAGGTGGTGATTAAGTAGTACTAATGGATTGTATTGTTAGTAAGGAAGCAGGGGTCGATTCAATGAAACTTTTACACTTGTAGTTTACAAACAGGGCTGAGTTGCTCGAAACATGGTTAGCGCTAACCATTGGTTAAGAGGTATTAAAACCTATAGGTTTTTATGGTATTTAACCCGGGTTAGCGCTAACCATGCTTCGAGCAACTGGGCCCTGGGCGTTAGTTTAACATCCGCACACAAAACAAAATTCAATGACAAGTTCTGTGTGAGCGTCATGTAAACCTATTGTTAAATTAGCCCCAGAGGGCCAGTTGCATAAAATTCAACGTCGGGCCTAACTGCTAACCCCTGACGTTCAGCCCAGTCAAAATCAGTATTTTAACGTCTTAGTTTAGCCGTTACGCTCGTCGATAAGTTTTATGCAACTCGTTTCAGATGTTTTAGAAAACTTTGTGTTCATCAACTAGCCTGAAGAAAATTGGGATGCGAGCGAATAGAAAAGCGATTAGACTAGCGAGAGAAGGTAAGAGAACCGCTATCCTGGTCTCTTCATCGTTTTTATCCCGCTCCCAATATTTTTCATCGCGCGCCGGTTTTCGCTGCTTCCCACTATCTAAACGGCTTCTTCTTCTTCATGTTCAGGAGTGGACAAAAAACATGAATGTTCAATTTACTCACACTTGATTCGCCAGTTGACTCTCAGTAAACCAGTTGCATTAGTTTAGTCCTCTAGACATAGTCTCCTGGGCTTTTAAAGCCGTAGGCTAAGTTACTTGATTGATGATACAACCAGTCCCACTCCTAATGATGTATGGAAGGCTAGTGTGATTCGTACTTTTTGTTCAGTGCTATAATTCATACTTTAATTTTAGTTACAGCACTGAAACGGGATCTAAAAGGGAACGTTCAACGTTGTATTCCACTAATGTCGATCATGAAAGCCAAATCCCACGATTTAGAAATACGAGGCACTACTCTTTGACGTGTTTGAATTATATCCTTTCCTCTAGATTTGGGAGCTAAACCATCAGTTCAAGAGAATTTAGAAAATACTGGTAAAGGTAAGCTAGGACAGAGTGTGTAGTGTCAAGGTATGGTAACTCCGCCATCCCATTACACCGCTTGAAGAGGTATTGAAGGGAAAAAATGAACCTTTTAGTACAATGTGAGCAGCACTTGTATCAGTCACAGGAGAGTTACTATTTGTAAAAATTCATTTCAATTTTATAAGGTGAAGGTCAAAGTCCACTGCTGATTGCTCAAGAGGGGACCGGACCTGGGCTCAAAGCTGGTCTGACCATGGATAGTACTGAGATTACCAATGCCCATCAGGTATGTATTAAACATGAGTACAATTCAATCAGTTCTACTCACTTTATTTAGTTAAGTAAATAAGGCAAGCGTTTACGATATCAACATGTTGATGATGTGACGTTAAGGAAAATTTACAAATTACGTAGCTCCTTTAAAGTACGACTAATTCAACAAGAACTAACACTAAAATAATAACATTAGTGTCATGGAAATATATTAAGCTGGCTTAGAGATAAATGGAAAAGTAAATTAAATAGTAAAAAGATCGCAAATGCTTGTTTCCATTCCTAGTCGTGCAAGCATGAGAAAGGAAAGAATTATTGAAATTGTCGTCAACTGTTCAGCTAACTGTGGACGTGTTTAGTTGTAGTTAACCTAGAAGTGGTCAGAGGTAACCAGGCTTGCATACATGCAAACTGGAAAGGCAAGAGTTACTAGTCATGATGTTTTCTAATAAAGCCTCATCGATTTATCTTCCCAGAACTTCCAAAAGAAGAAAGAACGGAAAAACCGGTAAGAAACGGGATCCGGATTAATTGTTGTCTCTTGTTGTCTCCATAGGATTGTTTATCAATGATAGCCTTATGAATCTGGATCTAGCTTATCAGATGCACGAGTCTAATATGTCCAGAATGTATTGAATTGTCAGTCTTCACTAGTGTCATAGTATCACTTACTACCGAAATTCTACTAATGAATGGCACGTAACCGGAGTGTGCTACGACATTTGAACGAATCCTTACAAATACGTATCTGCCCACGAGCAGAAAAGAAACGGAATTTTATGATATTTTACGATTTCTGTTATGTTGTCTTTTGGCAACTTTATAAAAAGAAATAGAGAATCCAAGAAAGAGCCGACCTGTGCTTGAATACACACTGTTATCCTCTTTCCCTTGTTTCCTACCGAATGTTCTTTAATCTAATGATATAAGGTAATTACTGTCCCCTCGCGCCCACTCAATATGCTGATTCCATACGCATTTCCTAGACTGTTTTACAGTCCCAATCACAGTTAACACATGGCTGGACCTAGCTAAAGCGGTGCTTTTGCACCCGACTTTGCACTAAAGAGCCCTTAATTGAGCCGTTGTATATTCCCATTTGTTGCTACATACGCCTAGGAGAACGTAACAGTACTGGATGATAACGATGACGATCATGATGATGATGACCACTATGGTGATTGTAATGATCATGGTGATAATGATGACGATTAGATTTCAGAATAAGTCGTCGGATATAGCTGGTACTCGTAGCTCAAATAAAACAGAGTGGAGTTTGATTATTTTATCTATTCATATATGTTGATTTTACAGAGCTCCCCCAGAAAGGAAGAAGAAAGATGCAAACAACATAAAACGTGTGACAACAAAAAGAAGCAACACCTCTTTAAATGAAAACGGAGAAAATGAACTGGAAAGCGAACTAATGAACAAAGTAAAGGTGGTTCTAAAAGATGGATTGGAGGACGAAAGGGTTTGTAATTTCTCTTCCTTTTAATTAGTTTGTTTATGGTATTATCATGATCTTGGATATTAAGATTCTCCCACTTTAAGAAGGGTGAAAATCCTGCCACAGAATACGAAACAGGAGCGGGATAGGAAATGGCTAAATTCACCTAGACAAAAGGTCGAGACTAAAGGGTGCTTTAAATCAATGTTTCATGTAAAGTGTGGAGAAAGAATGTCTGATTCAACCAAGCCTTTGATAAAATGTCCAAACATTTCTAGCCATGATTGTGAGTTGTTGATCAAGATATGGTGTAACGGATTGAGCTTAACTGACTTAAACGACGATTCAATTTCAGCTTAACGCGCTTCAAGAATCAGCCGACGAGATTCCAACGGAAGATCTTTCGTCTAAACCTGCACCATCTGCTTTCCCTTCAAAATCCATCAAGAAAACGAAACCCTCGAAAAAGGTCATTTCACAGACTGTTGTGTATAAAGAAAAGGAGAAACCAACAAAATCGGGAAAAAGAACATCACTTGAGGAACAAGAGAAAGATAATAAAGAGAATGAAGATTTGTTGGTTATGAGCCCCACGACAGCCGTACAAACCATGGCGCCTGGTGACGAAATGCTGCCGACAAATACGGAGGGCACTGGGGAAGACGTTGGTTTGACAGAAGAGAGAGTTGGGAACGAGCCAATCGTGAAGGAAATTACGATTAGTGCTGACGTTAACACGAAGTCAGAGGAAGGAGAGAAGATTGGAAATGAAAAGAAAACGGAGAAAGAGAAAGAGAAAGAAGAGCAAGGAGAACAGGAGGAAAAGAAGAAAAATGTGATTCCAAAGAGTAAGCTAATTTTGATTAATTATTTTTTTATTATTAAGTATGATTAATCGATTCACTGGTTAGCCAAGGGCAGTGTTAGAATATCACAGTTATTTTGATTAATGAATTTTTAACTTTGTGTTTTGTGGAATGTCTACAGAAACAGTCTTCTAACCAAATTAATGTGTTATAAGTTTGGATTTCTAATATGCGATTAATCTATTTTTCAGATTAGTCTCGTCCCAAGAACTCTCACTCCTTCCCGTTGTTTTCGAGAAAATAAGGAGCTCTAGAATAAGATTGGTGTGACAAGTGATTATCTAAACCACGAAAAACAAATTTAAAGAGTTGTACTTGTACTCAGTCTCCTACCCGTAATAATATCTGAAGGTCCCCATGGCCAGTACTCAATTGCTATAGAGCCATGACCGTGATGTGGTGGAGTAAATAAAGCTATGGTTACCGTGGAATCCTATTAATACGACCACGTTCGGGCCGTGGAAATCTGGTTGTAGTAACGGGGTGGTCGGATTAACGAGGTTGTAAAACTAAGGGAATGACTGGACTTTGAATTCGTTCGGGGCACCGAGAAGTGGTCGTAAGGCGGGGTTCCACTGTAGTAGAAGCAAACTATAATAATCCGGATTTATACCAAAAATGAACGTCTCGTTTCGTTTCGTTTCGTTTCGTTTCTTTCTTTCTTTCGTTTCGTTTCGTTTCGTTTCTTTCTTTCTTTCTTTCTTTCTTTCTTTCCTTCTTTCCTTCTTTCCTTCTTTCCTTCTTTCCTTCTTTCCTTCTTTCCTTCTTTCTTTATTGAGAATTGTCTGTATTTAGTTACATGTTTGGTCTTAGGTTATACGGAGAGTAAGGTTATACGTTTCCTTTCTTTCTCTCTTTTTTTAGTTCGAGGGGTATCAAGAGTGAATGCAGCATTCAAAGAACGAGCAGAGCTAGCAAAGAGGTTACAGAATGTCTTAAAGTAAGTAGTAGAATGCTTATTTCATTTTCTTTAAAATGTTAGCTATAGCACCGTGTTGCAGAAGTGTAGAGTAGACCTGCACTCTTCAAAAGCTCTATTTTCACTGGACTCTTATAACCTGCAGCTGCATTGTTTTTTAGAGCTGGGAACATTGTTCTGTTATTCCTTTACTTTATCCTCTCTACCAACCATGTAAGACGTTGCAAACTGGTGCAGGTCGCCCTGAAGTATATAGTATATTCTCTGGAAGTAATATTGGTTGTTCTGTGAGTCTGAGCTCAAACCGCACCCTTATTTAGGCAATATGTTTAAGTTTTCATTTGCTGCTCCAAATCTAGATCTGATCGTGTCGTAGAGTTGTTGTTTAAGGGAATGGATGTCGCTAGTTTACCAACGAGTATTGCCTAAGACCGAGGGTATGTTTTTCGAAAGTCTCGATAATTTACTGGGCGTAAAACTGTCTTGCGTGCGCAAGTTCTTAAAGAAAGATTGATTTTATGTTCACTCTTTTTCGAGTTCAAAGCTAAACCTTAACGAAAAAAGAAAAAAGAGAAACGAAAACCTAAGAGGGACGATTGCGACATGTTGATGGAAAACTGGCCAACCTGATAAATTCTGGGGATGTGGTTTGAAATTGACGTACTTCTCTCTATTTTTTTAACGAAACAAATTGTTAAAATCTTTCTTTTATCTTTTAGGGAAGCTATCAGTGATGTCATTGGGCAGGCCGATATTAAAACCAGAAAAGGTATTTGTTGTTGCCTTCTGATAGTTTCTGGCAGTTTTTTGCTAGCTTTGAAACTCGTCATCCTTACAAGAGATCCTATGTAAAACTTATTGTCTTAGTAGTTTGCACTTGTCATTTTCTTATGTTCGTCTTGCTCCGCCTCCACTACCTGTAGCTAGTTGCGGGGCAAGCAAGCCACTACTCATGTTATTTTTTAAAATAAACATTGATTGATTGATTGATCGAGGTCCAAATTATTCCACACCTCTAGACTCCACCATTGATTACTTGACTCATTATCGACTCGTGAACCGAAGTCACTTGGAAATGTACGGTCGCGCGTTCACACTGGAGGACGAGGACGAGGATGGGATTATATCCTATGAGGTAACAACTATCCCTGCTAGGATGACAGCTATTGTTTTATTTCTCAATACAATTTATCGTTACGAAATCCGGTGGACCGTAGCAATTTAAGTCAAAGCAATCTCGCTAAGCGTTTGGGGCAACCTATCTTCTGAAAAACGAAAATCGATTTTCCATTGGAATGTTTAATTACAAGAAAAAAAAGCAAAGTCCACATTCATAAAATACTATGGAATCGCTCCTTCCATTAACAGAACCGCTACTACCATAACTACCATAATAATAATAATAATAATAATAATAATAATAATAATAATAATAATAATAATAATAATAATAATAATAATAATAATAATAATAATGATATTTATCCAGTGAGCCCACTCGCCTTGGCGGTTTTGAAAGGGGCCCTGCAAATTAATCATCATCATCATCATCATCATCAACATCATCATCATGATCACCATCATCATCTGTTTCTTCAAATGGAGAATTGTACTGTATGTGTAGGAATTTTCACGGCATTAACAATATTATTCACATATTTTACTCCGACAATCTTAAGAGTTCACTAAGTATCTTTTCCGAACGTCGAAAACCAGAAAAACAGGAATTGACATTCTTGTTTTCAAACAAGTTTGAGTTAAATTCATTCTGTTGTGTTGTCTGCAGCAAATGTTACTCGCCTTAGAGGGGGTACCAAGCATTGCAGGGATGTCAAGGAAACAGCTGTTATTCGTATTGCAGGTAAGAAAACCATGGAAACATTAAGCGTTTTCCATTTACCAAGAGATTCCAGAAATTCCGGTTAGGTTGTAAATGGAACATTTTTTTTTGGTTCGTTCCACTGGGAAATTTCTGGAAAGAATGGAACTTCTGAAAAGGTAGTCCCTTTTTTCCCGTTAGAAACTTTCCGATGGAACTGCGTGTTCCATTTACGAGTTTCACAAGGTTTGACCAGTTCCAGGCCGTTCGCGACCATATCTTCGGAAAGGAAAACGCCCATTGACATCGTGACTGTACAATGCTAATGTGAAAACACCCTCAAACATTTATTTACAGGCAGTTCCTGTTCTCCCGGGGAGTGGTTTATCCTAACCTTTCTCTCTTTCTTTGAACCAAAATGGGGGCTATTTAATTGAGCATTTTTTCGTCAAACATTCCTCGTTATCACTCAACCAAACCGGCCTCGTTGCCTGGGCTTAAACTCTATTCCCTATTTTAGCCCAAAACCATTCCTTTTGGCGCCGCACATACCTATACAGCTTGTATAGAGGAGTACCAACCCAACCCCAGCCCCCACCCTCCGGAGCGGGAGGACGTGAAATAAAGCCTAAAAAGACCATTCAACTTCATAGCAATCTATTCATCTTCCAGCTCATTTTGGAACTATGCACCCTTTGCCTTGACTGAGCACTTCAGTCACTCGTCAAATAAGAAAGCTTTAGCGTCTAATGTAGCTTGGATTTATTTCCAGTCCCGCTTGAGCGGGTCTGGCGACGCGTGCGCTTAAAATGACTGGAGTTCGCGAGCTGCCTTCGATGATATGTACAGTCTCATCCAGGGATGATGCCAGTGGAAATAATTAATATTCAAGGAAATTTCCACAAAATCACAACATATGACAAACCGGCACCAAAACTGTGTTCATTTTGTGTACGTGACCTGGAAACGTGTGTTCAATCAATGAATTTCTAATTTCCTTCTACAAACAGCAAAACAATTTTCCTTTTCTTCAGAAAATTTTCATTTGTTAAATCGTCTTATAGACGGAGTCCGATTACAAGTTAAGGCAGTTAAATTAAGGTCTATATTGCATTCAAATTTATTTAAGTACTTTGCTTCTCTAAAAGACCTACAACCAGGAGTAGATTATCTTCAGCATAGCCACTGAAGATAAACATGGTTAGCATATTCAAAAATACCACTTTTGCACTCCATTATTATGTTATATTCGTTATTTTTGTCTTAAATTTTAAAGTTCTCAGGATTCGGATGTTCATAATATATTCATTCTTTTTACTAATTGATATTATTTTACAATAAAAACTCACAATTTAAATTCACCATATGTACCGTATATACAAATGTTTGGCTTTAGTTTGTGTAGCTGTAAAGCCATAAATAACCTGAATTAAATCTAACGTAGAGTGCATAAAGCGTAATAATTAAACCACAAAATGATATTCTTATACTCTTCTAAATGATCATGACTAAAACACCACACGAGTACATACGGGTAACATACGGGTAACATACGAGTAACATACGGAACATACGGATACATACGAATACATACGACTAACATACGAGTAACATACCAGTGACATACGGATACATACGACTAACATACGGATACATACGAATACATACGAGTAATACGAATGTTTTTCTCATAAAGGAAGCTCTAATTATAAGCCTTGTAAGCATTTTTCACGTCAGCAAACACGTACCCGGTTCAGTTTGAGGGGGGGGGGGGGGGGGAGGGGGGGAGGAGGGTTGTTGATCGACACCGCAAGGCTTTCGTTAAATTTAGTCACAGTAAAATAGATTCACATTGAGTGCAAAACCATTAGCTTGCGCTACAAGATGACAATATATTTTGGATGGCGCTGACGTCGTATGACGTCAGCAGATCCGTCATCTTGATTTCACTATTTCACCTTAGAAATAGCAAAAAATCAGTGCAAAATCAAGCCAGAAAGCTTAAATGTAACCATGTACATGTAAAAATGTCGAATTATGGAAACAGTTGACACATTAAAAAATTTCGCAAGCGATAAACGAACAGCTGCTTAAAGTTTCAGCAACAGAGTCAATTTTGCAAAATCTGAGGGGGTGGCGATCAACAACTCCCCCCCCCCCCCTTCAAACTGAAACGGGTACGTGTTTGCTGACGTGAAAAATGCTTACAAGGCTTATAATTAGAGCTTCCTTTATGAGAAAAACATTCGTATTACTCGTATGTATTCGTATGTATCCGTATGTTAGTCGTATGTATCCGTATGTCACTGGTATGTTACTCGTATGTTAGTCGTATGTATTCGTATGTATCCGTATGTTCCGTATGTTACTCGTATGTTACCCGTATGTTACCCGTATGTACTCGTGTGGTGTTTTAGTCATGATCCTTCTAAATACGATTTTAACGTTCCAAGTCTGTGGCTGAAATGCTCAAAAATTTTGACCAAATTAAACGAAAACAGATTGATTGATCCGTCCTTTCTTGTGGTACTGTTCATCTCAATTTCATATAACCAATGTTTCTTTGACAAAATATAAAAAAAGAAAAACATTCGTCAGATGTTTTATCCGGCAATATTGAAAAAGGAAGGGCTATATTGCGATTCAAATAAAATGGGTCAATATAATGATCGTCTCAAATTATATCTTTTAGGCGAGGATCTGAGGTTCCCCTAATAGTACTTGTTTGAGCAGGATTTTTCCACTAAGTTCTTGTGATGATCCCGCTTACTTTCAATAGTTGAGAATATACCAGATCTACAGATTTGTAGTCTTGATCATGTCAGATCATACGAAATATTAAACTCACAAATTCGTCTTTTGTGGGCCATTTGTCCGTAGAGATGCTTGAACTTGGTAGTACCCCAGGCGCTGTCGAAGCTCTGTGTTGTTGAGGTTTTTCAGCGTTTGTCAAATTCTCGCTTGAGCGAGATTTTAGTCCCGCTTCCTTTTTCATTTCGTCCAAAGATGAATTTCCACGGTCTTTTATTCCCAAATTAGTGGTTGTCACTGATGCACTCGAGTGCCCATGTTTTAATTGTCGGTGGTCTCTCTGGCTCTCCAGAAGCGAAATCTTTCGCTGTATTCGCTTTAAAATTGCCGCCGGTTTTCGTTTCCCGAAGTAGGTGTCGTTAACTTTTGTGCAGCCCTTCTTCTCACCGAGAATTTCCATGCCAAAGACCCAAAACCATCAAATGCAAAACTGATCCGTGAGGTTTCAAGTTCATTGAATATTGGTTCCTTTTGTCTCGCTTTGTTGGCTGCCCGATTTTGCTGACTTCCGGTAAATTTTCGGGGTCTTGGTGGCTGTTACTTAGCTGAATTCTCTTGAGTTCATTCCCTTTCCTTTTAAAAGCACTCGTTGCACTGTAGATGGTGTTTTCGTTTTAACATTCACACAAAAAAACTCGGCCTGTTAAGTGGCGGCTCTGTGCGTTCCTTGTAAAGATCAATTATGGCTTTTGTAAATGCTTTCATCCCTTGTAACACCTTAAACAAAAGAGTTAATTGAAAATTGCCACTTTTGCCAGAATATCTTATTTCGTTTAAAAACAAAGAGGTCAACGAACACTGCCTCACGATCGTCTACTGCGCAACTCAGCACTTCTTGAGCAGGAAGCTTTAAATATTTTAGCATTGATTACCAAAAACCACGAGGAGTAAATATTGTGGTGTTTTGCCACCCCCCGTTGCAATTGTCTTTGGTTTGTTTAAGCTCGTTGCAATCTTTTTGTGAAATAATAGTAACCATGGTATTTTTAATTGCTTAAGTCATCATCTATATATTTCACGGCTTTGCTCGACAGGTGACAAAAGAAATTTGCATTTTGAGAATAAAAACAAAAACAGTTCATCGAAGCATCATGTAAGAGAGAACCGAGTCCTAAAGCGATGCTAGTCGATTTTGCACAATAATTTCCGCGCTCCCAAATAGCGTAAAATTAAGCCGAAAACGAGCGAATGTCACTGATTTAACGGGAGAATTTTAACTCTTTAAAAACTCTCTTTTCCACTCTCTTATGGTTTCCATAAAATCTTGTTATGCTACGGCAAAATATTAAATGTGAATTATCTCGAACCATGTAGTGGCATTATCCGATGAACTGTATTTATGCCCAAAAATTCCATAGTTGAATCAACTAAGCTTACATTTCTCGTGAGCGTTGAAATAGCTTGAAGGTTCCTGCCAGCATGTCGATTGTCAATCCATGTGACCCTAGAGTGACGGCAAAAATTTGGTATTCGATAACAATTCGTTATTTGGCCGAATGCCATTCACGTTTTTAAAATTCGAGTGGAGCAAATCTGTTTGATACAATGAACTGTGTAAAACTCGCGTTTTGATTGGTCTAGAGGAGTGTGTGATTAGAGTATAGACGCACGATTGACGTCATCGAGTGGTGTGACCGGCGCACGTGATCAGAGTCTAGAGTCCAGCCAGAATGACTGGTCAACAAAGTTTTGCAAACTGTTTTTGCGAGTAGCGGACAAACACAGGCAAATTCTCACAGGAAAGGAAAACTGCCCAATAAAAAAATTGGACAAAGACCGTTGAGAGTGATCTCAACCAGGACAAAAAAGCTAGAACTTTGTTGTGACGTGAAAAGGAAGCAGATATTTGTCGAAATATGTCGCCGATAGAAATCCGGTAATGGCGAGTAATCGATTACAAATCGCAGTGAAGCGACTTACATGCTGTAATATTTTGGGGTCAGGATTTCCTTCTGGAATAAAAGTTAGTTTTGAAAATATTGTCAGTGAAATTCTTTCGGATTATACTCTAATTTAGAAGATCATAATTGCATGTGTGTAGTAGTCTAAAACTGAGTTTGCTGGAAAGTTTTTGACTTACTCTCAGGCAACGCGATGCTCGCTTACGAAATGTGTTGAAATGTCTTGGTTATAGTATAAAACAAATAGATTCCATTTTGCCGTGGGTCTGTACTCTGATAACGCACAGAGGACGTCAAAACGTGGTCAGAACATCAGTCACGCTACTCGCCTGCGGCTCGTAGCGTACTTCTTTGTTCTCACTACGTTTTGACGTCATCTGTGTGTTATCAGAGTACAGACGCACGGCAAAATGGAAACTATTTGTTAAATAAAATATAAATCTGGGTCCTTGTGTCCGAAAGCCGACTGAAAATGGTGAATAAGCGCAAAGCGTTTGTAGTTGTTTCTGTTCTCCCACTTCATGCTAAAAATTACACAGTTTAAAATTTACAATAGCGCAAGAAATGGAAAATGGCAAGATATAGTTATACTAATAATATGCCCTTCTCAATTAAATTACATTTTGTTTTTTTCATAAGAGAAAAACAAAAAGATTATACAAGAGAGGAATCGAACAAAACACTTAAAGAGACACTGTCACGGCGATTTTGCTATATCATGTCGTCAAAATGGCTCAAATATTTGACAAAGAACCTTTTTCCTAACATGAAATTGCTGTTAGAGCACCGAAAAGGAAATATCAAGGTATTTATCCGGGGAAGAACAAGCTATAAGCAGTTTTTTGACGACTTCTCTACAATACACAGGAGGAACTTGAAAAAACTGGGCAATTTTTTCAAGTTGCAATCCATTTCCATCCTAGCCATCCCAAGTAAAAGATAATTAATACTAGTTTCTGTGCATTAGTAGGGTTATTTTTAACAAAACTAAACCATTATTTTGACGATTTCATCGATTCAAATATGTTTTTTGGCTATTCAAAGTGACAAAAAATTGGTGACACTGCCCCTTTAAGTAATATAGACGGATATTATACAAAGGTCGGTGTGGCAGTGATTAATAATGAACAAAATAATACTGGTGAAGTTAAGTCTCTTATTTTTATTTTTTTCAGTTGGCTTTTTACGAACAGATATACTTTGGGTATACAGCTATTTCAATTAACGTTGTCGGATCAAAGTATAATACTATAAGACAAGACTTCAAGATTCTGCGGATTTTTTTATGAACGAGTTCATCAAAATCAGTTTTGCCGCGTCCGTCCAGTGAAGAAATACCATGGCGAGCCATTTGGATGAAAAAATGTTAGGATATCAAATGGATGAGGTGGCAGCCTCTTTGAAGATGTCTTTAAGCTTTAAGCTTTGATCCGACAACGTTAATTGAAATAGCTGTATCATTCCAGTAGAAGTATCCAATAATTGAGAATGATAATTATTCTAGAAAGTGACGCAGGCATACTCGGAAAAAAGAAATCCGAGTGCTCCTATCAGGAGTCGAACCTAAGACCTTCCGATTACTAGTTCGGATGCTCTACCACTGAGCTACAGGAGACTCGTGGGAGCTAAGGCCATTAAACTAGGTTCATGGGAAAAACATCCTGCATACTGCTAGGATTTGAATGTCGAACGTGTGGTATATGAAAGAAATGTGATGGTAAATTTCCAGCCTGGTGAATGAATGAGAATGATGATTATTCATATACCACACGTTCGACATTCAAATCCTAGCAGTATGCAGGGTGTTTGTCCCATGAACCTAGTTTAATGGCCTTAGCTCCCACGAGTCTCCTGTAGCTCAGTGGTAGAGCATCCGAACTAGTAATCGGAAGGTCTTAGGTTCGACTCCTGATAGGAGCACTCGGATTTCTTTTTTCCGAGTATGCCTGCGTCACTTTCTAGAATAATCATCATTCTCATTCATTCACCAGGCTGGAAATTTACCATCACATTTCTTTCATATCGAATAATTGTTGGACAAAATCTTCTTCTGTTTATTCTCAGCACTAGGATTTAGGTGCTGCAAAGATGTTCAAGGGATAAGTTGAAATTAGACTGCTTTTTATCTATAATGTGATTACAATATTTAACAGGTGATTAATTTAACAATGTCAGGAAGTTTAATAAGTTTAATGACCGATCGAAGCATTCATTCGTTCGAAACGGGAGTTAGTGATCATGGCGGTCGGTTGGCTCTCTCGTTGTAGCGCGTCTCTTGTCCTGGTATTGTTGATTGCAACATCGCTAAACATCTCACCTGTACCCGAAAGGCTTCTTGATGATGGAAACTTGTTTCTGGCCCTTAATTTAAACTCTGCTAGCTTTCCTGGACGAAACTCTGGTCTTCCAAGACGCTCAACAAGTGTTGCCTCGTCGCCATTTTGGAAACTTCAAGCTTCGATCTAC
>NW_028145503.1:765000-837500 GCF_977016875.1 Pavona decussata | reverse complement strand
ATTTCTGGCCAGTTTTCGGTAATCTGTGCGATACTAGAATTTAATTTCTACCCTTTTAATCCACAGTCGATTTTGGTGACCCTTCAAAATACAAAAACTTTAAAGTTTCGCTAGCCTTTTGCAAACAGTGACGGACAGTTGTAAAAAAGTAAAGCATCTTTTAGTCTCCTACGCAACCATTGTTAGGGTCGTCACGCAACGCTTCAGTGGGGAGGAGCGTTACGTGACGAACGCAACGTTTCAGTGGGGAGACGCCTAGCGTGACGACCCTAATAACGACTGCATAGGAGACTAGGCATTCTATTTTAGGCATTTTTTTTATTTCCGCTCCGTTACAAGCGCAGCATGAAAATATCTGCACAAAACTTGTATTTGTGGCTGGGACTGCAGATTTAATCCTTTTTAACTATGGGAATTTTAGAAAAGGCTTGCATAAAAATCTTATCGTTGAATAATAGTATCATCTGGTGCTATAGAAACAATTTTTTTTATGATCACATCTTAGAAAATGTTCTTCGTCACTGGAGATTACTCTGTGAATTTTATCACCGCTGATCAATTAAGGATCGAGCTCAAGGCTGGCGGGCTCAACCAGAAGCAAGAAGATCACGTGATCGGACACATACTGCAGTCCACTCAAGCAGGGGAGGTGAGTCCAGATAGTTAGAAATGACGCTGGTGATTGAAAAAAGATTGACGGCTTTTTAACGATCCTGTAGACATCGCTACTAGGTCCTACTAGCAGAGAGAAATACCCTCTGTAGCCACTAGAGTTAAAAGTTTTGTTTTTTCTTTTTGTTGAGTGATCAATGCAAATATTTGTCATCACGTTTTAGTTTAATCTTTTAGAATTTTGTTTAAATATGCTTATTTTGTCTTGCAAGTTAGTTTCTCGGCGTCGCGTTACGCCATCTTTTGCTGTTTAGTTCGTTACTTCATTAGGCCTATTCTTTTTCGTTTCAAATTAGTATAAAAGTTTTTATTCCGCCCTTGCAAAGCAGTTGTTGTTTATCCGGGGTTGTCTTGTTCGATTGTTTTACGTTCACTTTTCCTGTATATTTCTTTCGTTACATTTGTTCTAGTGAATCGCGTTAAAGTATTAAAGTGCGAATTTCAAACTGTACTTGGAGTGTTCATTACACCCTCTTTGGGGGGTATATGAAAAATTTGGGAAATTTAGTTCGAGCGGGTGTTTTGAAGATAAGGATAATCGATAATAACGCGTTTTAAACGCCTTCAAAGCGCGTTGAAAAACGCGTCCAAAATGCGTTCAAATCACGTTTAAAACGTGTTCAAAATATTTTTAGAATTTCCTTTGGTTGCTAAGCTTGCATCGATACAGTTGAGTTGTCGATCGGAAGTACTATCGGTTGCAGATTGTACATGTCAACTGTCCTTCATTTAAAACTTGCTTGGCTTGAATGACTCAAGTTTTCCAATAAAAACCATGTTCTTTAAGGACGTTCTTGCCCAGCCTCTGGAAGTTATCAAGACACCTCTCGCCTATTTAAGAAGCCAACCAAATTCCCCGAAGTTGCTCCCTATCTAAATTACCGTTGGAAATTAGAATTCTAACTTAAGCCCCTTCTTGCGTTGTAATACTAAGACTGGTGCAAAATTAAGCTGGTTATGTACTCACACATTTTTATTTATATATTTTTTTCATTTCAGATTTCGTTCTTGGATTACATGGCGTACCTACCACTCTTTCTCTCCATCCATAAAAACATCTGTGACAATGCTCTTGACATGTCACGTGACAAATACCAGCGTAGTAATATCACGTGACGAAGGATGACGCTCGAAAGGGAAAAAAATATATTAGACATTCGTCGCGAATCTACCCTGTGAATTCATAAATAGTAACACAAAGGAAAGAGGTCAAAGATGACAGAATTGAAAGAAGAGGCCTCTCTTACAGCGAAAATCTGGGTGGTGTTTTCAAATGAGCTCTTAGTATGCTTCCTGGCGAAAAGCCGAAGCCGAACTTCCTGGACAGTGGTAATTGAGTTTGTTGTGCATGTGCAATCTACTTCTTAACAACAGTGCGATAATCTTAGAGAGCATCTATGCTAAAACAGCCTGTTCTCCCGAGTCTTTTGTAACATTGCTAAGTAACCCTTCGGTTCTTAAAGTTACGCGGTACCTTTACCTGTCAACAAACGAAAATAACAAATCTAATGAATGAACGAGTTTTCGAGTTCCCATTCCAGCTTAGGCACACTCGGACTCTGGCAGAAAAACGCGAGGAAGAGAAGATCTTCGTCTCCAAGACCGCCTCTTTAAAACAGGAGAGGGAACATGGGAACGAGGTTAGAAAGAGAATGCGCAAGGATAGTTGGGACATATAAAAAAAGGTGACTACATCAGAGAGGCCGCTTGGTAATAAGACAAGGAAACTCCTTTCTTAGCATCATGTTAATTTGCAACAATGCCTATGAGGACACCGAGTTCAATGGGACTTTATTTTGTTGGCTTTGTGTTTTTGAGCACAGAATTTTTTTTTGCAAGATGGACAGTCAAATACTTCAACAAAAAACGCAGCTAAATTCAACTTACAAGGGTAAGCAACTCAAGTTTATTGCAGGGTATCAATAAATTTACTGTATTTACTGTAATGTCATGTCCATTGTAATATTCTTCAGCCATCTCATTTACTTACATTGGTTTTCTGCGTATTTTCCTTGGCGTAGATTACCTGTATATGTAAAATAGAATACTCGAATAAAATTCGAACCCATTTAGCAGGTAACGAAAAGGACGCTTTCTTTCCATTGTTAAATATGTAGCTGAATTTTTGAAAACCGCAACACTTATTACACTCCACTTGATAGCTGATTCTCAGTACAACCCCTTGACAATTGAAAGAAATCCCCCAGCCACTGCCTCAATGCCCATTTCCATCTACTGCATCACAGATGAAATACTTTTATAACAACTTTATTTAAGTCTCAAATCTGGATAGCCGAGCACAAGTGCCCTACTAATTGGGAAGACTAAAAAATATAAAGTAAAATCTATTCCACTAAGATTAAGTAAAGTTAAGAAAACCTAATAATTTATTATCATTAATTAACACCAAAAAAATTATTTATTTGACAATTAACTAGATAGATGAACAGCAAGAACAACGCATACATCCGTCGTCCAACAGAGAGCTGACGTCAAACTTTCTTATAGCGATTTTAAAGTTGTTCAAAGTTTTTGCGGATCTAATATTTTTAGGCAGTTTCCCCCATGATTTTGGTCCAAGGTAGCGCAAGGAATGTTGGCCATATGTTACTGTATTAAATCTGGGAATACTGAAATCAGTTTGTCTTAAGGAATCAGTCCCAATCAGCCCCTCCCTGCTAAAAGAGACGTTAAGCTGCCAGCTCACTGCAATAAACTCACTCACTCACTCATGCGCATATGCCGACTTGGCATGTAGGGCAGCAACAAAATTAAGCCACTCCTGTCTGTCCCTGGCTAGCCTCTGAATGGTTCCCCAGGTATGATGTAAGGTCTTCAGTTCTGCTTCCACAGTCCGACGCCAGGTGATCTTGGGTCGTTCTCGCCTGCGTCTCCCCTCTGGTGTCCAGTGAAGGGCTGTGCGAGTGATGTTGTCTTCCTCCCGTCGCATGACATGTCCGATCCATTTCCATTGTCTTCGCATAATGATGGTTCCCATGCTGTCCTGGTTGCAGCGAGCAGGAAGTTCTTGGTTGGAGATGGTTTCAGGCCATAATATACGTAGGATTCTTCTGAGGTTTTTCGTGTGGAAGGTGCAATAAACAAACGTGACTTAAGATTCACACAACTTTCCAACTCTTTTAACCCTTCCCCCATTGCTGGATTGAGTAGGGTTGTTACTGACACCTCGTGATTACCAAAGGTACTCAAAGTGCCACTCTACTTCTCAAAGTGAAACTACTACTTAAGTCAACGGTCTGCACCAATCCCTTTCAAATATTTTGTGACGGTGTAACTAGAAGGAAGATGGTAGGGACAATATAAGGTATAACTTTATTTAACGTTGAAACGAGGGGAGTCGCCCAGTCTCCCGAGCCAGGGGCTCATGTTAAAAACAATATATAGAGCGTTTTCATTCACGTGACTACCGGCCATATTGGTTTACTGAGACAAAAGAAAGTATTTGCATAAAAATAGAGTTCAATTCCCAGAGGTTTAGTTTGGGACATCAACATGGCCGCCAATTCTTTGTTTTTGGACACCAACATGGCCGCCGTGACGTCATGTGTAAACACTCTATATATTTACCCAAGCCAAGAAGCGGAGCTCTATTTTTTTTTCATAGCATTTATAGAAATCTGCTTATCGTATGAACGTAGTAACCTTACCAGTTCCTCATCCTTTCTGCAGTTATATATACTTCTAGTGCATATGCAACAAACTGCCCATCAACAATAACAATAACAATTATTTAATGCTGATTTGTCGTAACAGAAGACATTTTAAACAAATAGCCCTTTTCACGGTTGATTTTTCTCATTGGCATTACAATGGTATCCAACGTGGATGCGAGGCAATTTCGGGCTAAAACTACATAATATCCCGAAATTGCCTCACATACATGCTAGATTTCATTGTAATTCAAATGAGCAGAGTTAACCGTAAAAAGGGCTTTTGTCTGAAGGTTCCCCAATCTCGTCCCCAGAGCCCCCGCGCGTAGGAACCAAGATTGCTAGTACCCAGATTCTTCGTACACACGCGCGAACTTAAATTTTATAAACAAATATTGCGGACGAATAGGAGAATTTAGTTGTCTTTGCTTTGTTCTAGAGATTTGAATAAAAATAGGAGTGTCTAGACGTCTTCCTGTTTTAGGATGGTGCATCTAATCAGCGCGGTGGATCAAGGATCTTTTTAAGGTGACTGAACACAGTTTCGTGCGCAGTCAGCGGCAATTCGCGTGATGGCGTGGGTTTTGACAAACAAATATGGCGGCGAAAAATTTTTTTGCCTGTTTTTGTCGGCTTTTGAAACGCGCTCCTCAAACCACGAAATGGAAAAAGGAGTCACTCAAATTGCGTCCATCTGTGTTGACTTTCCAAAAAAATGTGTTGCAATCAGCTTGCACAACTACAATGCACCAAAAAAGTTCGGAGTCGAGTCTTAACGATAGCGTGACTAAATGTTGCCAAGAGGAGAGCCGCAATAATCATTTTCTTTTCAGTCTTCCACTAAATATCCTGCTTTCGATGTTGCTTTCAAGAAGAACCGCGAATTGTGGAAAAAATGACGAGAACAGCGAGCAAACCCCTCAGAAAAAATACCCATTTTATTTTTCGCGCACCGTGAAAGCCGCGAAGCGAAAGACAATGACCGAAGATGCCAAGGCTGAACTTTGTGAACGCCGCTTATTTCCTCCAACAGAAAACAAGGAGAACAACAACACATCGGTGGAAGCATGCATTCTTTGCAAAAATAGCCACGACCCAAAGACTGCTAGTGGAGAAATGGTGAGTGCAAACTGGGGGAATTGGTAAATTATTTACATTCCTTCTTGGGTTACGTATAAATAAACACTTCAAAGGGATCATAAACTTTTGTTTATTTCAACAGTTTCCTGATTCAGCCAGTGACAACAAGCCCGCAGAACTGTCTGGATACAGAATTATTGATCTTGGTTTTTTCCAACAATCTTTAAAATCATGCCAGCACTGCAAATCTGGTAAAATGTGCTTACATGCTTTATACCGTAATTTTTAATTGTCCAAAGCAAACTTTCTAAACAACGTTTTGAAATAGGTAAGTAACTTAAATTTCAATCCTATCCATTTCTCCTAGGGACCCTTTCTATTACTGATGCAGTGACGGAAATAACGAAAGGATGTGCAAGCCTTATTTCTGTTGCATGCCATAAAGGTGGCAAAACAAACGAAATTCCTACTTCCAGACAGCACCACACTGGCAGAAGAGGTCCTGGAGCCTATGACATAAACACACGAGTCGCTCTTGGTGCCATTGATAGTGGTATAGGATATACACACGTTAACAGCTTTTTCACTACATTAAATGTCCCCACAATAAATCGGAGCGCATACAAGCGACGCGAGAGGGAAATTGGCCTTGCTGTTGAAGAGGTTGCAGCTAATTCTTGCAGAATGGCTTTGCAAGATGAAATTGATATTGAAAAATCTCATGGGAAGACCCCTGACCCGGACGGCTTGTTACCTCTCTCTATTTCATATGATATGCAATGGTTAAAACGTGGGAGGGCTAATGATTCGCTGACAGGGCATGGAGCAATCATGGGCTCAAAAACCAAAGAAGTCCTTGACTACTCTTGCGCAAATAAATCATGTCGTATCTGTGAAAGTGCTCGGTCAAAAGGTAAAGAGCCAGCTCATCATGACTGCCGCCAAAATCACAAAGGTTCGTCAAAATCAATGGAACCTGAAGTAGGAGTTAGACTATTTAAAGATGCTCCTAATCATGGTGTAAAGTACTCTGTTTTCATTGGAGATGATGACAGTTCCACAATTGCTAAGATTCATGAAGAAGTGGCATACAGTGTAGAAAAATGGTCTGACAGCACTCATGCAACAAGAACACTTGTCAGTCACCTCCACAAGATCAGGTCCGAGAAAAGCAATTCCCCTGGCGAATCTGTCCTGTCACAGAAAGTTATTGATTATTTTCAGAAATGCTTTAGCTACTGTTTAAACCAAAACAAATGGGATCCAGTAAAAATGAGAACATCACTTATGGCTCTTGTGCCCCATGCATTTGGTGACCACAAAAAATGTGAGGTAAGCAAATTGAACTGGTGCAAGTGGCTTCAAAATCCTGACACCTTTACCCACAATGATCTCCCTAATGGCAAAGATTTGAAGGGAGAAAATCTGAAGGAGAATTTAACTAAATTGTTTCAAGTATACTCGAGTGACACTGTTATTCACAAACTTGTGGAAAATGCCTCCTCACAGAGTAACGAAAGCCTACACAAGACAGTAGGTTCTAAAGTTCCTAAAATAAGGTTTTATGGGGGAAGCGAAAGTGCAGATCAAAGAATTGCTGCCGCTGTCGCTCAGACAAACCTTGGTAAACAATACCTGCTAGACACTTTACACTATGTTGATATAGAACCTGGCCACATTACTGAACAAAAAATAGCACTAATTGACTATGAGAGAGAGGCCGAACAAAAACGGATGTCAAGCATCGAATTTAAGAAACAACGTAGACTGAATTATTTGAAAAGGAAATCGAGACACAAATCTCAATCAAATCGAGAGGGAATCAGCTACGAAAGTGGCATTGCTCTGACTCTTGACCCTGAGCTGTTACAAAAAGCAATAGTCACCCAACATGAATTGAAAGAATTCGAAAAATTTGTTCCCACCTTCAGCGAACGACCTCCAAAGAAGTACATCACCTGTCCTGTCGATGAACGTAGTGCTAGTGGTTTTGGTTTTGTAATATTTGACACTGAAACAAGCTGTGCAGGCAAGCAAGCTGAAATAATTCAACTGGTAGCCGAGACAAAACAAGGAGCATCGTTTTCTAGATTTACTACACCGACAAAAGAAATTTCTCCATATGCTTCTCGGGTAAACAAATTCAAAACAACATGGGTTGGTGGGAAGAAGATTCTGTATCGTGGGAGGCAACCTTTTGCAAACAGTTCCTTTGCGAGAATGTCTTCGATTATTTGTTGATTTCCTTGAGGATTCAAAGCGTTCCAATTCTTGTGACAAAATTGTACTTATTGGCCATAACTCTGCTTCTTTCGATACCCATATTGAGAGCACTCCAAGATAACTCGCCAGAGCTTCTTCAAAAGATGAATGAGTTAAATGCTCACTTTGCCGACAGTCTAGTCTTGTTCCGCAACTTGATCAAAGACAAACACGAGGCGCTCAAACAAGACGACGGCTCATTCGTGAAAATTAATCAGGGATCACTTTACAAACACCTTTTTGGCACTGATTTTCAATGTTACGATGCACTTGAGGATGTCAAGGCGCTTAATAAAATCCTCTTCAAGTCCTCCCTGCACTTATCCTCTTCTACAATTGTCAACAAAAGCGGTACAACGGAACTAACCTCAGCCATCGAAGAAATGAATTACCTCGATAAAAGTCACGCTCTCTTGAAGTCCTTTGACGGCGTAATTAGCGATTCCTCACAAGGCGGGGTAATGAAGAAGTCCATTGCTAAAAAGCTTGCAGATTCCGGTATCGGCTACCATCACGTGAAGCAACTTTTTGAAGCACAAGGAGAACAAGGGCTTCTCGCCATTTTGGCAAATCCGCCAACAAACAGTCGAACTCGTTGCGTTCGTGGAACTGCAGACCCTTTGACATTACACTTAATTTTAAGTCATTTTAAAGGAATTCAGAGTTAATTTTCATTTACATTGTATTGTGTCCTCTTTGTGGAGCGTATCTTTGGCAGCAAAAAAGATTCCATTCGCCGATGAACACATCCCGCATTTCCGAGAAGTTATCTCGTCTTGCGCATGCGTACTAAGGAAGGCATGTGAGAATGCTCTATTCTTTGACCTCTCAAGACGACGTACACAAAGGAGAATTTTTCAAAATCCACTCATTAGAATTTTATGAAATTTGGCAGAATTATTATTTTCACCGCATTTCAAATAATGAGAACTTTAATACAGAAGTTGAACAAAGAAATTCTGAGAAACAAACAATATTTATTGGGCAGGTTTATTCTTAAATTTTTACAAAACCGTTTGTTAAAATTTGTTCGTCTTAATTTCAAACAATAATAATTATTTATTGAAAGCTGTGTGCAGGTTCAGGACAAAATCTAATGACTGGATTTTAAGAAAGCCTCGTAAAAGGGAAATTTTAGAGTTTTTTTCAATCACCCGCGTTGCCATGGAAACAGTTGAAAGTGCCAATGTTATTCAATAATAAACATCTCCCATCACTATACTTTGTTTTTGCCAATTTTCAGCTTCTTAGCTGCAATATTTCTCACATAACACCTTGACGAATAACATATACTCAAAACCTATCAAAACTGTGTTCAGTCACCTTAAGCGCTAGGAAACTTTGCATAAGTTTTCAAATTTGGAGGGGATCGAAGTTTAATTTTCCTACGCCTCATCTCATTTTTTCTGCGTGACTGTGTGAAAATGGGTCTGCCAAATCTGCGAGCCAGCGAGTCATGCGAGCCACCGTGCGAGCCATGCTAGTCACGCGAGTCATGAGAGCCACAGTACAAATGTTAAGAATTTTTATTTGGCATGAGAACATTTTGGACGAATTTTTTTTGTCTTTGTTTTTTCGTTTTTGTCATTTATAGAAAATTTTGTCTATTCAAAATCGCCCAAGGTGCGCAAAAAAAATAAAAACAATTCAGTAAAAAAAAAAAAAAAAATTCCGAGAGAAACAGACGGCAGCACCGCTACTCGAATGGATATCCATGCATTGACTCATTCAAGAAGGAAAAAAAAGAAAAAAAAAACAGGACTTCGATCTCCGTGTGTTGGCATCAAGAATGGTAAGTAAATCGCGCCATTTTAACAGGTTTGGTCTTTAGTGAATGAGAGTTATCAGTAGTCTGTCAGTTGACTGACTGCTGCATGTGGCTGTCTCTTCATTCAGACAAGTCTTTCTTCAAAACTCGCCACTAGAGTGGCAGAGGCTGGTTTCGAGATAGCATTCGACCCACCAGCTAACGGCAAATGCTTCCACTACGCCGCTTCTTCTCAAATCGGATTTAGTGCGTCAATATTGACTTCTCTCATCTTTGAATACTTGGAAAATCATCAGTTCGATGTAACTAGATGATTTTTATGGCCATTTCTGGTTTCATTTGGGAGATGCGAAAAGATTGCTTACTATTTCATCAGTATGAAACGATTGCCTTGATGACGTGTTTGTCTATGAATTTGTTCTTGGAAGAGTCTGGTGTTCTGATTTTTTTTGACAGCTTTTTTTGTCGTAAAATAAATGTTGTCCTCTGTCTTACCAGTGTCCTACTTGAGATTCTAAAGTTATCCGGCTCTGTTCTTTATTGGTTATGTGACTTAATTTTTTTGTCCTGTTTAATTTGTAGCCCTAAATCATTGCTGTCACACCTGTAAAATGTTGGCTGTCCTGATTTCGCCATCTTCAAATTTTCCAGTAAAAATTGTTAGTAAAATCCTTGTGCTTAATCTCACGTGAATGTAAATATAACAAATAAAAAATCTTAACGTTTGTACTGTGGCTCGCATGACTCGCGTGACTCGCATGGCTCGCACGGCTCACATGACTCGCATGGCTCACACCTTGGATCACATGGCTCGCTGACTCGCAGATTTTGATCACTCCACTAAATCACGAGCTACGAAATCCACGGATCCCATGTCTTCATAGCCCGGTCATAGATAGCATTTTTTAGGCCTGTCTGATATCTTGCAGTTATTCCGAGCCGGTAAACCTAAACAAATGCTACAGAGCTAGCATACCCAATGGCATGTGCAAAACTTTTCCTAAACTCCATTCAGTATATTTTAAATTTCTCTCATTGACCAGAGGTAGGGCATGCGAGTTATAAAGGCTTTATTACAAATTTATTTTCAAACTTCAGGTATCAAAGTGGCCCGTCAACCAGTTTTTAACCTTCCTCAAAATTGGTGTAGGAGTTTGCAAGCTGTTCTTTTTTCACCAAAGGACAAAGCACACTTTAAAAAATGTTTCAAAGTTTTCCTGTGTTCTTATCACACGTTTCTTGGCGGTTTGGTGTTTATTTCATGGTGCGATTTAGTTCGAATGAAAATAAACGTTTGAGCATGCAACGGGGCGAGATTAACCAATGAAGCCCTAATATTAAAGAACAAATTCTCCTAGCCTGTCCCCATACTTTTCTTATGAAATTATTAGGGAGACGTTATTCAAATATTAGAAAAATCGCCTTTGGTGGTAATATCCTTAATTCTCATGACCTCAGTGGTTGAGAAACCACTGATACTACAAGGAGTAACTTAAGGTTACAAAGGTAACTTAATTTGGGCCGATCCGAAAACCTGGCAAAACAAGCTGATAACATGTTCTGGACATCAGTCCGAATAGACGCGCTGATCAAAACATTCACAAGCAAGAAAATTGTGAGTGAGTCTCATGACATGACAGCAAGTCTTATGTCATGACAGTGACATGAGTCACAGTGACAGTCTCATGTCATGTCATGAGTGAGTCTCATGTCATGACAGTGAGTCTCATGACATGACAACAGTAACACGAACTTTGATCTCACTACTGCACACATCCTTGCAAATAAATTTTCTTGCTTCTATAAAGTTCAGGCACTAGTGTTCAGCTTGAAACAGACGACCAACAGTGACGTTTTCTCCAGAGTCTTGAGCTGTGCTACAATGTCTATGACAGGCGAGGTACGCATTGTTTATTACTGTAAATACATTCAACTTCTTAAAAAGGCCCCTCTGATTAAAGAGACAGGTTTCATCTTCTTTTCTCGTTACAAGGTATTTACCTCTAATAACATTTTTTAATATTTCTTTTGCGCAGGACAAGGCCCCACTCCAAGCGATGGAGGAACATTCCGAATCAACTGATGACAAAGGTAAAGGAAATGTTTGTTTTCGGAGAAAACCTCTGATATATTAATTCTCCAATCTGACTGGCCCCGGTACGGTTGTTCAAAGGCCGGATAACTCTATCCAGTGGATAAGTCGCTATCCGTCAGTTTCAATCTGTGCAAAGATTTCAGTATTTCCTCTTGTACAAGTGAATATGCACGCTCTAACCACAGTTGAGTTTGGGAGTGTACGAAAACCTTGGACAACGTTTTACGTGAAGTATATTTTAGACCCTGAATAGTGCCTTATCCAGCGGATAAAGTTATTCGGCCTTTGAACAACTGGTCAATAAAAATTGTCCAATGTAAGTCGTATCAACCTTTTTCACCATTGCCTTCCGCGCCCGTAGAGGCATGTCCTACACCTGAGATTTCAGTCCTTCTCTGTAAGATGTTTATTGGATCGATTTTAACTTAAAGTTTCACTAAACTGCGACAAATTCTTATAACATACTTTTTTTATAGTGTCGTTTCTCTGTTTAAGACTTAAAAGTTTTGTGAAAATAATTATATTTGTTTAGCAATAGAGCGCACGCACTTTGGCCAACATCGTCAACAAACTCTTTTGCGCCGGCTTTCTTCTTTCCCACAAAATTAAAATTGTTGAACTTTTTTTTAAAACGGTGTGTGAAATATTACCGAAATTTATAGCAATAAATTGCTCTTGAAAATCCGTCTGATAGGCAATTCTTGGGCAAAGTGTTTTTGCTACAAATGTTGAGCATATGCAGTTGCCGCGTGGTGTGCTGTGTGTCACAGTCCTTGGTGTTACACATGAACTGTAGGTGCACAGATGAAATTTACGATGTCTTTAATACGCAGATAAGAAACGCGTACAAGTCGATATAACCTTCGCTGCGTTGAATGGACGTTCGATGAACGGTGTATGGTATACGGTTTCAAAAACTACAAAATAAAAGGAAAATAAGCCTATAAACACGGTGTAACTACACAACGACAATAACTGATGACTACTGACAACTTACTTCTGTGTTTGTCCGGTGATAAAAACGTCAAAACGGTAGATACGCTTTAAAAACAAATCCTTGCTTCTGAACACACACGTTTTCGTTTGAGCACATGCTCACTGTCACTGGCCCTAAAGCCTTATGGGAAAAAAGGAACGCGCGCGGTACTCGCGCGACAGAACTGCGCTAACATGAACAACGGTTTTTACCAAATGTTCTCTAACGAATACTTAATGAGAAGAATTGGGTACGAGGTTAACAGGATGCCTACCGTGTCTATTGTTAGGATATAGAATTTCCTTATTTGATTGAGTTATTTTAGTGGTGTGATGTTACAGCTTGTGACCGTCATGTTGATCTTGTGATCCGAACATGCAGGGGAACCGAACGAGGTCTAACATTAATTCAAGCAAACTACGTCAAATTTTTCCAGTGGTCCCAGGTCGCTTTCTGCCGGTCTTTTAAAGACATCTTTGTGTAATTGGAATAGAAATTGATTTGTTCCGATGCTGAAAACGAAAGTTGATAAACATTTGAGAAACTCAAATTTTATTCCTCGAATTTACTAGCTGTTGTTTGTTTTACGAAAAGTCCAGGCTAACCCTTTTTCGCATTTTTAACGACACATTTAACCCTTCGAAAACGAAAGGAATTAGTTTACCATGGATACAAAATTCCAGCAAACATTTTACCGAACAAAATTGTGGCTTTCATTTCCAGTTACCACTAAATACGAAAGGCCGCTTGCGAACAGATATCGACCGAAATGAACCATTGAGTGCACTTAATTCAAAGTCCAGGTTATCCCACATAAACGTTTTGTAGGTTGTCGTCTGTTTGGTTTATTATTTAGGTCTTTTAATTAGCTTTAGTTCTCGAAATAGACATGCTTGGGAGTTCTTGCCGACCCATTGGCTTCCATCATTGTATTTGAACAGTCTTTTCACAATTAACTGTTATTCTTTCCGAGTTTTCATTGGACATCCGTTATTGGATTGTATGGCCGTGTAAGCATATTTAGGTTTACTTCGATCGTTTAAATCAAAGATTTCTAAATTATTGTACACATTCATGCCCAAGATTCTAGTTAGTGGAGAATAGTCGGAGTTAGCTGAGAGTTTCTTAAGATGGAGCCGGTTGTAGCGTAGGGCCTGAGCCCGAGTTAGCTCGGGCATGCGTTGTAAGTCGCGGGTCAGGATGCTTGTAGTCGAGCTTTCAAGTTGTGTTCGGGACTGATGTACGATAAACTGTTTTTGAGACTAGTTCTGTCCTTAGTAGTGTTACGCAGTTGTAAGATGGCATGTGCAGCTTTGAACGCTAGAAGAGGAGCAAATTAAGATTGAAGTCGACTGGAGATCGAAACATTAAAATGCCAGCCAGAGTCTTCAGAGCTTTGTACCTCAAAACAAACGCAAGTTCGCTCATATCCTTTTAAACGATTCGTTCTCAACATTTATTGGAGTCTGTTTTGAACACAATTCATAAAGCCATCCACACTTTACGGAACTATGAATTAATTCAAGAAGGATGCATTTCTGCCAATTTAACTTCAAACCATATTGCGCATGCAGATTTCGCACGGTGTAGTTAGTCGTTTTAGTTCCATGCTATCCTGCGAGGGGGATAAAGGGGGGTGGGGGAGGGGGATCTGGAGAAATTCGGCTGGTGTTTGCAGCGCGCTTCATTAAACTGTTCACTTCCCTCAAACCAAAGTGTTTTATTTTTCCCACCCTGTTCACATTAGCCCCTCAAGACACAAAGAAAGGCTTCAAATTCACGATGTTAATCAACGTACTTCTCTAGACACAAAGTAGTGTTTAATTAGAGTGGTTTTCAGTACTCTGCCCAATCACAACTGACGCAAAAAGCGCAATGAACCAATCCGAAATCGAAGCAAATATATGTAACCGACGCCAAACGAGGGGAAAAGCGTGCGAGCAAGGTATGTTTGGTTTTAATTTTGCTGCTGATTGGTTGAGAAGGTGGCACGTGTTTTGCTGCCCAATTACAGAGCGAAGTAAAGCAACACCAAAGCAAACGTGAAATTACTTTGGACACTCAATTGAAAACCGCTCTAAAAGGACAATAATTGGTAATCTTAGAACCTGGAGTTGAACATCATCACATTAAAATTGAAAAATCAATACAGCACACTTATGATTACTCTCCATCTTTCTGCTTTTGTCAGGTCTACTGCCAATGCCTTCAAACATCCAGGAAAATTTGCCTGTTGCATTTGCGATGCTGGAGAAGGTGCCCGATAACTTGAGATGTGGTGCTCATTCTTTACTTTTTACGGATTATTCGGTTGATAAGACGGAAGGCTGTTGTTATCGATAACATGAAATTATGTCTGTCCTACAAGAATTTATAATCTATTGAATCTTCAAGTAAAATAAATCTCTTCGAAATTACTCTTTCTTTTAATCGTGATGTTATGTAAACAAGCGTGTCTAGGAAACAAGGTGATCGGATAATCATAAAGTATTTTATGTGGATCTCTGTCATAACATTGTCTGCACTGTCTTCAAACATCCAGGAAAATTTGCCTGTTGCATTTGCGATGCTGGAAAAGGTGCCCGACAAGTGGAGATGTCATTCTTACGTACTGGGATTGGTTCGGATAGTACGGAAAACTTAGGTGGATAACATAAAATTATGACTGCCCTATAAGAATTTATAATCCATTGAATCTTCGAGTAAAATAAGTCAGTAAATCTCTTCAAAGTTATTCTTTTTTTAATCTTGATGTTATGTAAACAAGGGCATCTAGGAAACAAGCTGGTCGGATAATCGTACAAGTATTTTATGTGGATCTCTGTCATTACATTGTCTGCATGTGTAAAAATAAAAGTGCTTAATGCTTGGTAGTGGTTCTTTTTTACTGAAAGTTAATTTTTACATAAAGTAACTTATATGACCCTTATTGGTGATAAAAGAAAGAAGACCGCAAGAAGACGTAAAGGTTTTTAATTTCTTGCTTGAACCTTACTGACGGCGAGTGGATGAACCCCTATTCAAACTGTAGCACACAGAAAGTATCCCTTCACTTTGCAATTATAGTTGAGCCAGTCAGAATCATCCAGATTCCGTTCAAATGGTGTTGAAAGTTACCTTGAAATCTTGAAAGACTTACGTAAGAAGTGGCGATGAAACAGAAATGGAAAACAAAAACAGTCCCTTGTGTTCTGCAGAAAACATTTGATATTGAAATTATTTCTGTCACACAATTGTTCAAGTATTGACATATATGCAGGAGGATCTGTATAAATTTACAAGAAATCATTAATCTTTGAACAATGAATACGGCTCGTTGACGGAGCAGCTACCGTGACACTTTTTTAATGCTTCATCATTGACTACAGTCGGACCTCCCTTTGCGACCACCTCTCGTAAGCGACCACCTCTCATTAGCGACCACTTTTCCAAAATACCAAAGGTTTTCGAGTCAAATCACTATAGGTGGAACCTCTCGTAGACGACCACCTCTCGTAAGCGACCACTTTTAGAGATGAATGTTTATAAGTTTCAATTGTTTTTAACCTCCCGTAGGCGACCACTTGACGAACAATCTGCTGTATCTCTCATGGGTGGAAATCGAAAAATGTGTCGCTGTAACATATTGGCTACATCATTACAGCAGACGCCGTAAATCTCACAGTCGGAGCTACCGGAAGTGTTTCCCGATATAGCTTAGCATTGAAATAATTGATAAAATACACGTGCACTATACTTCACCCTGAAATAAACTTTAATCACATTGAATCTCTTGTAGGAAACAACTCTCTTATCTTTTATCGTTCTTATCTTTTTGCTTATGTTCCGTTCCCTGAAAAATTTAGACGGCGCCACCTGGAGTAACAAGGGAGCTAACAAGATAACCAAATGGTTCATTTAGCTTCCTTGCTTGTACATTATTTTAACTAATAATTAACTTAATTCTATATATCACCATTACAAGATTGTAAGAATCAGCAATGTACATTGAAAAAAAGCACAATTAAAAGATTATTATTATTATTGCTTACTATTATAATTATTATTATTAATAAAAGAGTCAAGTTTCTTTCACAATAATTGTCTCAATCGCTGTATTAAGTAATTTGCGAGATACAAACAATAATCACCATAGACCCTCAGATTTTTTATCTAGAATAATTTTGGACCAGTCTTAATATACTTGTAGCTAAGAAAAGGTTATTACTATGGGTTTTAATAAGCACTGGCAAAAATCTTAGTTCTCCGCAATTACCATATGTAAATTACCCGAAATTTAGACCCCCTGTGGTCTGACCTCTGGTAAGCGACCACCTTCCGTAAGCGACCACATATCCTTGACATTATTGGTGGTCGCTTACGGGAGGTTCGACTGTAGACGGATTTTAACTTAGATGACGTCAAAAATATCTTTATATTTGTTAGGGGGATGTTCCGTGTAAATGGTTTTAAAACTCTCGCTCTACTAAACACGTGACCATGAGCTAGCCAATTAATGCACGTGCTATGGACTTCGGGTGTAATTGGTTGAAATCCACTCTTTTGTCCTACTTAACACGTGACCATCAACTAGCCAATGAATGCGCGCGCCGTGGATGGAAATCCAGAGGTTACTTAACAATCGGACTAGCTGAACCGCTTTCACAGGGAAAACCCGTATCATTGGGAGGGTTCCCGGATGTTCCGTGTAAATGGTTGCACTCTCCACTCTAGTGCTACTGTTAAAGCGTTCAGTAGCATATCCAATTATTTTTGGACCACACACAGGGGTTGTGTTTTACAATGTACAATGTTCGAACGTTTTTCCGAGGCTTTCCTTTCAGTGTGGGTACTATATATTCAATTGACTATAACAACTCTAAAATATATTTTCTGAATATACTATCTCAGTTCCCCAAAACTACTATGAAATGTAATTTTAAAAACACACGTAGCTTCTTATTATTATACGAATGACGTCTAGTCGTTGGAAGTTAAGGTTTCATCACCTGAATGCAAATTTGTTCATGCGTCTAACTAACAATTATACTGCGAAATCACCCCGAACTCCGCCTCTGATAAACTTCCCGACGAGGCTGTAGTCTGAGTTGGCTATAAATCATGGGATATTCCGCAACATTGAGCATGGTAATTGTTTTATTATTCAATTCATTGTTAACAAAGCACAGTGTTATCGCAGAAAAGCTGGAGCGATCTTTATTTTGCCATTTTTCTCTTCGACAGACCAAATTACGTATATCGCAGGATATCTGCTGACTACGGACGACGAATATTCATTGCACTATATTGCACCATGACCATGTTTGGCAAGTGTTAACAATGTGTTAATCAAATAGAAGAAAGATTCTTGCAGTTACTACGCAACTTAAGCAGTTGCAAAGAGAAAGCCTGAAAAAATGTGTTAAGCGATACATAATATTTGGTCATCATTTGAGGTCAGGGATCATTTGCGACGCAGCACTCCATTCAACATCAATTTGCAGTGTTTTCTATAGTGAATCAAGTTCACTCGCTGTCGGCAACGTGCAAAAATGTTTACATGGTGTCTCGTCTAGATAGGCGGTGATAAATACTTGGATCCGAGACCGGATGATGTACCTTTCATTATATTTGTTCTGTGGCACAATTAAATCGTGATGACAATATTAATTTAACTAAATCAGTTGAAATGTCAGACCTCACGTTATTATATTAGAATTTTAGTTTTGTCCTGAACCAGAGGACCAACGTGAAATAAACATTGAAAGTTTCATAACGTGATATACAACACTAAATTTAAAGCTTCGTCAAAATTGGAGCAGGAGTTTGCAAGCTGTTCTTTTTGGGTGTCTCGAAAACGAAAAGACCTCTAAAACGTAGACCCTAAGGCCCTAATACCATAAGACCCCCAAAACTCGAAAACGAAGACCCCCAAAATTTCTGAGTGTAAGTACAAAACAAAAAAAAAAAACAAAAAAATTATATCAAAAATACATTCATACCTCAAGTGAAATTTAATTCCTTCTTCTCTGGTCCTATATCGTTTTTATAAACTAAAGGGAGGGTATCCGCCATCTTGAGCTGAGTAACCACGCTCCCAGGGGGCGCTGACCGGAAGTGCGTGCAGACCGTTTCCATCCCAATCTCTTTGGCGGGTTTGCGGCGGGAAACTCTTGGGAGTCCTGAGGATTTCATAGTCTCTCCCAGCTACCAACCAATAGAACCTTGGCGCTTTTGTTTCATGTTTTCTTTTGTTTGTTTTTTGGGGAAGTGGGGGTCAGGGGAACTTTTTATCGATAGTTAATTCGTGTCCTAAATATACGAATTTATGCCTCTCTATTGGCTCATGGAACAATAGATGAGAAACGCAATCCATGTTTCTTAACCCTAAACCAACACCTAAACAAAAATAAACTAATTTACTTTTTTAGTTTAAAAGGAGACGGCCGGCAACAGAAGAATAAACAAAGAAATTGTTCAAAGAAAAAGGTCAGGGATGCGGGCTCCACAAAGGGCTACATACCACTTTTCAAACATAACGGAACAACTCCCCCCCCCCCCCCCCGCCCCCTTCCACCTTCCACCTTCCACCCTTCCAATTTTCGGACCGGAAATAAATTTAATATTATGTATGACGTACCACTAAATCGCATTTTTCCTCGGAACAGCTACCATAAAATGCCATAGCATAGAATCTGAGCCGCTGTGAAGGGTATGGTCTCAATCAGCTAGGGGAAAGGTTATAGAAATATGAGCGAATAGGGTACATTTTACGGGGAGGCTGATAGTCTCCCTGGCAGCCGTGTTTTGGGCTGTCACGCAACGCTACCCAAAAAACGGCTGCCAGGGAGACTAGGAGGCTGACGAATTTTGTTAAAAATAGGAATCGACACTCGGGATTGAAGAACCTCAAAATCATTACAGCAACTTAATAACAACTTTCATAATAGAAAGCCTTAAGGCTTCATTTCTTTTGCTCTCACGATCGCGTGGTTCAATTCCGATAAGGAGGGATTCAGCACTCGTTTCTTTGTTAGTTGGTAATTAAATAAAAACCCAGCACGGTAACTGAGACGTTCAAAAACGCGCTTCCGGTCTAGTGGAGCGGGAAACGCACTTCCGGTCAGTATTCTGTGGGAGCGCGGTTACTCAGCTCAAGATGACGGATAACCATGGTAGGACCAGAGGAAGGAATTAAATATCACTTGAGGTATGAAATCAATGTATTTTTTATGTTATTATTTTTTTTTTGTACTAACACTCAGAAATTTTGGGGGTCTTCGTTTTCGAGTTTTCGGGGTCTTAGGGTCTTAGGGTCTTCGTCTTCGAGACACCCGTTCTTTTTTCACCAGAGGAGAAAGCACGTGTCAAAAAGTTTCAAAATTTTCTTGTGTTCTTCTCACACTTTTATAGGCGGTTTGGTGTTTATTTCATGGTGGGATTTAGTTCGAATGGAAATAGACGTTTGAGCATGCAACGGGGCGACCTTAACCAGTGAATACTAAGAACAAATTCTCCTATCTTGTTCCCATACTTTTCTTATAAATTTACTAGGGAGAAGCTATTCAAATATCAAGAAAGTCGCCGTGGTTGATCATATCCTTAATTCTCAATTAAGGAAAAAAAGTCGATTTTTGGACGGAAGACAAATATTCTTTAAGAAGCCTCCAATCGAATCAGTGTATCCGAATACGTCCCCTGAGACACTTTTCTAGGCCCTGTAAGGAACCAAGGACAAAGAAATAGCCCACAAAAGGTAAAGTCAGGGTGAGAGTTATGCGTGGTTCAATTCTACCTGTTACCATCCCCCCAGGGCATACCCCCGGGCATTTGTGTACTTGACGTCCTATTCCCCATCCCTTGGCACACAAAAAGAGACAATTCCCTACCCCCGGGACTCATGACATGGACTAAAAATAAACTGCTTCGTTTTGACGATTTATTGCCTTAGTTATTTTCTTTGTTTGTGTGTTTGACGAACGCGTATAGAAATTTAAAGAAGTCAAAGCTGATTGCCGCAGATTTGAGTTGAATTCGAAGCGACGCGTGCGCATTGCATGCAGAAATCCAACTGTAAAAATTGAGAACAAATCTGGGAACCGAAACATTTACCCAAAGCCTATACCTTTAAGATAAAAGTATAAAAATGAATATAAACAGCCTTGAATATACGAAACAAAGCTACTAAAATTGGGATACTTACGTCAAACCAAGTTCTGGGATAAGCTTTTAAAGCGATGAATTAAAATATAAATCACATCGCCTCCTTCTGGCTTCTGATCGTTCGAAAGCTGAAATTATAATAGCCTATCCCGTGTGCAACATAATGGAGGAGACATCGTCAGTCATAGTTTCCAGTGTTAACATCGGGAACCTAATTATCACTCGACGCGAAGTGTTGGAAGCCTGTATCATTGAAGCTGTTCTCGTCTCAGGGGGATTTGCGGGTCTCTTTCCTTTTGAGTTTTTGTTTAAAATCTCTAAAAAAAAAAAAATAATTAAAACGAAAAATTAAAAACATTAAATCCCTAAAAATTTCATCTAGGGAAAGAAAATTCTAAACTATGGTAATATAACGTATGAACCCTATTAATATAATGCGAACATATTTGTCCACTTTCCCTTTCCCTACCTGCAAGACCCATTGAACTAAAAATACCCGCATCGGTAAATTTTCTTAATTTTCAGGTCTGCTATCACCCTGGGCTGAGTTGCTCGAAGCATGGTTAGCACTAACCATTAGTTAAGAGGTATTGTCATGGCATTTAACCCGGGTTAGCGCTAACCATGCTTCAAGCAACTGGGCCCAGGTGGTTAATAAATATATACAGCCATTTCAACTAACGTTGTCGGTTCAAAGCATGAAGCTAAAAGACAAGACCGAAAGTTTACGTGGGATTTTTATAAATAAATTCATCAAAATCAGTCATGCCTGGAGAAAACAATAGGTTGTAATTAGCAGTACAATGACCTGCACGTGCAGGGATGATTTTGATGAAATTATTCATAAAAATAATCCCACAAAACATTGCAGTCTTGTCTTTTAGCTTTATTTTGATCCGACAACGTTAATTGAAATAGCTGTATACATTTATATAATCCCCCCCCCTTTTTTGGCGGGGGGGGGGGGGGGTGGGAGGTTTGTTGTTTTGGTGTGGTGATTGAATTTTTAAGCCTTCTTTAAATTGAACTAATATGAAATTTACAAGCAGGCCTTTCGTTTGCATCCTTGACAAGCATGAAGGAGAGAAAGTTTAAAACACATCACCTACAGTTTTTTACATAGGTCTACTGTCACTGAACTGAAGTGTGTTTTTTTGAACTATTGCTATGGTTATTTGACTTTTTGATTATCAATGAACCATAGGAGTTCTAGATTTTTACAAATTTACCAACGGGCCACTAATCTGCATCATTGACAAGAAGGAAGTGGAACTATGTACAACAAAAAGCTACATTATTGGGCAGCTGTTGCCAAATATGATTACAAAGACAAACGATGGATAAGAAGGCAATAGAGTTTTAAATGCATGTAAGCCTGTTACCATTATTTGTAATACATAGATACTTATCAGTTTCACTTGTACTTTCTGCCTACTCTAAATATGGATCACGCTCCCGTAAAACCCTCTCCCCTCCCCTCTCCTCTTACCTGTCCCATTGGAATAAAAAACCTTTCACCTATAGTTATTCTTACAATTGAGGTCTGCTGTCACTGAACTGATGTGTGGTTTTTGAACTGATTGTGTGGTTATTGAACTTTTGATTTTTCATTGAATTGAAGAGAACTCAATATTCCTTGTCAAAATGAACTTTGAATTTCATTGGTTCAAAGGAGACAATGTTATTAGAACTTAATGTACGGGTCAGTTTCTGCTGCTAGATAACCTCCAGGAATTCGAAAAATTTTTTACTTTATGTTCTCTTCCCCTACCTTGGACACAGAGAAAAAAACAATTCCCCACCCTTAAATATTTGGCACCAACTAACATAACTGAAATAACTGGTAAATAATTATATGATGTACAAATGACATTGTCAGCCATAAAGAGTTTTTAAAGTACATTTGGCCTTCCATGTGTCCTTTCATAAGCCCAAAGAGGACTTCATGCCACTTGTCTGTGGCTTGTGGCATACTGTTTGTTCTTACCACAATTTGATGTCACATGTGCATAACTATAGTACAAATGTTTAAAAAGCCTTAACCCACGCAGATACATTTTCTGACTCAAGCCCCCCCTCAAGCCTGCACTTGCAGGACAACATGATATGAATGCATTTCAGATAAGTGAACTACTACTTATTACTCGGGCTGTAAGGCGGCACGAGTTAAGGTTTCGATAGCATTATCAAATACTTTTTTATTTTTTTGGTCGCAATGGGCCGAGAGATAAGACTTCGGGCCACGAGTTATTGTTCTCGGTCTCATTTTTTGTACTCGGCTGGCACGAGTTAAGTTTTCGGTGACGTTATCAAATTCTTTAAATTCTCGGTCGCTTTCTTTGTACTCGGGCCGTGAGGGGTGTATACAATATGCGAGCCAGCGAGGCATGCGAGGCAGACGTGCGAGGCATGAACAAAACATGCAAGGCATGCGAGGCATGAACAACCCCAAGATAAAGTGCTAACTGTTAAGCTAACCGGGGAGCTATTTAAGCTAGCCTTAGTGCTATTAAGGCTAACCGGAGTGTTTTTTATGCTAACCTGAGTGCCTCACACGTCTGCCTTGCATGCCTCGCTGAATTGCAGATTGTGCATCCCCGCCGTGAGACGCCGAGTCTGAAGTTCACCACATGTGTTACGTGTCACATACAGGATGGCAGATGCAAGACACAAATGACTAAAAATAAGACTTATTCCTCTAGAATTTCTCAACTTCAAAAGAAACGGTATTCGCTTTCCCAGAGAGGCATTTTCTATTTCCAAGGCGATGAACAGACGCGAAGAAACATAATCTGTTTATATGTCTATTTTTATAGTGTCTTTCAGTTGTGCATCTTTTAACTTTCCAAGTTTTCAACCATTCATATTTCATCTTTTCATTACTAGCACTTTAAAAATTCGAAAGGTTTTTATCGTTTTTTATTTATACTTAGTGTTTTTTAGTTCCTCAAGGTTAGTTTTGTTTAACCGAAAATTTGGCAACTAAATCAGTCTATGACCCCGCGGGCCAAGATAGATAAAAATGTCTAATGTTTACTATAAAAAAAAAAAAAACAATCAATGTAGACACGGTTTCTGTGTTCAAGTGAAAGGTGAATAACAAATAATTTCCCCTGAATTTCATTTAAAAAAAATATAAACAGCGAAACTTTAAAAAACGTACAAGAATAACGTACACGTGATGCGTAACGTTACTCTAGATCATACCGGAAATTAAGATCCGTCATTGACCTGGCGTCACATACATACCCATATCAGGACCGTACAAATGGTTTCTGTCTCTAAACGAAAGGTGAAAACGTAAGGATTAAAGCCCGAGGATTATAAAAAAGTATTCGTATAACAAATGCCGTTTTCCCTTGTATTTCATTCGGACTACAAGAAATGCAATCGCATCTGAAGCCGTTACTTATTGCCTCACTATTTAACAATTATTCCATGAGCGCTCGTTGGATATGAGATGATAGATAGCCAACGAGGCACATAGCGCCGAGTTGGCTATAATCATCTTATATCCAACTAGCGCGAGTGGAATAATTGTTTTATTAAAAACAATCAAGAAATATTGCTAGATCTTACTGATTTCGCTGTGCAAGAACAACCAGAAGGCAATCTAATGGCCGCCATTTCTCGGCCATGGTATAATGGCTCATAAACCATAGCCGCTAAGCCAATCAAATGCCTCGAATTGCATTATACAATGATTCAGTTTTTTAATAAATCTCTGTATCTATCTATTTTGGGGTATTAGCGATGCTGGAGGTTATCACTGCTAAAGGATGGGTCTCTGCAAAATACAGACAGGATAGCGGCGGATGGCGGATGGCGGATGGCGGATGGCGGATGGCGGATGGCGGATGGCGGATGGCGGATGGCGGATGGCGAATGACGAATGGCGGATGGCGGATGGCGGATGGCGGATGGCGGATGGCGGATGGCAGATGGCGGATGGCGGATGGCGGATGGCGGTTGGCGGTTGGCGGCTGGCGGATGAGAAAATGCGGATGACAAAATGCAGATAATAACATGCAGATGACAAAAAAATTAAAATAGTAAATAAATAAACAATTTCTCACGCCCGATTCTTTTTTAAGTAAATTACATAAAAATTAACTAATGATTAATGCCAAAGAGAAGAATAAACTGTTATCGACCGAAAGACTTACGCTATGGCTTGACTTTTGTTATATGTTATGAAATTGCAGTAGGAATTGAAATAGCCGGAACAAATTTTTCTTACCGCTTTTCTCACGTGACGTCACCAAATTCTAGAATTCAAAACCGGGAGGCCTACAAAATTTTTTCCTTCATTCAAGGAAAGATTACCTAAAAATATGTCTGTTCACAATTTCTTAGCTCGATGTCGTGCTTCCTTTTGAAAATAGAACAGTTTCAATTTCCGAGTTTCCATCGTGCGTGACATAAGGAGGACGGCCGTGACAGGGCTTCTCCGTATCTTAAAAATGACTCTTCGGGTGATTTTCAGCATTCTAAACAATTTTAGTTTGAGGAGAAATATTAATCTAAACATTCGAAAATTCACAAGGGCAAACAAACCTCTTTTCTGGCAAAAGTGAACTCCAGATGTTTTTTCGTATTTCCGGCCGCCATGTTTGTGCCCCTCAGAGGGACACAACGTCTCCATACTAAGCTCTGTAAATTTATGTGGAACATTTTGTCAAATAACTCGAGTACGGAATGCCGCAAAGACCTGAAACTTAGACAGATGCCTTATTTATTTATCCTCTATACCATGTCAATTTCTTGACTTCATTCATGGAATGGTTTCGATTTTTTTTAATGGCGTGACAGTGAAAACCGAGAATAGTCTCCTTCTCGCAGACGTCCTTAGGGCTCGTCACGCAATATTTCCTCCGCACGAACGGAAATATAGTGTGACGAGCCCAAAGAACGTCTGCGTATTCAATTCAATTCAATTTTATTTTTCACACGTACAACGAGATTCAATACAATACATAAAAAACAATAAACATTTATATTACAAAGGAGGATTAAAAAGAATTAGGATAAATTTGTTTGGTTTAGTGTGAGCAGTGTCCAAAGGAGCATGCTGCTTTCGAGTTGATCACTGCTTACGATGGAAGAGAAAGCTATTTCGGTGGAAGAGAAAATTATTTGGGAAGGTTTGAAAAAGAAAAAGAAAAAGAAAAAGAGCGTGCTTAGCGAACGGATGACGGTGAAGAACTCTACATTACTTTTGGTCTATAAGCAAATTTTTCCTGTATTTGGTTTTAAACGAAGAAGCGGAGTTTGATTGCTTAATGTTACAGTCTATTGTTTCCCATATTTGTGATGCTGCGAATTGAAAAGTGTGTGTACCGTAGTTAGTACGTATTTAGGAGGCTAACCGGCATATCGAGTGAAATATTTTGCTTACGATATACTGTCTACGTGCGGGTTTATGGGTAAGCTAAGCCTTCTGTGGCTATTAAACAATGAAACTAAGATTTATCTCGACAGAAGCCGGAAGACTTTGGTCAAAGCTATAACTAAAATGCTACTATCGCAATTTTGTAACATGTATTAAAACGCAAAGGAAAAAAATAAGCTAAAAAATGAGTAATAAATGAAAATTGATATCATGCACATGCGCAATCCATCCCACTCCCCCTTACAAACAAAGTACTTGTATAAGCGATTTTAACGGGAACTTTATTACATTTATTTCAAAACAAAGTACTGCGTACTTCCTTAATGAAAACAATCATCATTCACTCGAGCTAACTCACGCTAGCAAGCCTTTGAACACGTGCTGCGCACGTACAAACGCTCCGTGCAAAATTGCCACTATATAGGGTAGGGTGGTGTGTCGATCAAGTACTGTAGTGGAAATAGTGTAGTTTTCTCTGTTAAATGTCAGTTATTAATAAAAATGACAAAAAAAGTACTGTAGTGGTGATGTTTAGTTGAAAAGTTCTTTCTTTTTTTCGGATCCGACGATACATGAATAAAAAATGTGGGAGATCTATGATTAATTAATTTATTTATTACAGTTGAACCTCTCCACAACGGCCACCTTGGGGACATAAGAAAGTGGCCGTTGTGGAGAGGTGGCCGTTATGGGGAGGTAGGGGTGTAATACGACACCTTTGTTTCGGGAAGTACAACATGTTTATTGTGGCAAGTTCATGCTTACTGTAGCCTATAATGGTAATCCAATCTTAAATAATATATATATATATATATATATATATATATATATATATAAATAAAATACACAATAAAACGTAAATAATGTTTTGAATCAAAATGTCAACAAGACGAAACGAGCAAGGTTTGCAACATTCGCTATAAGTATTTTAGACAGTTTTTGTTTTCTGCAGCATATACCGTAAATGGAATACAATCACAATCCGTATATCATTTTAAAAAATGGATACAATGGTATCAAGTTGCTTGTCAAATGCTTGTGCGACTTGCGCTGTTGCCGCGAACAAGATGTCCCTCCAACCAACTCAGTCGAAAATAAAAATACGAAAAAAAAAAAGAAACAACAAACAAATCAACAAATAAGACTGTCCATTTTTATTTCCCTCCCGATGCGTTTCCTCGGAGAAGGTGACTTTCTCTCGGGCGCTTGTATTCGTCGGATAAAAGTCGCCAAAATTAGCAACTTCTACTCGTAGTCAAAAAACACACGAGCAATATAAAAATGTTCTTAACTGACTCTCAGCCTGAGCTACGTTCTAAGTATGTTCTAAGAAAAAGTTTTTACGTATACAGTAAGTCAGTCGCTGGAAAAACTGGCCGTTGTCGAAAAGTTATTTTGGCAGTTGGGGACCGCTTTAGTGTCCGTTGCCGTTGTAGAGAGGTGGCCGTTGTAGAGAGGTTTAAACAAGAGCTAATGTATGGACTGTCAGCCGGGACAAAAAAAAGTGGTCGTTGTAGAGAGGTGGCCGTTAGAGGAGGTTCGATTGTATTTTAATTTTCTTATGATCCGCATTTTGTCATCCGCATTTTATCATCCGCCATCTGCCATCCGCCATCCGCCGCCATCCGGTCTTCATTTTACAGAGACCCCTAAAAGATTGTAGGTTTACGCACCACGCAGTCAAACATGGCTCGAGTATAAGCTGAAAACAGCTCCTTGTTAATTAAACGTCTTTTGCGTCTTTATTAAAGAGCTACGAAGCACAAAACCGACTTATTACTCTAAAGCCCACATGTAAAGGTACTCACGTCGGCAGGAAAGAACTGGAAATGAAGATAACTACATTTTCTCACCTCGAAGATTACGGGTCCCTTACAAAGAAGACAATTGGAACAGCTTCAATGATACAGGCTTCCAACACTTCACGTCGAGTGAAAATTAGGTTCCCGATGTTAACACTGCAAACTATGACTGACGATGTCTCCTCCATTATGTTGTACAGGGGATAGGCTATTATAATTTCAGCTTTCGAACGATCAGAAGCCACAAGAGCCAAAAGTCTGAACGCCACTCGTTTTGAAAGTGTGAAATTTTCGCCATGACACGACGCTAAGCAGTCTCGTATTTTCCATCAAGACAATAGAAAAAAATCGCTTCTTTGGAAAACCGTTGCTCATGAAGTCGAAGCAATATCTTTACAACATCTTTCATATCCACAATTCACAATTCCTGATACTGATGGCTCAAAAATCCGAAGAAATAATGCCTAACCCGGACGCCATCATTTGACTTCGCCGAGACAGGCTACCGGGCGCCAATTTGACCGGATGTGACGTCAATTTTTGTTGGATGATTCAGATACAAAAAAAGTGACAGGCTGACCAGAGTGTTCTTCCCCGAACCTGGATCGATAAAATAAAATGTATTTTCATTTTATTAAATAGCAACAAGTTACCAATGACACTTACCTTCAAAAACACCTTTCAATTTCGATAGATTATTCTGGTCCAGCCATTCGCCAACGTACTCAATGGTACTTGCCAGCGAAAAACGTGGCCTTTTCCGCGTGGTTAGCCGCCATTGTGTCACCTCATAAGTCTTTGCGCGAGTAGTTATTTCGATTTGTCCCGCCTCTCTACCCCCGGGCAAAACCGCTTGAGGAAATTCCCGATCCCCGGGCCAGACAGGCCTGGTTTTCCCAGGGGTGTGCTCGGGGGGGATGGTAACAGGTACATTTGAACCAGGCATTATACGGAAAATTATTTGGCAGGGCGTTATTTGCACTTAAAAATGATTACCAAGGAAGTTTTACGACACGCCGAGATCCCTAGGTTCATAAACAAGTGAAAAATTAGGTTTCCATTGGTGTAAGAGTTTATTCGTTACAAATCCCACAAAAATAAAATTGAAAACGACGCTTGGCTTGCATTCAGAGCCTCATCACCATCAGAAACCTCTGCAATCATTAAAACGATAGAGCCGCGCCTGAATGGTTCAACAAGCTCTTTAATCTCCTTTGAAACTTCAAGATGTGCCATTTTGCCAATTTAATACTTACACAAGGAAGTGTTTTAACCTTGTGCCCTGATTTGAAATATTGGGTGAAAACATTATAAACTGCGCTATGAGCCATGATCGAGCCCTGGGGCCCGTTTCTCTAAAGTTCCGGTAACTTTTCGGGCCCGACAAGTTTCTTTGGCGATAAATGTTTCTCAACAGAAGTCAATTTTTGTTAGCTTAAAATAATTTACAATTATTCACCGAAGTGGAGGTGCGGCTCGGTAAATATCCACCACTTTCACCGACACTAAGGTGAATAATTGTTTTAGTATATACCACACAAGCTGAATAAATAGCGGGCCAAAAACCTCCTTTATTTTTGACAGTACACCGACAATAGGTGGGAAATTTCTTGTTGTACAAAGTGTCGTCTCGCTTTCTTGCGAAGAATTAAAAGTTTTTGAGGCACTTGTTTAGTTGCTAAGATGTCATTTCCCTCAAGTGTTGTGTGAAATTCGTTTTGATTTTGAAACCATGCTACAAAACCGTTTCATTGTAATTATAGTGTTTGGCAATTTCCGTAGAAGAGGCGTTGTAGTTTCATTTTTCACCTTAGAATATGGGGTTGTAAAGATTTAAAAACTTGCCATTTAATGCCGTCAAAACTAAACTTTGATGAGTAATTTCTTTGAAATAGATTTTGTAATGAAAATACACGCTAAAAAAGTCACGACGTTTTGACCTCTCCGAGACCATTGTCAAGTGCGAGTAAAAAATAAAAGCCTTGGCATAAATATATTCATAGAATGAAAAATCGGTAAGAATATCATGAACGCTAAAAATGTGTCAAAAATGTCAATGATAAGTATTATAAAGTTAAAAAAGGACATAAATTAATGAGACAATGAAGCAATTTTGAGGCCCGTAAAGAACTGATCTAAACAAATAATTTAGCGCGGATGGAATCATACTGTTTGTTTATTGATAGTTTCAGTTCTTTGATAAAAAGCATTTCAAAAATAAGGCAATTAAGTTTGTTCTGACACTTCCTTAAAATTTTAAAACTTTTCGCAATGTCATTTGGGGCCATATTGTGCTGCTCCCTCCCTGATACGCTTAGCGCAATGCCTCATTTTGAAACAGCCTCTGAGTTCCTAACGACATTGAACAACAGTCATCCTTCTATCAATTTTACAATGGAGCTTGAAGAAAACGGCAGGCTCCCCTTTCTGGGAATGGATATAATCAGGAATGGATGCCGTTTAGACACGAAGGTGTACAGGAAGCCAACGGACACCGGGCTACGTGGACAGTAGATAAAAACGATCATTGCTAAATACCATGCTCAACCGTGCATTTAAGCTCTCATATACGTGGAAGCTTTTTCATCAGGAATGTGAACGTCTCAAAAAAACCTTTTCCCAACTGCGCTACCCAGACAAACTTGTGCAGTCTACCATCCGTCAATTCATTGATTCGAAAGTGTCTCAGTATTTGCACACCCAACAGCAAGTACCCGAGGAGCAAGAAGCCCCAATCAGAATCGTGCTGCCATTCAAAGATCAGAAATCTGCAAACGCAGTGCGCAGACAACTTGGAGACCTTAGTCGGAAGATCAAGGTGGACATCAGCCCGGTGTACACAAGTCGGAAGATCAAGGATGAAATAAAAGTGACAGAAGACAAGACACCCCTTGTAAATCAACAATGCGCTGTGTATCATTTTCAGTGTAGCCTGTGCAATGCAGGCTATGTCGGCTACACGTGTCGACACCTTCACCAGCGAATTGAGGAACATAAGGGATCGGCAATCGGAAACCACCTGAGGGAGCAGCACAATATGGCCCCAAATGACATTGCGAAAAGTTTTAATATATATATTTAGTCAAGCCTAAAAGCGGAGCTCCACAATAGAAGTCTGGTTATTGTATGAAAGTAATAACCTTATGAGTTCCTCAACAATTCTGCAGTTATATAGAACATTTTTAATGCATATACAGCTAACTGCTCATCAACAATAACAATGTAAAACAGAGGGCAAAATCACTGAATGCTGATTTGTTGTAACAGAGGGCAGTTTTTCGTAATTTCCTTTCACCGAGGGCAAAATTACTTACTCCTTATTGGTCGAGCGGCGAAAATACTCGCTGCTGATTGGCTGAGCACGACCGTTTTACATTTTGTTGGTTTCTGCATTTTGTGTAAAAAAAAAAAAACAAAAAAAACAAGTTCTTTGAGGTTCTTTCGAAGTTCGACTCTTTAAGCCGGGTTCTTTGTACCAAAAATAGATGGAAATCAAGTGCCGTAGCTAGGAAGGAAATTCCTAAAGGTTAATTTTGGGGTCTCTCACAAGAAACAGCAAAAGTTTATTTGTGTCAAAAGCTAAAGACTTGGATCGGATTGATTTTATTTTGTTTGGTTGAGAAACTGAAATCAGTCATGGCGTTAAAGTGCTTTCAACGAACTATAACCGAGCATGAAAGTGTCCTTTTGATGGGAGGAAGGAGCAGGAAGAAATTACTCCGCAAGTTCCTTCTTTGGATCCATCGTTTGCTATTTTTATCAATCTATGTTCGTGTGATTTCCAAGCGGTAGGAAGCTTCACAGCTCAGGTGAACAATTAATTGATGCCTAACATTTGATTTATCGTTGTTAGTTTGCTCCTGAATTAAACTTGTATTCGCTCTTTATTACATGTGTATAAAGGGAACTGTTCTCGTCGGTTTTGTTTGTTTTGTACGCTACGAAAAAATTAAATAGTTGGTTTGCCTGCGCCTTCGATGAGTGTTTTAATGACTGTTTTACGAAGTTCCTTGATAGTTTTAGCAACATTTTGCTCTCTGTGTGATAAAGCGGAATTTAAATGGACTCAAAATGATATTTTCTGTTTTTATTATTGTTTTTAGTTTTTAAGATGATCGACCAACGCGCGCTACCGGCACTGTCACTGTCTAGTAAATTTTGCTTATCAAGAAGGCCGTACGCTAGAAACCTCAGAGAAAATGGATACAACAACCAAAAAACACACTTCAAATATATCTTTAAGTAATAAATGAAAAAAGCACTGTGATAATTCATAGCAATAAGTACAGAAATAAACTAAACAACGATCTTTGAAAAATTCACAAAAAACAAGCGAATGTATGTTTTGCGTAAACTTTGTTTTGATGAAAATGAAATCACACTTTAATTTTACATTCGCTTTTAGCGTTCTTTGAAAAGACTTTCGGTGAAAATTACTCACACATCTTAATCTTTGCGGTTATATCCTACTGTTTTAAGTATTTTTGTTTGTTTTCTGTCAAGATTGTCAGAAATAAATGCTAAAATTAGAAATATATGCGAGAAAAATTTGTCAGTAGTTTATGCCAACGATACAATGTTGGGAGACGTTTGTTTGACTGACTATTTCAAGCTCAGAATCAAATTTTTTTAAATGAAGCAAAATGGGATGAGATTAGAAAATAAAACTCTAAGAGAAATAACTAACATGGACCGAAAAATGAGCTCAAAAGGCTGCTCTGAGGTTAAACAAGATGCAGTGTCAACACTACAAGAAAAAAATCTCTTGCAAAAACAGCAAAGTTTTGTCAACAAAATCACATGAATATACTCGCCTCTTTGGAGAATAACCAGTCCTTTTATTCGATTGCTGATTTTTTCGTTCGTTTACAACGTTGAGTTTCACTTCAAGAGGAAAAATCCATCACATCTTAATTTCATTTCATCGCGCCTGACTAGAGTAAAATAATTTCTCTTCAAGATCCGGCCGCTGTTTATGACGTGCCGCCTCTAAAAGCTGCTAAAAGAATCGATTTGTTTCTCCCGCCGCGATCCGCCTAACTCTTTCTCCCGCTGTTTGACGGCAAAATTGGACGAGATCAGAAAATAAAACTCCAAGGGAAATAATCAACATGGACCGAAAAACTGAGCTCAAAACACTGTTCTGAAGTTAGCAGTATTAGCTTAAGCTTAAGTTAAACGGCGTGTCAAAACTGCAAGAAAACAATATATTGCAAACCAGCAAACTAGCAGAGTTATGTCAACAAAATTGCATGAATGTACTCGCCTCTTCTGAGAATAACCAGTTCCTTTATTCCATTGCTGATTTTTCCGTTCCTTTTACAACGTTAAGTGAGCGAAACGTTTCACTTCAAGAGGAAAAATCCAACGTTGAGTCGCGCCGGATCGGAGTAAAATTATTTCACTTCCAGATTCTGATGATGTGCCAGTCGATTTGTTTGCCCCGCCGCTAGTTGCCTTGCTCTTTCTCCTGTTGTTGGTAACATATAAAAATTGACTTTGTATCTTGCCGTCTTCAAAATTATTATTATTTTTTTTTTTTTTCTCAAACGCAGTTGGCGATGTAACTTCCCGCCAAACAAACGCGGCCGGCAGCGCAGTTGGCCATACATTTTCCCGCCGAAAAACAACCCGGGCTACATCACAAACGCTCATCTATGTAAGCCAATGTAAAATGAGACACTCAAACCCTGTGCTGCAACACGGGTTTTTTCTGTCACCCTTTCCCGTACTTTCTCTCTTTGTTCGTCACTCATGTTTCGTCTGTTTGCTACCGCTCTCAATCGCGCTCTTTGACGTCGAACTTCGCTTCTTCTTCGCCTGTTTTCTCGATCTCTTTCTATCTCCCTTTCTTTGCTTTTCATGTTTGTACACTTATTCATAAATTGAACTTGTGTTTTGTCGTACACGTCGTCTTCAAAACTATTATTATTTTTTTTCTCAAACGCAGTTGGCGATGCAATTTATTTATTTATTTATTTGACTTCGCCTTCAAACTTAAAACTATAAACAGAACATAACAACGTGAAACAGAAAATAAACCATTACTGTGTTAAGGCTGGGTGACCACAACAGCTAGCGCCAATTACTGTGGGCCCAAGATTTACAAAGTTCTAAAACACTCGAATAAGTTAGTAAAATATTGTAAACTAATAACAACACGAAATAGGTTCTAAAAGGTTGCGTGGCATATTACATTTTAAACAGACAGATTTCCAGGTTCTAGGTCCTCAATATCGAAGTGCGAAAAAGGTGCATCTTTGTAGTATGAGGAGAGCAGAGATTTAAATTGATTCAGAGTTACATGTTCATATCTTAACTGCAGGGGAAGAGTGTTCCAGGTTCTAGAAGTTCTTACAAAAAACGTGTGCTGATAAGTAGAAGTGCGGCATTTCTTTAGTCTGAAAGATTTTGCATTGCTAGCGCTTGCTCTAGTAACCCTTGCGGGAACAACGCTTTCAGGGAGCATGTCATGTTTATTTCCTGCCAAACAAACGCGGCCGGCAGCGCAGTTGGCCATGCATTTTCCCGCCGAAAAAAATCTGATTTGCAGCACAAGGTTTGAGTGTCTCATTTCATGTTGGGTTACATGGAGTAAGCGTACGTACGTACGTACGGGCGGTCGGTCGGTCGGTCGGACGGAAGTGACGTCATAACCAAACCAAAATTTCTCGCACTGATGGGTTTACCAAAATCTCTTAGCTATGGGGCTTCGCCGTGCGCTCCTACGGCGCGAACGCGAGCTCCGCTAAAATTTTAAGAAAGTGTCAGAACAAACTTGATTGTCTTATTTTTGAAATGCTTTTTATCAAAGAACTGAAACCATCACTAAACAAACAGTGTGATTCCACCTGCGCTAAATTATTTGTTTAGACCAGTTCTTTACAAGCCTCATTATTGCTTCATTGTTTCATTATTTTATGTCCTTTTTTATCTTTATAATACTTATCATTGACATTTTTGACACATTTTTGATTTATAATTCTATGAATATATGTATGCTAAGGCTTTTATTGTTTAATCGCACTTGAAAATGGCCTCGGAGAGGTCGAAACGTCGTGACTTTTTAGCGTGTATTTTCATTACAAAAACTAAACTTTGTTGCCATTTTTGTATTTTTTGTAACAGCTGCCTCGTTTATCCAAATAAATTCCTCTTTAGTGACCGTGGCGAAACGGGAAGCCATCTTGTTTCTCTTTGGTTGCTTGGAGGTGAATAGTACTTGGCTAATCACCTCCAATCAGCACGCGCGAAAGGGACTATTCACTTGCGTAGTATATACTAATTTGAATTATTCCTTTATAAATTATTCACCTCCACTTTGGTGAATAATTGTTAACTATTCAATAGTACAGTAAACGTGAGTCAGGCCTGTATGTGTGTGGCCCGTTCATTATGTTATCATAATCAATTTCCGGTATGAGTCGTCGACACTGTCGACAAGCGTCACGAAAGTTTAGCGAAACAACATTACGCTATCTTGGTGACTCAAAGTATTCAATTAGATCAACAGAGACGGAAGGATACTTTTCCACCTACACTTTGTGCTAAACATGCACCAACTCATCCAGCGTAAACCTCCATAAGCGTCTTGTCTAGTACTGAATAAAGTTCACTCACTGTCAGAAACATGCAAAATGTTCACATGGTGTCTCATCTAGATAGGATGCGAGCTAACCCACAAAACAATGGAGATACATGTCAGCTCTAAGAACATAATACTTTTATTTCAGTCACGTAGCAACAGAGCTGGAACCCGGGGGGGGGGGGGGTACTTCCTTATAAGAGGCTAATGGGGATATGCCGCTGGATGATGTCGAATTTTCACGACTGGATTGACTAGAATGGGGTCGCACATTTTCGGATTTTTGGGGTAAGAAAATTATGTTAAGTAGGGATTCAAAATGGTCTCGGTTAAAAAGTTCAGAAAGTTGTTGTTTATTAAATGTAACAATCACCTTGCATTACATTCCGTTCTTGAAAGTAAATGCATAACTAGAAAGTGACTTAGTTGGGATCGCAAAATTTATATTTTCCCAAAAAGTGACAAAGATGGGGTCTATAACTGGCCACAAAATAGACTATAATGGGGCAGGGGCTCTGAGAGGCCAGCGGCACATACCCAGCAAAACTGAACCCAAGATCCCCCCCCCCCCCCCTCCCCGGGAGCTGGAAACAACTGCAAGAGCCCAAAGCTCTCGAAAGCGAGGGACAACAATGATCAACTTTGTAAAGACGCGAATATGTTAGACTCTCGGCTCATGTACGAGATAAACGAACACCCTGCAATCTCACTGTAGATAAATAGCATCAGCATTGAATCACGAGTAACGAATTCCACAGATCCTATTAACTAAATGAGACGATTTGGCCCATCAACACTTTTTAACCTTCGCCAAAATTGGTGTAGGTGTTTGCAAGCTGTCAGTTTTCACCAAAGGACAAAGCACGCTTCAAAAAAAGATTCAAAATTTTCTTGTGTTCTTATCACACGTTTCTTGGTGGTTTGGTGTTTATTTAATAGTGCGATTTAGTTCGAATGAAAATAGACGTTTGAGCATGCAACGGGGCGAGCTTAATCCTTGAATTTTGAAGAACAAATTCTCCTATATCTTGTTCCAATACTTTTGTTATAAAATTACTAGGGAGAAGTTATTAGAATATCAAGTTAATCGCCTTGGGTGATCACATCCTTAATTCTCATGACCTCAGGGCTTGAAAAACCATTAATATTACAAGGAGAAATTGGATACTGATCACTGTTACGAGTTACTTAATTTGGGTCAATCTACAAGAAACTGATCATGTTGTGGTCATGTGAAATAGACGTACTGATCACAACATTCACAAGCAAGAAAATTGTGACACGGTGAGTCTCATGACATAACAAATAACACGAAATTTGATCTTACTACTGTACACATACTTGTAAATTAATTTTCTTGCTTCTTTAAAGTTCAGGCACTAGTGTTCAGCTTAAAACAGACAACCAACACTGGCATTTTCTCCAGAGTCTTGAGCTGTGCTACAATGTCTCTGACAGACGAGGTACATATTGTTTATTACTGTAAATACATTGAACTGCTTAAAAAGGCCCCTCTGTTTAAAGAGACAAGCTTCATCTTCTTTTCTCGTTACAATATATTTACCTCTAATAACATTCTTTCAATATTTCTTTTGCGCAGGACAACGCCCCACTCCAAGCGATGGAGGAACATTCCGAAACAACTGATGACAAAGGTAAAAGAAATATGATGGTTTCCGTATCAGGAACGAATCGCTTTCGAAATTTTGATTGTACAGTGAAAAAATACTTAATTTCTTGGCTTTGGCGTTTTTGTACCTAAAAGGATAGTAGCATGGTTAGAAAACAATTTTAAACTCCAGGACGCTCGAAAAACCCACGGCAACTTTATTAGTTCAAAGAGAACGGTTTATGTTTCCTAAAAGTTTTCTGAGACCAGAAATGTCAACTTAACACCAGAGACTTTGGTCCTTCTCTGTAAGATGTTTATTGTATCGATTTTAACTTAAAGTTTCACTAAACTGCGACAAATTCTTATAACATACATTTTTCAGTTATAGTGTCGTCTCTCTGTTAATAGACTTAAAGGTTTTGTGAAAATATATTTGCTTGGCAATAGAGCACACGCACTTTGGCCAACATTGTCAACAAACTCTTTTGCGGCCGCTTTTTTCTTTTCCACAAACTTAAAATCGTTGAACTTTTTTAAAACGGTGCGTGAAATATTACCAAAATTTATAGCAATTAATTGATCTTAAAAATTTATCTTATAGGCAATTCTTGGGCAAAGTGTTTTTGCTACAAATGTTGAGCATATGCAGTTGTGCTGTGTGTCACATTCCTGACACATGAAAACGGATTTTACCAGATGTTCTCTACCGAATACTTAATGAGAAGAATTGGATACGAGGTTAACAGAATGCCTACTGTGTCTATTGTTAGGAAATAGAATTTCCTTACTGTGATTTGGTTGTGTTTTTTTAGAAGTGTGATGTAAGAGCTTGTGACCGTCATGTTGATCTTATGATCCGAACATGCAGGGGAACCGAACGAGAACTGACATTAATTCAAGCAAAATACGTCAATTTTTCCTGTGTTCCCAAGTCGCTTTCTGTCGCTCTTTTAAAGACATATTTGGGTAATTGGAATAGAGATTGATTTGTTCCGATGCTGAAAATTAAAGTTGATGAACATTTGAGAAACTCAAATTTTATTCCTCGAATTTACTAGCTGTTGTTTGTTTCACAAAAAGTCCAGGCTAACCCTTTTTCGCATTTCTAACGACACATTTGCCCTTTCGAAAACGAAAAGGAATTAGTTTACTATCGATACGAGCAAACATTTTGCTGAACAAAATCGTGGATTTCATTTCTTTACGACTAAATACCAAATTTCTGAGGCGATTGAGGCCGCTTCCGAACAGATATCCACCGAAATAAATCATTGGGTGCACTTAATTGAAAGTCTAGTCTTAGGTCTTTCAATTGGCGTTAGTTCTCGAAATAGACATGCTTGGGAGTTCTTGCCGGACCATTGGCTTGCATCATTGTATTTGAACAGTCTTTTCTTTTTAACTGTTATTCTGTCCGAGTTTTCATTGGACATCCGTTATTGGATTGTATGGCCGTGTTAGCATATTTAGATTTACTTCGATCGTTTAAGTCAAAGATTTCTAAATCAGTGTAAACATTCATGCCCAAGATTTTAGTTAGTGGAGAATAGTCGGAGTTAGCTGAGAGTTTCTTACGATGGAGTTGTAGCGTAGGGCATGCGTTGTAAGTCGAGGGCCAAGATGCTTGTAGTCGAGCTTTCAAAGTTGTGTTTGGGACTGATGTACGATGAACTGTGTTTGAGACTAGTTCTGTCCTTAGTAGTGTTACGCAGTTATAAGATGGCATCTGCAGTTTTGAACGCTAGAAGAGGAGCGCTGATTAAGACAATAATAATAACAATCTTTGAAGTCGACTGGAGAAAACATTAAAATGTCAGCCAGAGTCTTTAGAGCTTTGTACCTCAAAACAAACGCAAGTTCGCTCATATCCTTTTAAACGATTCGTTCTCAACATTAATTTAATTGGAGCCTGTTTTAAACACAATTCATAAAGCCATGCACACGGAACTGTGAATTAATTCAGGGAGGGTGCATCTCTGCCAGTTTAACCGTTCAAACCATATTGCGCACGGTGCAGTTTGTCGTTTTAGTTCCATGCTATCCTGCCAGGGGGATAAAGAAAGGGGGGGGGGGGGGGGGTGAGGGATCTGGAGAAATTCGGCTGGTGGTTGTAGCGCACTTCATTAATCCGTTAACTACCCTGTTCACATTAGCCCCTCAAAACACAAGAAAAGGCTTCAAATTCACGATGTTAATCAATGCACTTCTCTAGACACAAAGTAGTTTTTAATTACTGTGGTTTTCATTACTCTGGGCAATCACAACTGACGCAAAAAGCGCAATGAACCAATCCGAAATCGAGGCAAATATATGTAACAGACGCCACATGAGGGAAAAAGCGTGCGAGCAAGGTACGTTTGGTTTTGGTTTTGCTGCTGATTGGTTGAGAAGGTGGCACATGTTTGCCGCCCAATTACAAAGCGAAGTAAAGCAACACCAAAGCAAACGTGAAATTACTTTGGACACTCAATTGAAAACCGCTCTAAAAGGACAATAATCGGTAATCTTAGAACCTGGAGTTGAACATCATCACATTAAAATTAAAAAATCAATACAGCACACTTATGATTACTCTCCATCTTTTTGCTTTTGTCAGGCCCACTGCCAATGCCTTCAAACATCCAGGAAAATTTGCCTGTTGCATTTGCGATGCTGGAAAAGGTGCCCGATAACTTGAGATGTGATTCCTATTCTTTAATTTTAGAGTCGATTGATAAGACGGAATGCTGTTGTTATCGATAACATAAAATTATGTCTGTCCGACAAGAATTTATAATGAATTGAATCTTCAAGTAAAATAAATCTCTTCGAAATTACTCTTTTTTTCAATCGTGATGTTATGTAAACAAGCGTGTCTAAAAAACAAGCTGATCGGATAATCATACAAGTATTTTATGTGGATCTCTGTCATAACATTGTCTGCATGTGAAAAATAAAAGTGTTTAATGCTTGGTAGTGGTTCTTTATTACTGAAAGTTAATTTTTACATAAAGTAACTGATATAACCCTTATTGGTGGTAAAAGAAAGAAGACCGCAAGAAGACTTAACGTTTTTAATTTCTTGCTTGAACCTTACTGACGGCGAATGGATGAACCCCTGTTCACACTGTAGCACACAGAAAGTATCCCTTCACTTTGCAATTATAGTTGAGCCAGTCAGAATCATCCAGATTCCGTTCGAATGGTGTTGGAAGTTACCTTGAAATCTTGAAAGACTTACGTAAGAAGTGGTGATGACGGAAACAGAAATGGCAAACAAATACAGTCCCTTGTGTTCTGCAGAGAACATTTCATATTGAAATTATTTCTGTCACGCAATTGTTCAAATATTGTCATATATGCAGGAGGATCTGTATAGATTTACAAGAAATCATTAATCTTTAAACAATGAATACGGCTTGTTGACGGAGCAGCTACTGTGACACTTATTTAATGCTTCATCATTGACTAGACGGATTTTAACTTAGATGACGTCAGAAATATCTTTATATCTGATAGGGGTATGTTCCGTGTAAATGGTTAAACTCTCGCTCTACTAAACACGTGACCATTAACTACCCAATGAATGCGCGCACCGTGGATGGAAATCCTGAAGTTACTTAACAATCGGACTAGCCAAACCGCTTTCACAGGGAAAAGGAGGGAGGGTTCCCGGATGTTCCTTGTAAATGGTCGGACTCTCCAGCCAAGCGCTACTGTTAAAGCGTTCAGTAGCATATCCAATTATTTTTGGAGCACACACAGGGGTTGTGTTTTACAATGCACAATGTTCGAACGTTTTTCCTAGGCTTTCTTTTGAGTGTGGGTACTATTCAATTCCCTATAACAACTCTAAAATATATTTTCTGAACATATTATCTCAGTTCCCCAAAACTACTATGAAATGTATTTTCAAAAACACACGTAGCTTTTTCTTATCATACGAATGACGTCTAGTCGTTGGAAGTTCAAGTTTCATCACCTGAACAATGCAATTTTTTTTATGCGTCTAACTAACAATTATACTGCGAAATCACCCCGAATTCCGCCTCTGATAAACTTCCCGACGAGGCTGTAGTCTGAGTTGGCTAAAATCAGGGAATATTCCGCAACATTGAGCATGGTAATTGTGTTATTATTCAATTCATTGTTAACAAAGCACAGTTTTATCACAGAAAAGCTGGAGCGATCTTTATTTTGCCATTTTTCTCCCCTTGAGCCTAACCTGCCTGATGACCTTAAAGAGCTTTCAGCTGCAACCCTACGATCAATAGCACTCAATTACATCCACCGAAGAGGTCCTAAACCTCCCAAGTCACTCCTTAGAGCCATCGAGGAGTTAAAGCAACGCGATGATATTGTCATCACAAAACCCGACAAAGGGTCAGGGGTAGTCGTCATGGACAAATCGGAATACCTACGCTTGTTATCCGAAGCATCCATTAATGAAACGACAAAATTCAGAGCAGTTGATCCAGAGAGGCCGAAGACTAGAGGAAGACCGCCCAGACATCACCATCCACTTCTTCAAAAGGAGAAAGAGCTAGAATCTATTGTCCGCAGAATATTACCCAAAGTGATTGCAGATTCCGTGCGCCCCACAGGCTCCCGGCTAGCACACCTGTACGGTTTGCCTTAGACGCACAAAGAACATCTGGCTATGCGACCCATCTTATCTGCCACACAAACGTATAATTATAGGTTAGCAAAATGGTTAGAGGAGAAGCTACAGCCATTGTCCTATAACAAATACACAATAACTAACACCTTTAATTTTGCGAGCGAGATTCGGGAACTACAGATCAACAGTGGCGATATTCTTGTGTCATATGATGTTTCCTCGCTATTTACCAACGTGCCCCTAGAGGAAACCATACAGATAAAGCTTTCACAGATAACTGGTTCAACAAAACCCACCAATTGAACCTTAGCAGAATGGACCTCGTAGATCTTCTCAGAGCATCCACCAAAGATCAGCTGTTTCAATTCAACGGCCAACTTTACGAACAAACCGATGGCGTCGCCATGGGTTCGCCACTCGGGCCACTCCTTGCCAATGTCTTCATGGGATCCACTGAAGAAACCCTAGAGCTTGCGGGAAAAATGCCTCCTTTTTACAAGAGGTACGTCGACGATACTCTGACAATAATGCCGGACACAAAATCAGCGGCTAATTTTCTCCAGGTTCTTAACAACTGCCACACATCTGTGAAGTTCACCATGGAAACAGAGGTTAATGGTCTGCTACCCTTTCTTGGAATGCAGTTCCTTAACAGAGCTCCCCAAATTGAGACCAAGGTCTACATAAAACCTACTAACACGAGTCTTTTGCTTCACTACCAAAGTCACGTCGATATGCGCTATAAACGAGGGCTTTTGAGAACCATGCTTGATCGTGCGTATCGCTTATCATCGTGTTGGTCGTACTTCTCTGAAGAATGTGACCGTTTGAAAGCTGTGTTCACCCGGTTGAAATACCCACAACAACTTATCAACACCACCGTTAGGAGTTTTGTAGCCTCTAAGGCTGAAGGCACTCAACCAATACCTGCCCCAAGAGACAGTCCAACTGTCCGAATAGTCCTGCCTTTCAAAGATCAGGCTTCTGCTGACCTGGTACACAAACAGCTCAAAGATCTTAGCCAGAAGATTGACACAGTCATCCAACCGATTTTTGTTGGTAACAAAATCCAACAAGAACTAAAGATAAAGGAGAGAAAACCATCTATTGTAAATCAGAATTGTGTTGTTTATAAATATCAATGTGACTTGTGTGATGCAAGTTATGTAGGGTTTACACTTCGGCATTTACACCAGCGCGTGGTCGAGCATAAATACCAATCTTCTTCCATTGGCAAGCATCTTCTTAATGAACACCGTAATGTCCCTAAAGACCTTGACAGAAATTTTTCTGTCCTTAAGAAGTGCATGAATAAGTTCGATTGCTTAGTTTACGAAATGTTGCTAATTAGAGAGTTAACACCATCTCTCAATGTCCAATCGGACTCAATTCAAGCTAAACTATTTACGTGACATTATATATTCAGACATTATGTTAATTTTTTGGTGAACTATTTCTGACATTGACTTCAATTATTTCTATCACTTCGAACTTGATAATGGCGTCATGACGACCCCGAAACGTTGTTCCTTTTTATCGTTTATCTTTACTTGTCTATGTATAACCAAACCTTTACTTATAAGGATTTTTCTCCCCGACAGACAAAATTACGTATATCGGAGGATATCTGTTGACTAGGGACGACGAATATTAATTGCACCATGACCATGTTTGGCAAGTGTTACAATGTGTTAATCAAATAGAAGAAAGATCCTCGCAGTTACTACGCAACTTAAGCAGTTACGAAAAGAAAGCCTGAAAAAATGTGTTAAGCTATACATAATATTTGGTGATCATTTGAGGTCAGGGATCATTTGCGACGCAGCACTCCATTCAACATCAATTTGCAGTGTTTTCTATGGTAAATCAAGTTCACTCGCTGTCAGCAACGTGCAAAAATGTTTACATGGTGTCTCATCTACATAGGCGGTGATAAATACTTGGATCCGAGACCAGATGATGTACCTTTCATTGTGTTTGTTCTGTGGCACAATTAAATGGTAATGACAATATTAATTTAACTAAATCAGTTGAAATGTCAGACCTCATGTTATAATATTAGAAATTTATTTTTGTCCTGAGCCAGAGGACCAACGTGAAATAAACATTGAAAGTTTCATAAGGTGATATACAACACTAAATTTAAAACTTCGTCAAAATTGGTGTAGGAGTTTGCAAGCTGTTCTTTTTTCACCAAAGGAAAAACCACGTGTCAAAAAGTTTCAAATTTTTTTTTGTGTTATCACACTTTTATAGGCGGTTTAGCGTTTATTTCATGGTGCGATTTAGCTCGAATGGAAATAGACGTTTGAGCATGCAACGGGGCGACCTTAACTATTAAATACTAAAGAACAAATTCTCCTATCTTGTTCCCATACTTTTCTTATAAAATTACTAGGGAGAAGCTGTTTAAATATCAAGAAAGTCGCCGTGGTTGATCATATCCTTAATTCTCATGACCTCAGGGGGGTAAAAAACAATTGTTATTACAAGGAGAAAATTGATGCTGATCACTTTTATGGCTTAAAGGGTTACTTAATTTAGGTCGATCTCAAAAATTATTCCCAAGGGATTTTAACGACACGCTGAAATCCCTCGGGACATAAACAAAGGAAAAATACTGACTTCAAAATTGGTCATTTTTGACAAAAACCCTGAACTTACCCATTGAAAAAAAGTCGATTTCCGACGAAATACAAATTTCTTTTAAAAGCTTTCAATCGAATCAGTGTGTCCGAAAACGTTCCCTGAGAACGTTTTAGGCCTTTTAAGGTTCTAGAGACAAAGAAATAGCGCAACAAACTATGAAGTCAGGGTCAGAGTTAAATAGAAAATTCTTTGTGAGAGCGTTATTTGCACTCAAAACTGATTCCCAAGGGAGTTTTACGACACGTCGAAATCCTTTGGGACATAAACAATTGTAAATTACCGACTTCAAAATTTGGTCATTTTTGACAAAAGCCCTGAACTTACTCATTGGAAAAAAGTCGAATTTTGGACGATATACAAATATTCCCTTAAAAGCTTTTAATCGAATTAGTTTGTTCTAGAACGTCTCTTGAGACACTTTTTAGGTTCCCAAGGGAGTTTTACGACACGCCGAGATCCCTAGGAAAATAAAGGAGTAAAAAATGCCGACTAAACAATTTCCTTGTTTTGGACGAAAAACTCTGGACTTACCCCTTGGAAATAAGTCGATTTTTGGACGAAATACAAATAGTCTTTTAAGGACGGTGCCTACTATTGTTACTGCGCATACGTTCTGCGCATCGTGAGATACTCGGGTTTCCTATGGGTGGTGCCTAATAATACAGGAATATTTTTGTGCGGTTTAAACTATACGGATAAAGTAGAACTTACCGAATGCTTTTGGTATCTCAAAAGAAAATTGGGGGTAACCATGCATTTTTCAGAGATAATTAAGCTTCAATTTAGGAAAAAAATCCCATAGATTGCTTTATATTTTGGCGTTTTTTAGAGATATTATTGCTTAATTATCTCTGAAAAATGCGTGGTTACCCCCAATTTTCTTTTTGGATTCCAATAGGCCCTGTTAAGATCTGCTTTTCTCGCATAGTCATAAACCGCACAAAAATACTTCGGTATTAGTAGGCACCGTCCTTAAAAGCTTCCAATCCAATCAGTGTGTCCGAAAATGTCCCCTGAGCCACTTTTTAGGCCTCCCAAGGTACCAGGGACAAAGAAATAGACCACAAAAGATGAAGTCAGGGTGAGAGTTGAAAAGAAATTTCTTTGTCAGGGCGTTATTTGCACTCAAAAATGATTCCAAGGGCGTTTTAAGAAACGCTGAGATCCCCAGGGAAATAAAGGAGTCAAAAAGAGCGACTTGAAAATTTTGATCATTTTTCACCCCAAACCGTGAGCTTACCCCTTGGAAAAAGGGGTCATTTTTTAAAAAGCTTCCAATCGAATCAGTATGTCGGAAAACGTCCCCTGAGACACTTTTTAGGCCTCCCAAGGGATCAGGGACAAAGAAATAGCCCACAAAACATGAACACAGGGTAAAGGTAGAAAAGAAAATTCGTACTCAGGGCGTTATTTGTACTCAAAAATGATTCCCAAGTGAGGCTAAGACACGCCAAGCTCCCTTAGGGAAATAAAGGAGTGAAAATTCCCGACAAAATTTGGACATTTTTGGAGCGAAAACAGTGGGCTTACCCCTTGGAAAAAAAGGCGATTTTTGGACAGAAGACAAATATTCTTTAAGAAGCCTCCAATTGAATCAGTATATCCGAATACGTCCCCTGAGACACTTTTTAGGCCCTGTAAGGAAACAGGGACAAAGAAATAGCCCACAAAAGATAAAGTCAGGGTGAGAGTTTATAAACGGAAAATTATTTGGCAGGGCGTCATTTGCACTTAAAAATGATTAACAAGGGAGTTTTACGACACGCCGAGATCCCTAGGTTCATAAACAAGTGCAAAAATTAGGTTTCCATTGGTGTAAAAGTTCATTCGTTACAAATATCACAACAATAAAATTGAAAACGGCGCTTGGCTTGCATCCAGAGCCTCATCACCATCCGAAACCTCTGCAATCATTAAAACGATAGAGCCGCGCCTGAATGGTTCAACAAGCTCTTCAATCTCCTTTGAAACTTCAACATGTGCCATTTTGCCAATTTGATATTTACACAAGGAATTGTTAAAAAAAAAAGAAAAAGAAAAAAGAAACAACATCACGCCATCTTTTTGAATCAAAGTATTCAATTAGATCAACAGAGACGGAAGGATACGTTTTCATCTACACTTTGTGCTAAACGTGCACCAACTCATCCCGCGTAAACCTCCATAAGCGTCTTGTCTACTACTGAATCAAGTTCACTCAATGTCAGAAACATGCAAAATGTTCACATGGCGTCTCATAGGATGCGAGCTAACCCACAAACCAATGGAGATACATGTCAGCTCTAAAAACATAATACTTTTATTTCAGTCACGTAGCAACAGAGCTGGAAACAACTGCAAGAGCCCAAAGCTCTCAAAAGCGAGGGAAATCAATGACCAACGTTGTAAAGACGCGAATCTGTTAGACTCTCGGCTCATGTACGTGATAAACGAACACCCTGCAATCTCACTGTAGATAAATAGCATCAGCATGGAATCACGAGTAACGAATTCCACGGATCCTATTAACTACAGGAGACGATTTGGCCCGTTAACACTTTTTAACCTTTGCCAAAATTGGTGTAGGTGTTTGCAAGCTGTCAGTTTTCACCAAAGCTGACAAGCACGCTTCAAAAAAAGTTTCAAAATTTTCTTGTGTTCTTATCACACATCTCTTGGCGGTTTGGTGTTTATTTAATAGTGCGATTTAGTTCTAATGAAAATAGGCGTTTGAGCATGCAATTAGGCGAGCTTAATCCCTGAATTTTGAAGAACAAATTCTCCTATCTTGTTCCAATACTTTTGTTATCAAATTACTAGGGAGAAGTTATTAAAATATCAAGTTAATCGCCTTGGGTGATCACATCCTTAATTCTTATGACCTCAGGGCTTGAAAAACCATTAATATTACAAGGAGAAATTGGATTCTGATCACTGTTACGGGTTACTTAATTTGGGTCAATCTACAAGAAACTGTGATCATGTTCTGGTCATGTTGTTGTTATGTGAAATAAACGTACTGATCACAACATTCACAAGCATAAAAATTGTGACACGGGGAGTCTCATGACATGACAAATAACACGAAATTTGATCTTACTACTGCACACATACTTGTAAATAAATTTTCTTGCTTCTTTAAAGTTCAGGCACTAGTGTTCAGCTTGAAACAGACAACCAACACTGACGTTTTCTCCAGAGTCTTGAGCTGTGCTACAATGTCTCTGACAGACGAGGTACATATCGTTTATTACTGTAAATACATTCAACTGTTTAAAGAGACAAGCTTCATCTTCTTTTCTTGTTACAAGATATTTGGCCTCTAATACCATTTTTTCAATATTTCTTTTGCGCAGGACAACGCCCCACTCCAAGCGATGGAGGAACATTCCAAATCAACTGATGACAAAGGTAAAGGAAATATGATGGTTTCCATATCAGGAAAGAATCGCTTTGAAAATTTTGATTATACAGTGAAAAAATACTTAATTTCTTGGCTTTGGCGTTTTTGTACCTAAAAAGATAGTAGCATGGTTAGAAAACAATTTTAAACTCCAGGACGCTCGAAAAACCCACGGCAACTTTATTAGTTCAAGGAGAACGGTTTATGTTTCCTAAAAGTTTTCTGCGACCAGAATGTCAACTTAACACCTGAGACTTTGGTCCTTCTCTGTAAGATGTTTATTGTATCGATTTTAACTTAAGGTTTCACTTAACTGCGACAAATTCTTATAACACACATTTTTCAGTTATAGTGTCGTCTCCCTGTTGAAAGACTGAAAAGTTTTGTGAAAATATAGTTGCTTGGCAATAGAGCGCACGCAATTTGGCCAACATCGCCAACAAACTCTTTTGCGGCGGCTTTCTTCTTTTCCACAATCCTAAAATCGTTGAACTTTTTTAAAACAGTGTGTGAAATATTACCGAAATTCTGGATAGCAATAAACTGATCTTGAAAATCCATCTTATAGGCAATTCTTGGGCAAAGTGTTTTTGCCACAAATGTTGAGCATATGCAGTTGCGTTGTGTGTCACATTCCTGACACATGAAAACGGATTTTACCAGATGTTCTCTACAGAATACTTAATGAGAAGAATTAGGAACGAGGTTAACAGAATGCCTACCTATAGTTAGGAAAACGAATTCCTTTTTTGGTTGAGTTATTTTAGTGGTGTGATGCAAGAGCTTGTGACCGTCATGTTGATCTTGTGATCCGAACATGCAGGGTAACCGAACGAGGACTTACATTAATTCAAGCAAAAGTGTTGTCGTTACAACGTTTTGTAAGTTGTCATCTGGTTGGTTTATTATTTAGGTCTTTCAATTAGCGTTAGTTCTCGAAATAAACATGCTTGGGAGTTCTTGCCGACCCATTGGCTTCCATCATTGTATTTGAACAGTCTGTTGTTTTTTTTAAATTGTTATTCTGTCCGAGTTTTCATTGGAGACCACTTATCGGATTGTATGGCCGTGTAAGCATATTTTGGTTTACTTCGATCGTTTAAATCAAAGATTTCTAAATCATTGTAAACATTCATGCCGGCCAAGATTCTAGTTAGTTGAGAGTAGTCGGAGTTAGCTGAGAGTTTCTTAAGATACAGTTTTCAGATAGCATGCGCAGTGTTGACCGCTAGAAGCGGAGCAAGTCAAGATCTAAGTCGACTGGAGAAAACAAAAATGACATCCAGAGTCTTTACAGCTTTGTACCTCAAAATAAAGGCAAATTCGCTCATATCCTTTTAAACGATTTACTCTTTGAATCAATTGCCGCCTGTTTTGGGGGATCCGCAGAAATTGGGTTAATGTTTGTAGCGTGCTTCATTAAACCGTTAGCTTCCTTTAAACCAAAGTGTTTAACTTTTCCCACCCTGTTCAAATTAGGCCCTGAAGACCAAAGGAAAGTCTTCAAATTCACGATTTTAATCAATGTGCTTCTCTAGACACAAAGTAGTGTTTAATTAGATTGGCTTTCATTTGAGGTTCATAAACCGAAAACAAAGTAATTACTCTGGCCAATCATAACTGACGCAAAAAGCGCAATGAACCAATCAGAAATCAAAGCAAATATATGTAACCGACACCAAACGAGGGAAAACGCGTGCGGGCAAGGTAAGTTTTGGTTTTGGTTTTGGTTCAGATTGGTTGAGAAGGTGGCACGTGTTTTGCTGCCCAATTACAGAGTAAAGTAAAGCAACACCAAAGCAAACGTCAGATTGGACACTCAATTGAAAACCGATCTAAAAGGACAATAATTGGCAATCTTAGAACCTGGGTTGAACATCATCACATTAAAATTGAAAAATCAATACAGCACACTCATGATCACTCTCCATCTTTTTTGCTTTCGTCAGGCCCACAGCCAATGCCTTCAAACATCCAGGAAAATTTGCCTGTTGCATTTGCGATGCTGGAAAAGGTGGAGTGGAGATGTCATTCTTACACTGGGATTGGTTCGGATAGTACGGAAAACTTAGGTGGATAACATAAAATTATGACTGCCCTATAAGAATTTATAATCTATTGAATCTTCCAGTAAAAGAAGTCAGTAAATCTCTTCAAAGTTATTCTTTTTATAATCGTGATGTTATGTAAACAAGGGTATCTAGTAAACAAGCTGATCGGATAATCGTACAAGTATTTTATGTGGATCTCTGTCATAACATTGTCAGCATGTGTAAAAATAAAAGTGTTTAATGCTTGGTAGTGGTTGATATTTACTGAAAGTTAACTTTCACATTAAGTAACTGATGTAACCTTTATTGGTGATAATAGAAAGAAGACCGCAAGAAGACTTAACGTTTTTAATTTCTTGCTTGAACCTTACTGACGGCGAATGAATGAACCCCTATTCAAACTGTTGCACACAGAAAGTATCCCTATATTTTGCAATTACAGTTGAGCCAGTCAGAATCATCCAGATTCCGTTCAAATAATGTAGAAGTTACCTTGAAATCTTGAAAGAGTTACGTAACAAGTGGTGATAAAACAGAAATGGAAAACAAAAATAATCCCTCGTAGTCTGCAGAAAATATTTGATATTTAAATTATTTCTGTCACGCAATTGTTTAGACGTTGCCAAATATGCAGGACGATCTGTATAAATTTACAAGAAATCATTAATGTTTGAACAACGAATACGGCTTGTTGACGGAGCGGCTACAGTGACACTTATTTAATGCTTCATCATTGACTAGACGGATATCTGTTAGGAGGATGTTCCGTGTAAATGGTTAAACTCTCCACCCTCGTTCTACTGGACACGTGACCATGAACTACCCAATTAATACACGTGCTATTGAGGGAAAAACCTTCAGTGACCTAACAATCGGACTAGCTCTACCGCGTTCACGGGGAAAACCCGTATCATTGGCAGTGTTCCTAAACGTCATTGTAATTGGTTGTAATCTACTCTTTCGTTCTACTTAATAGGTTAGCATGAACTAGCCGGGCGCCGTGTAGGGAAAAACCCTCCACTAACCGATTTACAGGGAAAACCCATATCATTGTCAGGGTTTCGGATGTTCCGTGTAAATGGTTGGAGTCTCCACCTTAGTGCTACTGTTAAAGCGATCAGTTACACATCCAATCATTTCTGGCCAACACACAGCGGTTGTGTTTTACAACGTACAATGTTCGAACTTTTTTCCGAGGCTTTCTTTTCAGTGTGGGTACTATTTAATTCCCAAAAACAAGTCTGAAATATATTTTCTGAATATTTTATCTGAATTCCCCAAAACTACCCTGAAATATATTTTCAAAACCACACGTAGCTTCTTCTTATCATACGAATGACGTCTAGTCGTTTGAAATTCAAGTTTCATCACCTGACTAATTAACATTTATGCCGCAATTTCGCCTCTGATTAACTTAGCCGACTAGGCTGTAGTCCGAGTTTGCTAAAATCAGGGGATATTCCGCAACATTGAGCAGGGTGATTGTTTTGTTATTCAATTCATTGTTAACAAAGCACGGTTATTGCAGAAAAGCTAGAGCGATCTTTATTTTGCCATTTTTCTCCCCGACACACGAAATTACGTATATCGCAGGATATCTGTTCACTACGGACGACAAATATTCAGTGCACCATGACCATGTTTGGCAAGTGTTACAATGTGTAGATCGGAAAACGTCCCCTGAGAGACCTTTTAGGCCTCCCAAGGGACCGGGAACAAAGAAATAGCCCACAAAAGATGAAGTCAGGGTTAAGGTAAAAAAGAAAATTCTTTCTCAGGGTGTTATTTGCATTCAAAAATGATTGGCAAGGGAGGTTAAGACCTGTCGAGATCCCTGAGGACATCAAAGTGACACTATCGTTAACTCGTAGATGTGGCTGATATTCAGGCCGTGTTCAATGCAACCAGACCCTGGCTTGTGTTGATAACTATGATAACAGATAAAAGGTGAAACTTCTTATTAGCCATTAAAATTCAAAACTTAGTAGTGGGCAATGAATTATGAAATATGTACAGTCATTTGTTTTTACAGTGCAATCTAAGTTATTTGAACCCTCAATTTTTCGACACTCTCGATTCTTTGGACCGGTAGTTGTTATTCTCTTGGATTTGCTTCAGTCAGATTTTAGATTCTATTTTTTGAACAAAATTCAGTTTCCCAAGAGGTTGAAAAAATTGGTATTCCACTGTAGTGATTCATGCAACGTTATTATACAAATGTTATACACCGTGTGAATTGTTTCCTTTTACTTACTTTTGATAATCTGTTTATTTTTTATTGGTTTTGTGACGTCAGTGACCAGTGCTACAGTTTTCTTCACCTTATTACATAGTCTGGTATAACTTTTTTCAGTAATATAAGGGAAAACACTTATTAATATTTCCTTTTCCGTTTTGTACAAGGTTTAAGTTAAATATTCTTTATTTATATAAGAACAGTTTAACCACTGATTGTTTGAAGGATAAAGTGATAAAATGCTTTTTATTTGCAATATTTCAAGCAAAGTATAAATCGGTACATCATTTTGTGAAATATTCAGGAGAGGACTATGATATGCACACTCAACTCTCTTAAAACACGCTTGTACCTTTTTATTTTTTTTCTCAGAAAAACAGGGTGATGAAGTGTAATGTAAGGAATATTTTACAGAATGCTTACTGTTAATGATACATGGTAGGTATTTCGATGTGTAAAAATGAATGGGACTTCTCAGATGAGGTGCTATCCATAAGCTGGAGTGATGAGGCTGCAGCTGTGTAGTGTTTAGCAGTCTACTGACTTCTTCAATTGGGTTTTTGCTAGTAAGGACAAAAGGTTAACGGGCAGAAACAACCCAACTACCTTAATTGAGAAATTTAGAGAATAAAATCTGCAATGTAAATTTTTGTAGTGGAAGGAAACATTTAGTTTTCTTCTCAATATTACATCAGTTAGGACATGTGGTCGATGCAAGGTAAAGAAAAACTCTTTGACCTTGGTAGGATTTAAACCCATGACCCCACGATTTTGATCACTGATGGACCAAATGTCTTCACTAGGGCAATGCGAAATTTAAGTGGTTTCCTTCCAGCACAGAAATTTTCACTCCATGCAGAGATAATTCTCTAATTTTTCAATTGTGTAATCAGTACTGCACGGCCCAAAATTTCATTATCCTTTAATTGTTGTGAAATTTCCAACTTTATTCCAAGTTAACTCTCTCATGTAGCAAAGTGCAAACAAACTGCTGGGATAACTGCATGATGGATTTTGTTTTTTGGTAACAGGAGAGGCAGCTGAGACAGCTAGGGACAGTTGAGGATTTATACTCCAGTGCTATTTGGTTTTATGTCAAACCAACTTGGCAAGAGAGAGAGAACCTTGGATCCAGGTCATCGAATGCACTCCCTTATCTAGTTTTCATTCTAGTTTTCATATATATAAAGTAGCATAAGGCATTCACAAGCGATTGTCGTGTTGACTTTGCAACTGATATCAAGAATAAGAGCCGGTTTCCCTGAACAAAACCGTATCAGTCTGCACTCTCAAAACAAAAAAACTAATGTGATTGACAGGACGTTATGAAAGGTTCATACTTTTCCAATCCCTTCCAAAACAAATGAAAAAAATGTATAATAATTATAATGCATTCTAAGATTAAGTTGACAGCAAGAAAGGCATCTTGACTCTCTTATAAATCGATATCAGCTTTGCATGGAACTGAGCACCTAGTTTGTGACCAAAATAAACAACTTTATTGTGTAGAAGAATAGCTATCAACCTGGGAATAACAGAAATTTTTATGAGGTATAAGTAAAGTACTCAAAAGAAAGTAGAAAAATGACACAAAGCTAACTTGACTTGGTGTAAGAGTTTATTCGTTACAAATCCCACAAAAATAAAATTGAAAACGACGCTTGGCTTGTATCCAGAGCTTCATCACCATCAGAAACCTTCGCAATCATTAAAACGACAGAGCCGCGCCTGAATGGTTCAACAAGCCTTTCAATCTCCTTTGAAACTTCAAGATGTGCCATTTTGCCAATTTAATATTTACACGAGGAAGTGCTTTAACCTTGTGCCCTGATTTGAAATATTGGGTGAAAACATTATACACTGCGTTATGAGCCCTGATCGAGCCCTGGGGCCCGTTTCTTGAATGTTCCGGTAACTTATCGGGCCCGACAAGTGTCTTTGGCGACTGAATGTTTCTTAAAAGAAGTCAATTTTTGTTAGCTTTGAATAATAAATTTTAAAACCTTATAGATCATTCAGTGAAAATATTAACCAAGTACCATGTCTGTGATCACTGTGTAATCGGCAAAAACATTAAAAAATGTACTTATCGGGACCGATAAGTTACTGGGACTTTCGAGAAACGGGCCCCTGGATGGTTTGACGCTATAAAGGAATCATTCAAATTTAGTATATACCACACAACTGAAAAATGTCTTTCGCGCGTGCTGATTGGCTAGCTCCTAGGTGATTAGCCAGGTACTATTCACCTCCGAGCAACCAAAGAGAAACAAGATGGCTTCCAGTTTCGCCACGGTCACTAACGGGGAATTCATTTAGATAAACGAGGCAGCTGTTACAAAAAATGCAAAAATGGCGTCAAAGTTTAGTTTGACGGCATTAAATGGTAAGTTTTTTAATCTTTACAACCTCATATTCTATGGTGAAAAATGAAACTACAATGCCTTGTCTACGAAAACTGCCGAGCACTATAATTACAATGAAACATCTAATATTTTGCCGCATGGTTTCAAAATCAGAACGAATTTCACTCAACAATTAAAGAAAATGACACCTTAGCAACTAAACAAGTGCGTCAATACTTTGTACAACAAAATTTCCCACCTTTTGTCGGTATACTGTCAAAAAAAGGAACCTTTTTGGCCCGCTAATTATTTAGCCTCCTTTGCAGACGTTGTTTGTGTCGGTCCCATTCTCAGGCTAGCTAATTATTCAGCTTTGTGTGGTATATATTAAAACAATTATTCACCTCAGTGTCGTTAAAAGTGGTGGATATTTTCCGACCCGCGAATATCCACCGCTATTCACCTCCACTTCGGTGAATAATTGTTAACTATTCAATAGCAAACGTGAGTCAGGCCTGTATGTATGTGGCTCGGTCACTATGTTATCATAATCAATTTCCGGTGTAAGTCGTCGACAAGCGTCACGAAAGTTTAGCGAAACAAACATCAAGCTATCTTTGTGACTTAAAGTATTCAATTTAATCAATGGCGACGGGAGGATACGTTTCCACCTGCACTTAGTGTTAAACATGCACCAACTCATCCCGCGTAAGTTACGCCCACAGGCGTCTTGTCTGGTGCTGAATCAAGTTCACTCGCTGTAAGAGCCCAAAGCTCTCAAAAGCGAGAGACGACAATGATCAACTTTGTAAAGACGTGAATCTGTTAGACTCTTCGCGAATGTACGTGATGAGCGAACACCCTGCAATCTCACTGTAGATAAATAGCATCAGCCTGGAATCACGAGTAACGAATTCCACGGATCCTATGTCTTCATGGATTACATATTCAGCACTGTCTTGTAAAGACGTGGATCTATATATAAGACTCTCATATAAGTGATAAACCAGGGGCACCCAACGACAGTTTTCTCTCAGATCCTTTGAAACGCTATTTTAGGCTATCTGGAGTGCTTTTAAAGCTCTGTAGGTTGATCTTAGGCCGCACTATAATATTTTATCTGTTCGGTCATTCTTGGGGAACTCCAGTCTTTTCGAAATTACTAGGACATTTTTGTCCATTTCCCGAAAACCTTAGGTCTTATTTCCTTTCCGCAAATCTTAGCTGACCTTTTTTTTTGGTATCCGAAACGACATTTTCATCAATCCGAAAACACAAGGCCTTGATTCAGTTTTCCATTTTTTTCCCCTGATAAACGAACATCCTGTAATCTCACTGCACATAAGCATGAAATCACATGTTACGAAATCCACGGATCCCATGTCTTCATAGATAGCATTTATTTGGCCCTGTCTGATATCTTGCAGTTAATCCGAGCCGGTAAACCTAAACAAATGCCACAGAGCTAGCATACCCAATGGCATATGAAAAACTTCTCCTAACGGCTCAGAATTATCATTAAGAAAAATCTCCATTCAGTATAATTGAGTTTTCCCTTCATGATTAAGAGCTGAGGTATGAAGGCTTTATTACAAATTTATTACCGAACTGCAGGAGGCGAGTTGGCACGTCAACACTTTTTAACCTTCGTCAAAGTTCATGGTGTAGGAGTTTGCAAGCTGTTCTTTTTTCACCAAAGGACAAAGCACGCTTTAAAAAATGTTTCAAATTTTTCCTGTGTTCTTATCACACGTTTCTTGGCGATTTGGTTTTTATTTCATGGTGCGATTTAGTTCGAATGAAAATAAACGTTTGAGCATGCAACGGGGCGAGAGAAACCCTTGAAACCCTGATATTAAAGAACAAATTCTCCTAGCTTGTACCCATACTTGTCTTATGAAATTACTAGGGAGAAGTTATTCAAATATTAAGAAAATCGCCTACCGTGATCATATCCTTAATTCTTATGATCCAAGTGGTTGAGAAACCACTGATACTACAAGGAGAAGTTTGATGCTGATCATTGTAACGGCACAAAGGTTACTTAATTTGGGCCGAACCGAAAACCTGCTAAAACAAGCTGTTAACATGTTCTGGACATGTCCTGAATAGACGTGCTGATCACAACATTCACAAGCAAGAAAATTGTGACACAGCGAGTCTCATGACATGACAAATAACACGAAATTTGATCTTACTACTGCACACATAAATTTTCTTGCTTCTTCAAAGTTCAGGCAGTAGTGCTCAGCTTAAAACGGACAACCAACAGTGGCGTTTTCTCCAGAGTCTTGAGCTGTGCAACAATGTCTATGACAGGCGAGGTATATATTGTTTATTACTGTAAATACCTTCAGCTGCTTAAAAAGGCCCCTCTGTTTAAAGAGACAACTTTCATCTCTTTTTCTCGTTACAAGGTATTTACCTCTAATAACATTTTTGCAATTTTCCTTTTGCGCAGGACAAGGCCCCACTCCAAGCGATGGAGGAGCATTCCGAATCAACTGATGACAAAGGTAAAGGAAATATGATGGTTTCTTATCAGGAACGAGTCGCTTTGGAAATTTTGATTGTACAGTGAAGAAATACTTGACTTCTTGGCTTTGGCGTTTATGTACCTAAAAGAAGGATAGTAGCATGGGGAAAATAGTTCTTCTTCGTCAATGAACGAACAACGTGGTTTAAAAAACAATTAAACTCCAGGATCAGGATGCTCGAAAAACCGACAGCAACTTTATTAGTTCAATGAAAACGGTCTCTGTTTCCTAAAAGTTTTCTGCGACCAGAAATGTCAATTAAAGAATCTAAACAGATAGACGAATGGCACGAGAAGTGTATTGAGCAAAAAAAGAAATAAGAAAAAAAAAACACACGTTCGAAATATTTCTCTTGAATATTCTTTTCTGGTTTTCTCGACTGATTAGATAAGTGGGAATAAAGAAAAAGTAAAGGGAAATAGAAGTGTTCGCCAGTTATACCAGGGCAATAGATAACGCTCGTCTAAGTTGTATCCCGAAATTAAAATAAAAAATACTGTTAGTTGAGAGCCGATAATTCTCAAATAGCATTTAGTATACGCTTGTTTCCTGAAAGGTGGATACACTGAATGGAGCCCTGTCCCGAATTTCAAATTATGAGTTCATATTTAACACTGTTAATTTTTGTTCTGTGGCTTTTCGACGCTTTTTCTTTAGTTTGCATTTGACCTCTTATTCTGTTGGTTTAGCGAAATGCTTCTTATGCCACAAGAAACATGACGTTGCCGACCCTGAAGAGAAAGTAACAAATTAAAGCCAGTCCCGGTAACTAAACGGACATTAAAAGGGCACTATCACGGAGATTTTGCTGTATGTTTGTCGAAACTGTTCAATTATTTGACTTTGGACCATTTCTCAAACACGAAATTGCTCTTGGAGCAGCGGGGGCTGAAAAATGAAATAAATTCTCTGGACAAGAATAAACTTCGAAAAAGTTTGAGCCATTTAATTTTCCAAGATATATAAGAGGGACTTAAAAGCACTGGTCGTTTTTTTCAAGTGTCAACCCATTTCCATCCTAACCATCTGCAGCCAGGGATGATGATACTAGTTTCTGTGCCATTAGTTGGATCGTTGTTAACAAACCTGAACCATTATTTTGACGTTTACGTCTGTACAAATATGTTTTTAGGATGTTCAAAGTGACACTGAAAATAGGTGACACCCTTTATAACGCATTTATGAACCCAGCATAGCCGCAAAACCGGACTCAAGCGACACAGGCATCTTTTCAGTCACTATCAAATTTATTATCGTGTCCAGATGTTTGTTTTCGGAGAAAACCTCTGATACATTAATTCTCCAATCTGATTGCATGGTCAATGAAAATCGTCCGATGTAAGTCGTATCAACCTTTTTCTCCTTTGCTTTCCGCGCCCGTAGAAGCATCAGTCCTTCTGTGAAAGGTGTTTATTGTATCGACGTAAACTGAAAATTTAATTAAACTGCGACAAATTCTTATAACATGCATTTCTATAGTGTCGTCCCTCTGTTAAAAGACTTAAAAGTTATGTAGAAATTTTTGACCAACATTCAGTTGTCAACAAAAGTGTTGCGTCGGCTTTCTTCTTTCGCAGAAAACTTAAAGTCGTTGATGCTTTTTTAATACGGTGGCCGAAACACCAACGAAATTTATAGCAATCAATTGATCTTGGAAATCCATCTTTGGCAAGTTTTGGAAGGAGTGTTCTTTTGCTACAAATGATTAGCATATGCAGTTGTGCCGTGTGTCACATTCCTAACACATGAAAAGGGATTTTACCAAATGTTCTCTACCGAAGAATGAGAAAATCTGGGTAGGAGATAAACAGAATGCCCACTGTGTCTATAGTTAGGAAATACAATTTTCTTATTTGATTAAGTTATTTTAGTGGTGTGACGTTACAGCTTGTGACCGTCATGTTTATCTTGTGATCCAAACATGCAGACGAACGGAACGAGAACTAACATTATTCAAACAAAATATGTCAAATTTTCCCTGTGTTCTCAGGTCGCTTTTTGTCGGTCTTTAAAATACATGTTTGTGTGATTGTTTTGTTCCGATGCTTAAAATTTAACTTCAGTTGAAGACCGTTTGAGAGTCAAATTTTACTTCCCGAATTTACTAGTTGTTGTCCAGGTATTACGAAAAGTCCAGGCTAACCCTTTTTCGCATTGTCAACGCCACATTTGCCCCTTCGGAAACGAAAGGAATTAGTTTTCAATTGATACGAAATCTCGAGCAAACATTTTGCCGAACAAAACTGTGGATTCCATTTCTTTACGACTAAATCCAGTAATTTCTGAGGCGAATAAGGCCGCTTCCGAACAGATATCGACCGAAATGAACCATTGGGTGCACTGAATTCAAAGTATAGGTTATCCTACATAAACGTTTTGTAGGTTGTCATATGGTTGGTTTCTTATTTAGGGCTTTTAATTAGCGTTAGTTCTCGAGATAAACACGCCTGGGATCTCTTGCCATTGGCTTGCATCATTGTATTTGAACATTCTGTTTTTTTTTTTAAACTGTTGTTCTGTCCGAGTTTTCATTGGATACCCGTTATTGAATTGTATGGCCGTGTAAGTATATTTAGGTTTACTTCGATCGTTTGACCCAGAGACAGTTCTAAATCAATGCAAAAATTCAAGATTCTAGTTAGTTGAGAATAGCCGGAGTTAGTTGAGAGTTTGTTGAGATACAGTTGTAAGATGGCATGTGCAGTTTTGACCACTAGAAGTTGAGCAAGTCAAGATTGAAGTCGACTGGAGAAAACACAATATGTCAGCCAGAATCTTTACGTAGCTTGGTACCTCAAAACAAACGCTTGTTCGTTCATCCCCTTTTAAATTCATCATAGCCAGCAACACTTTACGGAACTGTCAATTCATTCGATCAGGGTGGATGCATCTGTGTCAGTTTAATTTCAAACCACATCACGCGTGCCGGTTCGCACGGTGCAATTTGTGTTTTGGTTGCATGCTATCCCGCGAGGGGAATGGGGATCCCCAAAAAATTGGGTTGGTGTTTGTACTTAATATTTAACCCTTACCTTCCTTTAGGCCAAACTGTTTAATTGTCCCTACTCTGTTCAGATTAGGAAAGGATCCAAGGAAAGGCTTCAAATTCATGATGTTAATCAATCTGCACTATTCAAGACATAAAGTAGTGTTTAATTAGAGCGGTTTTCAAATGAGTGTCGAAAAAACAAAACCAAAGTAATTGCTCTGGCCAATCCGCATCAGACGCAAACAGTGCAATGAACCAATCAGAAATCGAAGATAAATATATGTAACCGACGCCAAATAAGGGTAAACGCGTGCGAGCATGGCACGATTGATTTTGTTTTTTTTTTGAGAAGATGGCACATATTTTTCTGGCCAATTACAGAGCGAAGCAAAGCAAAACTAAAGCAATTGTGAAATCACTTTGAACACTCAATTGAAAACCACTCTGATCTAATAGTAAGTAAGTAAGTGAACTTTATCTAGACAGGGTGGCCCAATCAGCTACGGGGCTGTTATCTTGAGGGGCCCTGTATACACCTAAAATAATTATTATTATGGTATGAGAAAAAAATTACAATATAATAGGACAATAATAAGTAGTCTTAGAACCGTGAGATGCACATCATGACGTTAAATTTGAAAAATCCAATACAGCACACTCATGATCACTCTCCATCTTTTTGCTTTCGTCAGGCCCACTGCCAATGGGTTCAAACATCCAGGAAAATTTGCCTGTTGCATTTGGGATGCTGGAGAAGGTGCCTGATAAGTTGAGATGTCAGAGCGCTATTTCGTCAAGTGAATTTCATGTTTCTGGATAACGTAAAATTCTGGCTGCTCTATAAGAGTTTATTATCCGTTGAATCTTTCCGAAAATAAGTTAAATCTCCTAGAAACTAGTACTTTTTTTTTGAATAGTGATGTTATGTAAACAAGCGTATCTAGAAATCAAGCTGATCGGATAATAGAACAAGTATTTTATGTGGATCTCTGTCATTACATTGTCTGCATGCGTAAAAATAAAAGTGGTTAATGCTTGGTCGTGTTTCATGTTTATTGAAAGTTAATTTTTTCATAAAGGAACTGATATAACTCTTATTGGTGATAAAAGAAAGAAGATCTCAACAAGTCTAAACGTTTTTAATTTGTTGCTTGAACCGCTTTCTGACTGTGAATAGATGAACCGCTGTTCGAACTGCTGCATACAGAAAGTATCCTTATACTTTGCAATAATTACAGTTGAGCCAGTCAGAATCATCCAGATTCCGTTTAAATGGTGTTAAAAGTTACCTTGAAAGTTACGTTAGAAGTGATATTAAAACAGAAATGGAAAACAAAAACTAACCCCTCTTGGTCTGCTGAGCATGAACATTCGATATTTAAATCATTTCTGTCTCGCGGTTTTCACATGACGTCACGGCGGCCATGTTGGTGTCCCAAAACAAAGAAATGGCGGCCATGTTGGTGTCCCAATCTAAACCTCTGGGAATTTGAACTCTATTTTTATGCAAATACTTTCTTTTGTTTCAGTAGTCACGTGAATGAAAACACTCTATTACATGTTAGCTGATCAGACCTACAAAAAAAAAAAAAAAACGAAGCAAATCGATGTTTTCATGTACGTGACATGTTTAGAGCATTGATCCTTCTGTCACGCACTGCGCAAAAATCGAAAATTCAAACTGCTCTATTTTCAAAACAAAAGAATGCTATCCTGCTAAAAACAAGCAAGCCGATGGAAATTTCTATTTTCGTTTATGTGATGAAGATTAAAACGCAAAATTGTGTTTAGTTATGAAAAGATCTGTGGGAAATGACCACCACTTGCGACGTGCATGACTATGTCTTGGGAATTTGACACAGTAAGAACTCTCCTTGAACAACTTCGTCGCTGTCTCAAATACGTTACATTAAGCCTGCTTTTTCTATTTTGTTGTAATTTACATGCATGTTCTCCTCTCGGCTTTCTTAAGATGTAAACAAACTGTTCGCGCGCAAGACTCCAGACGTCAACGTGAACAACCGGAAAAGGCCTCGTTTTCCTCGCAGGCCAGAAAACTGCTTTACCGTGATGGTGTTCAAAACTATGTACAGCATAACTGACACCAGTGTCTTAGTCTTCTTCTTTCAGTCAGACCGATCCCTTTAGCAGTGAATTTGCAACCAACACTGAATACTCGGATAATTTGAATTAGGTAGGAAACTACAACAGCCTTCGTGAGCTTACAAGAAAGCTTTAGCGAGTGGGAGACGACTTTTAAAATAATGCACAACATAACTTACCCTTGTGTTTTAAGAGTTCCCGTTTGAGACCAGTTTCTCTCGCGGCTTTGCAACTGAGCAACGATCTTACAATTCTGAACTATTTTCTGTGGAGGTACACTGGTTAGAACTAAGTTTAACAAAACTGAACTTGAATGTGAGCAATTGAGAACAACGCCTCGTCTGAGGAAAATTACGTGACGCTAGCGAACGTATGCTCAGATATTTGTCCGCGGAAATTATCTGTTCCGAGAAGCGAACAGTATTCCAAGAGCGAAGGCCTGGCTAAATTAGGAAACATTGTTTCTTGTTATGTTTTCGTGGTGGCTAAATTAGCGGGGAGCAAACAAAATGTTTTGCTTCCCCGGTGGCTAAACGAGGAAACATTGTTTCGGAAAACAGAGGTTCACGCATGCGCATAATAATAAACTGACTTTGTTGCTAGGAAACATTTTTAATGAGCAGCACTGGAAACTAGTCAACATTGCTTTCATTGTGGCTAGGCTGGGAAACATATGTTTCGGAAGCTAAATTTGTGTCCGGGTAACAAAAATGTTTTTGACCTGAGCCAAAAACATTTTCTTGTTTCCGAGCAGCAAAATTGTTTCCGCAACATATGTTTCCCGCGCGGCCAAATTGGGAAACATTTGCCTCCGCAACAGTGTTTCTGCAACAATGTTTCCTAGTTTAGCCTGGCCTTAAAAGAGATCGCGTTGATAGTAACGAACAACGTAACTTACCCTAGTTTGTTTTTCAAACTGACTTCCTGCCTTTTTCAGTGTAGTGACGTTTCAGTGAGTACCGCTCTTTAAGTGTTAAACTACTTTCTGTTGCCGGAGGTAAACTGCCGCGCTAATAAGTTTGGAAAAAATCAACTCAAACGTGCTAGATTAGAGCAAGACATTGTCTGAGGAAACGTTTACTGCGATGTTAGCATTTAATTAAATATTATGGAGTTTTGTACAAACGTCCGTGTCAATTCCAAGAAAGTTAATAGAGGGCCTGTATCTATGCGAAAAACATAGTTTACCCTCATTTCAGGGTAAACAGGGGGTTTACCTAAATGGATCAGAAAGGTTGCTTCTATCTCTGTTGACCTTATAATTCTGATTAAATGATCATTAATATGCATGGTTCAATTCAGTTCCATAACCATGGCCCCACGGAAACAATCCAAGGATTTTGCAGTCAGTTTCTTTCCTGGGTTCCCTATTTCTCCACTCAAGCCCAGGGAGCGATTTACGTAACCTTAACACAAAAATTGTGTCACAAGAACTGTCTTTTCTCGAGTTATAGTTGCATATACTTTGCCAGTTTGACCGTAAAATCGTTTGAGTGTTTTTTTTTTTAAGGTTTGACGTAGGCGAAGGTATGAACGCTCTCCACCTGTTGTTTACCACTTTCTTTCCCTTTTAGCGCTATGCACAAATGAATGATGTTTACGTTTCATAGCTTTGCCAGTTTATGGATTTTCAGTACCGGATGTAAGGATGATTGTACTATGACCAGAGCAAAAAAAGGTTGAACGGTTGCAAACTCGTGGTACCCACTATTCGATTCGCCAAAGAAGTCGAGCATGCGCACTCATTTGTCTCAACAGGACAATTTTGCTGCGCGCACGCGTACTAGTTCTAGTCCAACTAACTGATGCATTTTGTGACTCATAAATCCAGCTTCTTTATCTTTTTAAACTTTTTATTGAATATAAAGTAGCAAGCTGGGTGCACGCTGGCGTGAGCCAGCGCGCGCTTTGCCGTTATGCGTTAACTTTTGATAGAATGTAATTCTGGTTTCGCGGAGGTTTCCAACCTTTTAAACATAGAAGATGCATTACAATTAGCAGCAAAAAATGTCGCACTATCGACTTACAGATGGAAAATAATAGTCTTAAGGCAAGAATGTTTTTTCATCTATAACGCTATTTAAAGTTAGATTTCGTGTCTTATACACGTCTGTAGCTTGGCGAAACACAAATTCTATTCCTCAGTTTAGATTATGTTAAAAACAAACTTTAGGGTGCACTATTGAGTTATGGATGCACTTTAGGAGATTTGCTAAGCACTCAAGAAGCTAAACTTTTACACTTCCTACTTGCATCCGGTCTATAGCTCAATAGTGCAGCTGAACCGTTTACCATTTTGTTAAATCCTACATCATCTACGTTGCTGTTTCACGTTTTTATTCTTTCCCAACGTGGCCAGCCAGTTACACTTATCCGATTATCGTGAACATCACCAAGCACCAGCTGAATGTGTACATGATCGGCACCGCAACAGAACCTGTGCTCTTTGTTAGTTTTGCTTTCTTTATAGATGGCACAGGACACTCACCCAGAGATTCTGTTTCCTCTTGTTTTTCGTTATCCGAAGAGATGCCTAAACATAAAACGAACACTTTATATTGCGTTACTTGCTTTGTAATATCACCAGTAAAAATACAAGCAAGGACAAAAAATATCAAAATATCGATCAAGTAAAACCAAACCAAGAAATCTAATAAGAGATTTTTAATAAAAAAAAAATAAGAAATCATAAGCACCAAAGAATAGTCCATTTTTGATAGTGTGAGCGCACCTTTAACTGGTTCCTAGGCCTCTCTCTGTCTTTCATCTAGGTCAATCCGTTTCAGAACACCGAAAGGAATTGACATTGAGAGCCTGGGAGAAAGCCACACAGGGTCTAGGCAAGGCGTGCGTGTAATTTGGGATAGGATATCGGTTTCTTAATTGCGTCACTTCCTCAACCAATGCGAAGCAAACCCAAGCCATTTATATTGTGACTTGATCGCAAGAAACTGGCCGCAGGCATTTTCTCCTGCGCGGTGCCAGCCACGTGTATTGACTTCAAATTCTGATTGTTTCATTCGCTGCTTTCGTCAAAAAAATATTAATTATGCTTTATTTAAAATTTTTAAACCCCTTATATTTGGATAGCGAACTTTTTATAAGCAAGGTTAAATTTGGGTGAGTTTCTGTATGCATTAAGATATTTTGCTCAGAATTCATCAAAATTGGGAGGGATCTCCCCAGTTTTAATCAATGGCAGTTAACTCTCACGTTTCTTCGTTTCTGAAACGGGAGAACAACCCGAGTCTTAAAATTCCATTTTAAGACAACATTATAGCTTTATAATGTAGGTTTTGGAATAAAGTATACTTGATGCTGGATTCCGTCGCTTCGCCTCCACACAAGTGGAGATATATTTTCTCCAACAAGCCGTCATTATAAGGTCATGATATCGTTAGAAAGTTTAATTGAGCCTATATAGGAATACTCCACTAACTCGACCTCGGGTAACAAGAACTCGCCAATTGCTCAACTTAATTTTATTTTCCCATGACTCAAAGTTTCCCCGGATAACTCTTACTATTTTAAAAAATCGCTCCATGTCAGAACGTAGCTGATTGACGTATCGAAAATCTTTAAAATAAAAATAGCTGCATTGAAAAACGTTTGGTCATTGTTTTTCGCATTGGTGACATACAGGAAATACACGTACCTTCTGAGTCAACATCTTCGTATTCATAACCAAACTCGAAGGACTTCTTGAACATTTCTTCGTGAGTGTACACTGGAAACAGCGGCACAATGACGCCATATCTGTTATGGCCGATGGGAGCATCGTATTGGGAAAGAACAGAAGCAGATTTGTTGAATTTACGAAGCCACTTCTCAAAGATCCGATCCACGAACGAATGGTGAAGCGGGAAGATGGGGTCATTGGAAGCTGAGGGCACGTCACCCATGGCACCTCCTAAAACAATATGCACGCGGTTGTGCAAGGTATGTGCATTTGGCATTCGATATCCTATCTTGGTATCCACAAAACCCTCGAAGGTGTTTCTGAAATTGCAACTCGTTTCTTTGTTGTAAGGTGGGACGTCAAACGCTTCAAACCGCAGGGCGAAGTTCACTTCTTTGTTCGTTGGAAAAGTCATTATGTCGCCCTCCTTTGTTTTATTCCTTCTTTCCTCATCCGTTATGCGCTCCAATCCGCGCTTTTTAATTCCAGGGTCACACATTTTAGTCAGGTCTTTGGTTTGTTTCGCCGTGCAAATGATATACCAGTCGTCAAAATATTTCCCTCTTACTGTTCCGTCCTCTGTTGTAACGCCAAGAAGATCTTCGGTACAAATCTCACACTTGTGTTTGTTCTCCGTCCAGTCCCAGTAAGGTAAGGTGAAGGTATCGTCTTTAGCCAGTTCCTGGATGGTCCTCTCCCATTCCAACATGTACAGTCGATGCCACGACGGGAAGCCCTGTCCCTCATGCGCGAAATCAATTTCCTTAACAGTGTGGTTGCCTGGAAAAATTGTGTCACGCGCTGCATAGTAGTGTAACCACACAAAGAAGTCATAGTTCTTGATACTGAGAAACAAACCCGTGGGGTCTCCGCCAAATTTGAGTGCATTTTCAATCTCATCGTATGGAGCCATGGTCACCATGTATCCACTGTCTGCATACCTGAATAATGCAAGTAAAATAAAATGGTTTTGTGTCATATTCGTCGAAAAACAACCGTATCGCGTTTCTTCTTCCAGTTTTGGTGATATTAATTTGGCTTCGGTGCTTTGTCGGTGTACAACACAACCCTGCTAACTAAAAGAAAATCCGATTTCCCATGGATTTGACCACATTTTTCAGTCATTTGCTATTAGCTTACTCGAACTCCTCGCTAATTCTCCAATTATTTTTTATTTAACCTTGGGTCAATGGTCAGCAAACCTTAAATTGTCAGAGCATAGCTAATTTTTCCTTCTTTTCTTTTTAAGTTTGAAATTTAAGTGAATGCCCATGGTCAGTCTGAGTGAAGGATACATGTTTTAACCGAAAATTGATATTTCTATGGCCGAGGAAAGAGTATCCCTACCTGGTCAAGTTTATGTATCTCATGTAGCGGTCTTTCTCTTGTTCCGACATCTTGGCAAAATTTTTACGCGTCTGCTTTCTCTTCTGTTCGCAGTGGTTTCCATAGTAGCCGTAGTCGCACTTTCCACAGTCGTACCCTCCAAATGATTGATTACATTTGCAAGTGAAGGTAAACAGACCGGTGGGCCAATCTCGTCTATCGTCGAATTCATGGAAATCTTGATAATGGCTATACGTCTTATTCCAATGATGAATTTTCAATTCATGGCATGCCCCTCTATTTATGTCGCTACCACACGGCAAATTGGAACCTTTGGGGGTAGGACAGCACGTTTTGGTTTTCAAGCTTTGATAGTTTATACATGCTTTAGGAAACTGCCCATGAGCCCACGGTAACACGACAACGGAGAGCAGAATACCAGGTAGAAGCACGCTCATCGTGATTTTCTGAAAAGGTATCAAAAAGGAGATACGTGTACGTAAAACCAGGAGGCTTTTGACAGGGCTTGATCAACAAAGAAATTACTGAAAGGTTCTGTGTATTTATCTCTGAAAACGCTAAACTGACCAGTGAACGTTACCTTCGGTATAAACGGCATTAAGTATAACCTAACGGCATTAACTGCAACATTGGTCACTGCTATTGGTACATCTTGGAGCATTCAAACTAGTAATCCGAAGGTCTTAGGTTCGGCTTCTGATAGAAGCAGTAATATTCTTAGCAAAAACAAAGTCAATGAGCTCACGCAAAGTTTTTCGAAGCTAATGTTTTCTATCCATCTATTAACGATTGTTTTTGTTTTTTCTAGTCAAAGAAAATAAAAAGTGTTTGGAAGAAGACGAATCGCGAGAAATCATCAAACGGGTAGTTTATTTTCGGCCAAACTTTTCAGTTTGTAGTCTTGAAAACCTTAGGTGTCAAATGGAAAAGCATTTTCCTTTTAATCACAATTAATTCGAAAACAAATGTTGCATTCACGAGTTTTCTTCATAAACTGAACTAAGAAGCACAATCAACTCCAGTCGTAGAAACAGAAGCCGCGTAGGATGACAGAATGGAACGAATTTTCTGGTTGTTCAGATTTGCCGGACATTTAATAGACAACCTCGCGAGGTATAACAAAATATCCAAAATGTTATCGCGGAAAATTTGGGTTGCATTCGATTTCTTACCCGGAATTTCCGGAGTATTTGGTTGAATTGAAAACGCCTAATATCTTTAGCCACCGAGGCTTTAACAAATCAAATGTGGTTTGGCGTTGTCTGTACTCTTATCGACAACGATATTCGTCATCACAGTGGTCAAAATGTTGTGGACGCATGAGGCGCAGCCTCGTGAGTCCACAACAAATGAGGCGCAGCCTCGTGAGTCCACAACAAATTTTGACCACTGCGATGACGAATATCGTTGTCGATAAGAGTGCAGACAACGCTAAACCACATTCGATTTGTTTTTTACCACAATATCAATGTCAAAGAAAATTTTTACAATAACTGTCAAAATTCCGCGCGCTGATTGATGCGAGCAGCGTTGTCTATACTCTTATCGACAACGGAAAATTAGCCAATCAGATTGCGAGATTAGAAATAGTTGTGGTGAAAAGTTTCTTGGAAAAACAGGACGTTCTATAGTTTTCCATAAACCATAACGCACGATAATCAGTTTCTTTATATGATACAGTAGATTTCGTTTCATTGAAACGATATTATTCCAAGAAGGTAAAGTAAAATAATAAATAAAATAATAATAATAATAATAATAATAATAATAATAATAATAATAATAATAATAATAAAAAAATACTAATGATAATAATAATAATAATAATAATAATAATAATAATAATAATAATAATAATAATAATAATAATAATAAATAATAATAATAATAATAAAGCACAGCTACGATTAAGGTCAATTCTTGTAGAGAAATAGAAAGGCAGTTCTTTTAATTCTGTCTATATATTCGTATGCAAATTTCTGTAAAGATAATACTGAAAATTATTATCGGGAGAAATGATATCTTGGCCACCGAGGTCAATTTCTTGGAAAAACAGGGCGCTCTAAAGAAACTTTTCATAAATTATTCTTATATTTGATTTCATAATTTTTTACTTACCTCGTTAGTATGTGTAAAATTCAATAGAATTCTTACTCCAAAATGGGGTTAGTAGCCGCTAATTAATGAATATGAAATTAGCCACCATTTATAAAACAGGTCTCACGTTTTCCAAGTTTCATCATAATGCATGCATGGTAACGAGTTTCCCGTTATATTAGATTTTATTTTATTGGAGGTCCTATTTACCTTTTTTATACAGCAGACGATTATGGAAAATTCTTGATGAGAAGTATAAAACCAATTCTATTCATTGTTATGTGTGCATCGAGATGCTGGCAAAATTTTGTCGCTTTCCCGGAAAGAAAAAACTAAGAATGATTATGGGAGAAATGATATCTTTAGCCACCGAGACTAGTTTCTAGGAAAAACAGGACGTTCTATAGTTTGTCATGAGCCATATTAAAAGCATGATCATCAGTTTCATATGATACGGTAGATTAAATTTATTGCAAGGTTCTATATTTCGTTGTCATACCAAGAGGTTTGAGTAAAATCTGCCTCACTTTACAAGAATAGATTTAATACCTGCAAAACGAAGATTTACATACCAAGCTCAAACTGATGTTACGAGAGAAAAATATTTTGGAAGAGATAGTTATATTTATAGAAGGTCTAAGCCTTGTTCCAAACATTTTAAACATGGCAACATCCCCAAAAGAGATGAGACAATACTGAATTTGAAAAGATAGCCACTGTTAGCTTTTTGTTCTTTTTCGGTTTCCAAAGATGATCAAACAGAATCTATTAAATTAAATATTAAATAGAAGAAAGATCCTTGCAGATAGTACGCAACTTAAAGGACCCTAGTCAGCCTCCGCCATTTTCGATGCCATCGAAATTATTGATATTGCATGGTGAAGCGAAATCTTATTGCTTAACTGTAAGTTGTGTTCCTGAAAGTATGTTTCAAATATCTTTAGCACTTTCACAGTGATTTCGTTAATTGTGGCATGCTCCGAATAAAATATAATAGCCAGACTCTCGCATATAAACAAAAACAAAGGTGTGGCTGACTAGGGCCCTTTAAACAGACTGAGATGCGAGAATCTATCAATCTCGGCGAACGATTAAGTTTGATAATCGTACTAAAAAATATGTTTATATGTTTTATTGCCGGACTTTGTTCGCTTTACCGAACACACGCAATCGACCGTGATCGAACGAGTGTATTCGATAAGGTTCGATTTACTGAGCGTATGCTCGAACTGAATTCGTTCGACTATTTTGATCGATGTGGTACTCCAGGAGCTTTAAAAGAAAGTTCCGATCATCATGACTACAGACAATGTGCCAAGCAGAAGTGGAGGGAATTTTGTCGAACGCTGAACATCCACACCTTTACCGACATTTCAAGTTGAAACCATGATATTAATAACTGACTGCGTTGTGCGAAATACGCTGCTTTTTGCCAAGATACGAAGGAACTTTATCAGATCTGTAGTTAATGTATTAAATCAGAATAGTTTTAAACTACTGCTTTTCTTCTCGCACAACTTTCAAGAGATGTTAATCGTGAAATCTGCCTTCCCGTTCCGATAAAACACTCTTTAAACACTCTGCTGCCAAATAATGTTGCTTCGCACCATGCACTCGAGCGCATTTCGGCGATGAAAAACAAAAACTGCGAAAATGTGGCAGCACGAAGAAGGAGAAATCGCTATATGTTCTACTATATTCGATCCTTGAATCCCATTACTTCGGAGCTTCCTCGTGGGCCAGAAAACTATAGCAGCCTTTAAGCGCTTTACGGAGATGGTGTTGAAAATGATGTACAACATAACTCACACCAGTGTCTTAATTCTTCTTGTTTCGGTCAGACCGATTCCTTTCGCAGTCACTTTGCAACCAGCGCTGAACACTCTCGAATTAACTCGGAAACTACAGCAACCTTCGAGACCTTACAAAAAAGCTTTACCGACTGGGAAACGGCTTTGAAAATAACACACAACATAACTTACCTTTGTATTACAAGATTTCTCGTTCAGACTGATTCCTTTCGCCGGCTTTGCAAGCAGCAACGATCTGATAATTTTGAATTATTTTCTGTGGAAGTACGCTGCTTAGAATGTGACAAAACTGGACTTGAATGTGAGCGATTGAGAACAACGCCTAGTCTGAGGAAAATTATAGTGACGCTAGCATTTATGAATAATCAGTGATTGTTGCCAAACATCCGTGTACGCCAATTCCAAGAAAAGGCCCGGGTCAAACTCTGTACTTCACATGAGCCGAACCTGATTACAGTTTAGGTCGACCGAAATTTATTAAGTTCGCCCGGTTGAGTCAAACGTCGAACTTAATTCAGCCAAACTTAACTGCAAGATCGAATAAAAAGCAAAGCGGTCAAGAAATACCTGTGAAGGATATAACAAAATCACAGAAAAACTTGAAAATACGCGACTTTTAGCAAAAAATATAATTATAATGAAGGCTTGTCAATTCGTCCAAATTTTCTTCAATAAATTTTGTCTGTTTAATGTTAATTTATCTGTTCAGATTAATTATCCAAAGGATAAAGCGATTATTATGCAATGCACAGTGTAAAACTCCCGTTTTGATTCGTATAGCGGAGTTTGTGATTAGAGTATAGACGCACGAATGACGTGATAGGCACACGTGATTAGCCAGAGTGACTGGTCAACAAACGTTTGCAAACTGCTTTGGCGAGTAGCGGACAAACTAGGCAAATTTTTGTAGGAAATCAAAACTGTCCCATGAAAAATTGGAGAAACACCGTTGCAACTGACTTCAACCAGGTTAGAAAAGCTAGAACGTTTTTGTGATGTGAAAAGGAAAGAAATTCTTATCTAAATATGTTGCCGATAGAACTGAATCCGGTAATGGTGAGTAATTGATTACAATTCGTAGTGAAGACATGCTGTAATACTTTGGGATCAGAAATTCGCTCTGAAAATAGTGAAATTTGTCCGGACTATTCTCTAATTTAGAGGATCACAATTGCATGTGTGTAGTAGCCTAAAAGTTTGCTTGTAAGTTTTTTGACTCGGCTATTAGTTAACGTGATGCTCGCTCACGAAATGTATTCAAAGGTCTTGGTTATTGTATAAAACAAATAGATTTCATTTTGTCGTGAGACTGTACTCTAATAACACACAGAGGACGTCAAAACGTGGTTAGAACACCAGTCACGCTACTCGCCGCGTGCGTCTTTGTTCTTACCTACCACGTCTTGGCGTCATCTGTGCGTTATTGGAGTACGCACGGTGAAATGGAATCCATTTGTCAATTTTTCCCAGGGCTCCTTTTTCTAAAACAAACCGCGTCGATAGTGACGAACAACATAACGTACCTTTGTTTTTCACGACGTCCTGCCTTTTTACTCGTGGATATGCTTTAGCATCCACGAGTTTAGTGGCTTTCCGTATGCAAATGAGTCACTCACC
>NW_028145503.1:415000-760000 GCF_977016875.1 Pavona decussata | reverse complement strand
ATTATTATACAATGAACAGTGTAAAACTCCCGTTTTGATTCGTATAGCGGAGTTTGTGATTAGAGTATAGACGCACGAATGACGTGATAGGCACACGTGACTGGTCAACAAATGTTTGCAAACTGCTTTGGCGAGTAGCGGACAAACGTAGGCAAATTTTTGTAGGAAAGCAAAACTGTCTAATGAAAAATTGGACAAAGACCGTTGCAAGTGACTTCAACCAGGTTAGAAAAGCTAGAACTTTGTTATGTAAAAAGAAAGGACAACTTTATCCAAATATGTCGCGGATAGAAATCCTGTAATGGTGAGTAATTGGTTACAAACATGCATACAGACATGCTGTAATATTTTGGCGTCAGAAATTTGTTCTGGAATAAAGGTTAGTTCAGTTTGAAAATAGTGAAATTTTTTCGGACTATTCTCTAATTTAGAGGATCACAATTGCATGTGTGTAGTAGCCTAAAAGTTTGCTTGAAAGTTTTTTTACTCGGCTATTAGTTAACTGTGATGTTCGCCCACGAAATGTGTTCAAAGGTCTTGGTTATTGTATAAAACAAATAGATTTCATTTTGTCGCGGGTCTCACGTACTCTGATAACGCACAGAGGACGTCAAAACGTGGTAAAAGAACATCAGTCACGTTACTCGCCGCGTACGTCTTTGTTCTTACCACGTCTTGACGTCATCTGTGCGTTATTGGAGTACAGACGTACTGCAAAATGGAGTCTATTTGTTGTTGTTTTTTTCCAGGGCTCCTTTTTAAAACAGACCGCTTTGATAGTAACGAATAACATAAAGTACCTTTGTTTTTCAAGACTTCCTTCCTTTTTATATTGAAGTTTCAGCGAGTAGCGCTCCGTAAATACCGGTTAAACTATTTTCTGTTGAGGTAAACTGCCAAGCTAATAAGTTTGAAAAAACTCAAATCAAACGTGCTCGATTAGAAGCAAGGCCTTGTCTGAGGAAACGTTTTTTTCTGCGATGTTAGCATTTAAATATTACGGAGTTTTGTACAAACGTCCGTGTCAATTCCAAGAAAGTTAACAGTGGGCCTGTATCTATGCGGAAAACATAGTTTACCCTCAATTCAAGGTAAACAAGGGGTTTATCTAAATGGATCAGAGAGCTTGCTTCAATATCTCTGTTGACCTTATAATTCTGAGAAAATGATCATTAATATCAATGGTTCTTTCAGTCCTTAACCATGACCTCCGGAAATAATCGAAAGACTTTGCATTTTTCTTTCCCGGAAAGAAAAATGCAAAATCTTTGGACTTTGGCTAGGTTTTCTATTTTCCTCCCTCAAGCTCAGGGAAGGCTTTACACAACCCGAAAACGACAATTTCTTGTCACAAGAACAGTTTTTGTCTGGAGTTATAATTGTTTGACCGCAAAATCGTTTAATTAAGAGTGTTTTTGTAAGGTTTGACGAAGGCCAAAGCATGAACGCTCCCCACGTCTTGTTTTCCACCTTTTTTCCCTTTTAGCACTACGCACAAATTAATGATGTTAACGTTTTATAGCTTTGCCGGTTCATGGATTTTCAGTACCGGGTGTTAGGATGATTGTACTATGACCAGAGCAAAAGAGGTTGAACGGTTGCAAACTCATCGTACCCACTATTAGATCGCCAAAGAAGTCGAGCATGCGCGCACTCATTTGTCTCAACAGGACAATTTTGCTGCGCGCACGCGTACTGGTCCTAGTCCAACTAACTTATGCGTAGTGTGACTCATAAAACCAGCTCAATTTTTTGTTAACTTTTTATTGAATTTAAAGTAGCACGCTGGGTCCACGCTGGCGTAAACCAGCGCGAGCTTCCGCCGTTACGCGTTAACTTTTGGTAGATTTATGGCTGCGCAGAGTTTCCCAACCTATATAAAAGATGCATCCGCAATTAGCAGCAAAAAATGCCCTACAATGGACTTACAGATGGAAAATAATAGGATTAAGCCAAAAATGTTTTTCACCTATAACGCTATTTAAAGTTAGATTTTGTGTCTTATACACGTCTGTAGCTCGGCTAAACACAAATTCTATTCCTCAATTTAGATTATGTTAAAAACAAACTTTAAACGGCTTAGGGTGCACTATTGAGTTATGGATGTATTTAGGGAGTTTGGTTAAGCACTCAAGAAGCTAGACTTTTACACTTCCTACTTCGTCCGGTCCATAGCTCAATAGTGCACGCTCAACCGTTTACCATTTGTTAATTCCTACATCATCTACATTGCTGTTTCACTTTATTTTAATCTTTTCCAACGTAGCCAGCCAATAACACTTATCCGATTATCGTGAACATCACCAAGCACCAGCTGAATGTGTACATGATCGGCGCCACCACAGAACCTGTGCTCTCTGTTAGTTTTGCTTTCTTCTTACATGGCACAGGACACTCACCCAGAGATTCTGTTTCCTCTTGTTTTTCGTCATCGGAAGAGTTGCCTAAACAAAAAACGAATACATTACATTACCCCGTTTACAGCGCACGACCAAAGAGCAAAAATACAACCAAGGTTTCTTAATTGCACCGCTTCCTGAATCAATGCGAAGCAAAACCCAAACTTATTGTGAGTTGATCGCAAAAATCTTCCCGCGCTTTGCGCCAGTTACATGTATTGGCTTCAAACGCTGACTGGTTCTTTGCGCTGCATTCGTCTGTTTTTGATTGGCTACTTTGCTTTGGGTTAATTTACGATAGTCAAATAGTTTTCGTGGGATATTTATGTTCACTTTGCACGTTATTTTTACAAGTAATCAAGTCGATTCACTAATTTTGGGACATAAACTGATTGGAACTGAAACAAATAGTTGAGTTCAAAGTTTAAATGGCGGCAAAGTTTCAATTTTTGGCGCGTTATATGTAGATCCAGTACCTTTTTCAAGTTGACATCCATTTTTCAATATCTTTTAGTAGCTACGGTGGTCAAGAAAAGCTGCATTGAAAAACATTTGGTCATTTATTTTCACTTCAATTAAATGGTAGAAACCTTTTCTTTGGATTTTCTGAGTTTAGTAAAACAATGTCGGTGACATACAGCGAATATACGTACCTTCTGAGTCAATATCTTCGTATTCATAACCAAACTCGAAGAACTTCTTGAACATTTCTCCGTTAGTGTACACTGGAAACAGCGGTATCATGACGCCATATCTGTTGTGGCCAAGGGGAGCATTGTACTGGGAAAGAACAGAAGCAGATTTGTTGTATTTACGAAGCCACTTCTCAAAGATCCGATCCACGAACGAATGGTGAAGTGGGAAGATGGGGTCATTGGAAGCTGAAGGCACGTCAGCTACGGTCCCTCCTAGAACATTGTGCACGCGGTTATGCAAGTTATGTACTCATGGCATGCGATATCCATTTGTGGTATTCACAAAACCCTCGAAGATGTTTCTGAAATTGCAGCTCGTATCTTCGTTGTAAGGTGGAACGTCATACGCTTCAAACCGCAGGGCAAAGTTAACATCTTCGGTCGTTGGAAAAGTCATTGTGTCGCCCTCCTTTGTTCTATTCCTTCTTTCCTCATCCGTCATGCGCTCCAACCACGCTTTCTCACCCCAAGGTCACACAGGTTGGTCATGTCTGCGGCTAAATTCCTCGTGCATATTATGTACCAGTCGTCAAAATATTTCCCTCTAACAATTCCATCCTCTGCTGTAACACCAAGAAGATCTCCGGTACAAATCTCGCACTTGTCTTGATTCACGGTCCAGTCCCAGTAAGGTATGGTGAAGGTGGTTTCGCTAGTCACTTCTCGGATGGTCCTCTCCCATTCTAACAAATGCAGGCGATGCCATGTGGGGAAGCCTTGTGCCGCATGCGCGACATCAATTTCAGTAACAGTGTGGTTGTCTGGAAAAATTGTGTCACGCCCTGCATAGTAGTGTACTCACACAAAGTGGTCATAGTTCTTGATATTAAGAAACAAACCCGTGGGGTCTCGGCCAGCTCTGAGTTCATTTTCAATCTTATTGTATGCAGCCAAGGTCACCATGTATTCACTGTCTACATACCTGAAAATTAAATAAACAAAGCAGGCAAGTTAAAATTCTGTTAGATTTGTGTCATATTCGTAGAAAAACAACTGTATCGCGTTTACGTTTCTTCTTTCTGGTGACATTGATCTGGCTTTGCTGGTGTACAACAGAACCCTGCTAGCCGAACAAAATCCGATTTCTCCTGTATTTGACAACATTTTTTTCACTGATTTACTATCGGCTTACTCGAACTCCCCGATAACTCGGCCATATTTTAATTTCTTTCCCTTGGCTCAAAAATTACTCCTATAACTCGATCTCTATTTTAAAACCGTTGGCAGGTAAACCTCAAATTGTCAGAAAATAGGTCATTGACGTCTCAAAATCTTTAACTTATTGACGACGTATGTATTGTATTGAAACGGTGGTCTCAGATTTTTTTTTTTTTTTTGTTAATACGTTCTTAAAATTTTGGCTAAAATTCCAAAACGAAGCGTTCTTATTAAAAAGGCTCTTATAAAACAAACTTCGTTATTGCACCAAAGTGCAATAAAAATTTGATACTCAATAAAATCACCACGAGTCTCGTTTACTCGAGCACCGCTAACTAGAACTACATTTGGTTTCCCTTGGAACTTTGAGTTGGCGTGGTTATGCTGTGTTTTGTAAATAGCTTCCGTGGGTAAAACAGCTATAGGAGAATCCTTGCTAACGTCATTGTTTCAGCACATTTTTCCTCATTAGCATACGACTTAGCTCATAGAAGCCTTGGCTGTATATATGAACTAAATGCAGAAGTTGAAAGAGCTGATTAAGCTGAGCAATTTGTGCTATTTTCAGCTCTTTGCAAGCAATATTGAAAGAAATATCAGCCATCAAAAACTGCGAAATTTCTGGGTGGCAAATGAGTTGATGAACCATACATTCTCTGTAAAGTTTTTAGAAGCGAATTTCTCCGAAACCATTCGATCTATTGGGCTCAAATTTTCAGAGAAAACTAAAATGGTTATGCCCTTTCGATATTCAGAGTTTATACTTTATTAGTGTCGTCAGATAGTGATGAGCATATGTTAATGAGGCAAAAATTGTAAACAAGGATTCGGCTATAGATGGATAATATAAAGAGATGAATGCATAAATCCATTGAATTGAATGAGGACAACCAAGATGGCGTTCAACGACATAATTTTTTGGGACCACTTTTCGACCACGCTTAGTAACCGCTCGCGAATGAGACGTATGTGACCCGGTGACACAAGAACAGAAAACCATTTATTAGACAGAGAACTGAATAAATAGAGCTCAAGCTAAACAAGCAACATAATTTTGGGACTAAGCCCTTGTCTAGAGTATTTAGTGTTAAGCATTTATTCGAAACGGTTAGCTTTCATTTATGGTAATGGTAACTCTATATAAATACGTTAATAGTCCACAATGGTTAACCGAACTCGTCTGATTCTTTTCGTTCTATTCCTTTTAACTATGATGGTCAGTTTGAGTGAAGAATAAGAGTGTTAACCGAAAAATGATCTTTCTGCGGCCGGGGGAAAAAGTTTTCCTACCTGGTCAAGTTTATGTATCTCATGTAGCGGTCTTTCTCTTCTTCCGACATCTTGGCAAAATTTTTACGCGTGTTGTTTCTCTTCTGTTCGCAGTCGTTTCCATAGTAACCGTAGTCGCACTTTCCGCAATCGTACCCTCCAAATGGTGGGTTGCATTTGCAAGTGAAAGTGTACAGAAGGTTGGGCCAGTCTTGCCGATCGTCAGACTCATGGAAATCTTGATAATGGCTATAACTCTTACTCCATTCACGAACTTTCAATTCATGGCATGTTCCTCTATTTGCGTCGCTACCACACGGCAAATTGAAGCCTTTGGGGATGGGACAGCACGTTTTGTTTCTCAGGCTTTCAAGGTTTACACACGCTTTAGGAAACTGCCCTTGAACCCACGGTAACACGACAGCGGCAAGCAAAATACTATCTAGAAGCACGCGCATCGTGGTTTTCTGAAAAGGACTGAAAAAAGAGAAACGTCTTAGTAATACCAGGAGGCTTTTGACAGGGTTTGATCAACATATAAATTCCTGAATTTTCTGTGCATTTTTCTCTCAAGTGAACGTTACCTTCAGTATTAACGGCCAGTTGCGTAAATATAATCATGGGCACTGGTGTTGGTAATGATCTTGGAGCATCCGAACTAGGAATCGGACGGGCTTAGGTTCGGCTCCCGATAGGAGCACTCGGAATGTCTTTTTTTCGAGTATGCTCGTGTCAGTCACTGAATAATGCATCATTCGAATTTATTCACCAGGCTTCAAATATACAATCACATTGTATTTCACTGTGCATATGCCACACATTGACATGCAAATCCCTCAGTATGCAGAATGTTTGTCCCATGAAGCTAGTTTAATGGCCTTAGCTCCCACAAGTCTCTTGTAGCTAACTAGTAGAGCATCCGAACTAGTAATGGAAAGGTCTTAGGTTCGACTCCTGTTAAGAGCACTCGGATTTCCTTTAATCTAGTACGCCTGGGTCCCTTTGAATAATACAGTAGATTCAATTCCACCGCAAGGTTCTATTTTCCTTTGTAACATCAAGAAAGCAACGATCTGATAATTTTGTGGAGGTATACTGCTTTTACATTTGAAAAACTGATCTTTGAATGTAAGCGATATGGAACAACGCCTCGTCTGACGAAAAGTACTATGACCCAAGCATTTATCGCGCGCAGAGCACCATGGGTAAGAATATTTGGTAATCATCAGTGCGAAAAATTTTGAGTATGGTTATGACGTGAGTGTCCGTACGTCCATAACTACGCAGCATCACAGCAAAACCAATGCGAATGGTACACACAAGTACATGAAGCCTGTGCTGACGGGAAGTTGCATGGCCAATTGCGTTTAATTCTGATCAAGCGATCATTATACAACGAATATTGTAAAACTCACGTTTTGATTGGTGTAGAGGAGTTTGTGCTAAGTGTAGACGCATGAATGACGTCATCGACTGGCGTGATCAACGCTCGTGATCAGAGATTAGAGTGCAGCCAGAGTGACTTGTCAACAAAGTTTTGCAAACTGTTTTAGCGAATAGTGGAAATATGTAGACAAATTTTCGCAGGAAAGGAAAACTGTCCGATAAAAATTTGAACAAACACCGCTGCAAGTGACCTCAACCAGGTCCAAATATGTTGCCGGTAGAAATCCGGTAATGGCGAGTAATCAGTCACAAATCGCAGCGAATCGAATGACATTCCATCAGTTATGTATTAATACTCTGCACCATATCCTACGAGCATTGGTTTCTCCAGCGGACGTCCGTTGTAGAAACTACTGCTCACAGGGCATTTCCGCATTATTGAGAGAAAAAGTAAATTCTACGTCTAATTGGGTGATTCGACCTTTCTAGAAATTTCTATTCAACATTTACCCTGGCGAACTACCGTAAAGGCAAATACCATAATCAGGTGTTTTATTCCGGCTTCGACGAAGAACATAATCTTGAATTGGCGGGGTCTTTAGAAGAAAGATAATTGATAAAAGAGGGTCTGAATGGGGGGGTCAAAATGTCGGTTGTCGGTTAAAATTTCATTACTTTGTCGGTTGTCGGTTAATGCAATTTGCCCAGTTTTAAGACTTTAAACTCTAGACGAAGTGTAATACTTGTAATAATTCATTATTTGTTTTCACTTAAACCTCGTTAACGCTGTTTTTTAATTTAGCAACGTGCTCATCTACCCCACTTTTGTTTGCAAATCTAGTATACCGATAAAATTCACCAAAGCTTTTATTATAGATGTGAATTTGTTTCCTGTCGACTACGGGGCATCGAAGTAAATCAAGAGAGGTAAATTCTACAAAGAATGGAACACCCACTCTAGCCCCTGGGATAACTAATTTTAATTTGTAAGCTACGGAAGTCTTTTTTCCGAGACGTCCACAAAAACTCACTACACTTATTATTCAACGGCTCTCGTGGCTTTTCTGCGAGGTTTCTTTTTTTTTCTCTTTTTTTTTTTTGCCAAAAATTTGGTTGTCATACGTATCAATCTGCACCGTTAAATGGATTTTTTAACTGTTAGTACCTCTTACATGTCGAGACGCACAAATGCACGAACAGCCCTGCCGGATCGGGTAACACACGCTCTGTTGACAACCTCTGGATGTTCTTCAAAATCTGATTCCTCGTCATCCGAATCTGTCTCATACTCATCGATTTGTACTTCTCTGTGATCCTCAAACACCTCAGTAACATCCCCTTCGTCCACAAATTGTATGCTGACAACGCGTTGTGCATTTGCTGACGATACAGTGTTTTCTTCAGGATATCGAAGCCTCTCTTCAGACTCGTCGGTGTGGTGAACGGCGTAGACAGCTGGCGGCAAGGCCCCAGCCTTATCTTTTGTGGTCTCACTCCTAACCGTCCGTTGGCGTACTGGTCTGTAACTCTCTAGCCACTCTTTGATCTGTCCCTCCATCCCTGGTGTTATGTCCTCACTTGGCAAAGGTGTCATGGTAGCTATAGCAGAAAGGGGCATGGCGGATTGAGGTACCGGATAGTAGGATCAATTGTCATGCGTGTAGTACTTTGCTGCCCATCTAGATGTGCGCTTCAGAGATTCCTTGCAAATTGTTCCAAAATCCTGGGCATATGTAAGTACCGTAAATGTCTCGTGTTTAAGGTGCGAAACAGCGTGCAAATTTTCCACTACTGTTGTGAGCAACGTTTCGAGCAGCAGATCATCTACAAATTGGGGGTTAATGTCCACCACGTTCTTGTATAGCCTTTCTATGCCCTTTTTAAGCAAAGACACAGATACTTGCGTCTTCTGTGATACAGTTCCCTGTGGACCATTGGTTGCAGAGGTCTCGCTCAACTGGTAGCGTTCTTTCACCTTACTCACAGTGTCACCTCCTTCAGTCATGATCCTCTTTGCCAGATTTTCATCTTCTTTTGCTTCTTCTCGTGATTTCCGTTTCCTTCTCACTTTTGACTCGTCACCTTTCTTCTCAGTGTCGTTCATTGACTTCTGCTTGCTTTTATCAGATGTAGCCGGCGCCTTCAGCAACACTACTGGCTTTCCGGTCCAGTTTGGGACCTCTTGGATAATGTGTACTAAAATATTAAATACCGTGTTTTTTAAGTTTTCTCTTTAGTACAACAACAATTTATTCAGTATTCCCATATATATACATGGTATTACTTATGTAATAAGTCTGGATTACATTAAATAATTATGTCTAATAATTAAGCTAGCATTGATTGTCGATTCAGCATTGAATCATAAATATAAGCAGCAATGGTTCTACAAACAAAAGGATCAACGTTATTAAAAAGAAACATGATTTTTGAGATATTGTCAAGATCATTAAAATTTCGATATTTGTCATTTATTTCATCAAAATATTTCTTACGTGTATCATGATAATGTTCGCAAGAGAATAGAAAATGCGATTCGTCTTCAATTTGATTGGAATTACAGAGATAGCAGGTTCTCAAATTTTCAGGTGTCTTGTTGTGCCGGCCAGTTTCAATTCGCAGATTGTGATTTCCAAGACGAAATGTATTGATTTGTTTTTTGTGACGTACATTTTTTATCGAATCCAAGGAGTCAGTTTTGTGGCAATCTTGTTTAAAGATAGAGTAGAATTTAAGTTTTTTATTTAGGTTTAGTAAATTAAGTTGATGATTAGTTGAAGTTTTATTAACACTTAGTCGAATACGTTCAGTGAAGTTGTGAATGTTTAAATTTGAAATGTTTAAATTGGAAAGATTACACAGAGAGTTGACTCTTTGCATAATGCTCAGTTGGTTTTTGTCGGTCATTTCTTTAGATAGGTAAAGGCATTGTTTGGCAATGTTATCTTCTGGTAGACTTTCCAGGTGTAACCAAAATTTAATAATATTTATGTCAATTTTTGCTTTTAATGATAATCTTCCAAGTTCATTTCTACATGCTACATTTGGGCATTGTTTATTGACTCCTAAAAAAAGTTTACAGAAATAAACATGTGTTCGTTCGATTATATCTTTTTCCCATGTGTTATAGTCGTTTTTGTTATAGACTCCCCAAACTTCTGAACCATACATGAGGATAGGAAGGAATAAAGAATCAAATATTTTGTTCACAACATCAATTGGTAATTTTGAGAAGTTGAGGAAACGGCGTGTTGCAAATATAGATCTCCTAGTTTTTTCTTTTAAATTTATTTTATTATCTCGGAAGTTTCCATTCGACGTGAAATTGACTCCAAGATAAGTGTAGTTGCTGACAGTTTCTATCTTTTCTCTGTTTATATGAAAATAGTGGTCATTTAAAGTAGATTTTCTGAGTTTCTTTTGAAAAATAACAACTTTCGTTTTCTTGTGATTTATATTTAGCAACCAGTCGTTACAGAACTGGGATAATGTATTTAGTGCTGTTTGTAATCCTTCAGCCGTGTGAGAGATCAAAATTAAGTCGTCGGCGTAGAGGAGGCAATTAAGTTTTGAACCGTCCGGTAGTAGAACTGGATCTGTTTTCATAGTATCAAGAAGGGTAGGAATCTCGTTTTAATGGAACATTTAGATTTTGAGTAAAGGTTTTTAATTAAGTCATAAATTTTACCTCCAATCTTATTTTGTAATAATTTATAAAATAGGCCGTCGTGCCAAATTGAGTCAAAGGCTTTCTTAAAATCTATAAACCAAGTGAATAGTTTACCTTTAGTAGAATGCGTGACATGTTTGTCAATCAATGTTCGAAGGGTAAAGATGTGATCAGATGTCCGGTGATTTGGCAGAAATCCAATTTGAGCTCGATGTAAAATGTTCTCTTCATTGAGGTAATGTTGTAGTCTGATGTTCAAAACCGAGGTGAATAGCTTTCCAAGACAGCTGTTAATGCAAATTCCTCTGTAATTTGAGGGGTCTGATTTGTTTCCAGACTTGTAGATAGGAGTGATGATACCTTCACACCAAGATGAAGGGCAGAACCCGCATTTTAATATGAGATTAAAGAGTTTACATATTGAGTTTTTTAAGTACCATATTCCTGTTTTTAGCATTTCATTGCGAATTCTATCGGAACCAAGAGCCTTTTTTGATTTTAACAATTTTGTTGCATTTTCAATTTCCTTTAAGGAGATTTCATCATCTAAGTGATTATGATCTTGTTTAAAGTCTTCTAATGCGGATATCTCATTTGTTAAGGAGCGGTTTGCATTTGGTTTCGAATGTAAATTCGTAAAATGTGTGAATAAATTATCAATAGGTACTTCTTCTTCATGTTTGTCACGAGAATTGTCTTCATTTATCGATCTTAGGTAATGCCAAAACTCGTGGCTTTCTTTATTATTTATAAGATTATCAATTTTAGTGTCAAGAAGTACAGATTTTTTTAATTTAATTAATTTGTTGTAGTCACGGTGAGATTTAGTAGGCTTTTGAGAAAGTTACACAGTTCTTATCAGCAAATGCTCGTGAAGATGTATAAAACGTGCACATCGAGCGAAATCTCTCGTGCGTAGCTTCCCTCGAGGAGAGAATTGAATATTGTTTGAAAGTCTGGTTTTCAGAAACGAATAAATTTAAGGGCGTGTATAAATAAACGGGGTCTTTAATATGTTAAGCTACACTGTTGTTCATTCACCAATTAATCAGAAAGAAGCTTATAAACTGATTTACTCGCTACTTCTTTGTAGAGATTTTTCTTCTCAATTTTCGCATTCAAATGGACGGTGAAAAAGAAAAAAAAACCATTCCGCTCCACAAAACAACAAACAAAAAACGGTGGAACCAGAGTTTAGCCACGTTAATATTTGAGCTTAATATTTAACTACAGAACTAAAGTGATTATCAAACTCCGCTGCACGCGTTCCACACTTACCGTTGAGCTCACTGCTACTTTCATCCGATATTAAATTTGGAAGTTCAAGCTGCCATTGCCCATCCGTCACAATTGCAAAATTTTCGCATTTGCCGCAGGCGATTTCGCCAGGCGAAATAACTTTAACGAAAATCCGCCAATTCCATATTGATGTGCCTGCTCCTTTAGTCCTAAAAACTCCCTAAGATGTTTTTTTAGTTCAGATACTCCTCTATGAGCTTCTTTGTCTACTGGAACCCTGCTTCGATGACGTTCGATGGCGACTTCTTCACCTTTTCGAAAAAAACTCACGATGACTTTAGCAATCCCAGTCATGACCCGACCGCATGAACAAACAACGAGCAATAAAAAGACAACAGCAGGGCGTCTCGCCGGCTCGATTGTGATCCGCTGTTCTTGAAATGAGACAGCAGGGCGTCTTGTCAGCCCGATTACGAGCCGCTGTTCTAGAAATGAGCCCACGCTGCTCACCGAAAGGAAGGATCCCGTGGATTTAAAGTAATTTGAAGACGAGAAATTCTATAATTCGGCTAAATTTGGAATTAATGTGGTTACGTCGGGTAAAGAAGGATTTTCTGAGCTAGAAATCATCAAAATGCTGTTCTTTCTGAATACCAACATCCCTATCACGTCTGACCATGTCGGCTGTCGGTTAGAATTTATTTGTCGCTAGTCGGTAATTTTTTCCCCGTTTCGTCGGTAGTCAGTAATTTTTTACGCCCTTTGTCACTAGTCGGTTAACCCCATTCACACCCTCATAAAAAGCTGTGTGTAGACCACGTTTTCATTCGTAAATCGCTCTTTTGCTACATGTTCTATATTCTTTCTGGGATATTTCTTTCGAGAAAGTAACTTGGATTCTATTACCTTCGATAAAGTTGATAGAGAAATGTCTTGCACGTCGCCAATATCACCGAGCACAGCCTGCAATTCTCTGAGTCGGATTTAGACCCTTTAATTGTTGTCAAAACTTGACATGTTCATCCTAGCTCTAAGCGTAAATTGGTTCCGTTGACAAACGCGACGGTTTGTCTAGACAAACTTGAATGTTTTACGCGTGAAAAAACAAACAAAAAAAAAACCGTGGTAAAAAAGCCGTTCACGGTTGCAAGAAAATGGTAGTACGAGAGAAAATCTTTTAGAAGAGATAGTTATTTTGTTAGGTCTTAGCATTGTTCCAAACGTTTTGAACATGTCTGAGAACATCTGCAAAAGAGATGAGAAATACTTTCTTTAGCCCGCTCGCAAAAGTAGCGAAAATAAGATAAGGCTGTTACCGATTATGAAACGATAAACATTGGTAGCTTTTTGTTCTTACGGAATTGTAGACGAAGTCCAGCAATAGACTGGTTTTTTTTTTTTCGATTTCCAATGATAATCGAACAGAATCTATCAATATCGGCGAACGACTAAGTTTGATAATCGTACTCAAAAAACGGCGTTTACGCGGTTGTTCGCTTAACGAACACAACCGAACGGGATCGAGAGATTTTGTTCAAATGTCACTGGGTGACTTTTATTTTGATCATCATATCTACAGGCAAAGTGCTAAGCGGAAGTGGAACGCTGAACCTGCACACTTTTACTACCCCTTACCGGCCTCTCAACTTCTGCCTGTAACTATGATAATGGCTGACTGCGTTGTGCGAAGTATGCTGCTTTTTGCCAAGATACAAAGGAACTTCCATCAGAACTGTGTAATTAAATCAGAACAGTTTGAAACTATTGCTATTCTTCGCGCACAACTTTCATAAGACGTTACTGAATCGTGAAATCTGACTTCCGATAAAGCACTCTTTAAACTCTCTGCTGGCAAATGGAGGTCGCTTTAGCTCGCTCATGCTCTCTCGCGCGTTTGATAAAATTGTCAACTGTGGAAATGCGTAGCATTTAGAAGGAGGAATCGCTATATGTATTATATTCGATCCTTGAATTCCATCTTTTCACAACTCGATCACTGGTCCAACTTGAAATCCGCCATCTGCCACGCGACTATGGCAGGAAGAAGACCACTTCTTGAACGGCTTCGCTGTTCTCCGAAAAACTTTACATTAAGCCTTGCTTCTCTCTTTTGTTTTAATTTGTATGCATCATCGCCTCTCGGCTTTCGTAAGATGCAAAAAAAAAAATAATAATAATAAAACAAAACAAAAAAAGAACTGTCAGCGTCCAAGACCGGACGTCAACGCCGAAAAGCCGCATGGCAAGCCGCACGCCTTAGCAACCGATTTTGCCATCCAAATTTTTCCTCGATCACTACAGGAGGCCTATTGTTTACGGGAGTGCTGTTGACAGTTTAAAACCACATTTTCGGTGCAATACGAGCTCCAGTGCGTTGTAAAACGTTTACAGCAATCAACATTCACTCACTGCGTGCAGTCGAATATTTCCGGTTCAGTCAAAAACCTCCGGAAAATTCAAAAACCCGGAGAAAAATAAATTTATTGTCGTTGTGCAGCGAGTATTAAACACGGCAAAGCAAAGGCGACACACCCGATTGCTCGTCCTTATCAGGCGACTCACCCGAGATAAGAACGGCCGAGTTCAAAATCTCTCTGTGAAGAAGAAATTTCTAATATTATTATCGGAGTTAGCTCACGAAGCAAAGGCGACGCACCCGATTGCTTATTGTTCTCAGGCGACACACCCGAGAGAACAACTGTGACCTAACTATGTCTTTTACCTTTACACAGTAAAACCGTAAATATTTAACCGGTATCTTTGGACACTTTTGTCGCACTCAGTGTGGTGAACATTGATTGCCAGTATCTATCATCTATTTTGGTCTTACCGTCTGAAATACTAACATGTACAGTAACACGGTACCGCAACAATATCATCATAAAAGGCATTTTAAAAATATATTTTGTATTGACTCTGATTGTAAGGGTTACACACGTGGGAAATGGAAGCTGGTGATCGACGCCGTTACACTTTTTCCCAAATCACGAATTCGCGAGTGCTGATCAAATATATAACGTAAACATAAAAATTGTACTTACCTTTGCGGACCACTGGAGGATGACGATTGACTTTATTTTTCATTCAATTATTGGAAAATGGTGTAGAAAATTAGCTTCCCGAAGATTAAACTCTAAATTTGCACCGTAGAGACCATGGGCGAACAAATCATTCATGTTATGGTTCGTCGATTTAGGACCATTTAGCGCGCCAATTAGATTGGCGGGAAAACAAAAACCTTTAGCAAAAATTGTCATTTTTCCGTTTCCGACAGTCGATGTGTAGTCAGGCTTCTGGACAGATCACAGGAGTTTTCGTTTCCAGTTAACTGTGCGTTTCCACAGAGGCCAAGCTTTCTAGTCACAAAAACTTCATTGCTTTGCGGCAAGCTCGATCCAGACATTACACGCGACTGAAAAAGATTCTTTACTATACTGTTGATAGATTGCTGCTTTCGAACAGGAATTCGATCATAGCAACCGTCACTCAACCTAATTAGTTTTCACATCTCTACGCGGCTCCTCATGAAAGGCGTCATTTTAATTTCCTCGCAGGCCAGAAAAATTGAGCAGCCTTTGGGAGCTTTACCGCGATGGTGTTGAAAATGATGTACAGCATAATTTACCCCAGTGTCTTAAGTCTTCATGTTTCAGTCAGACCGATTCCTTTGGCAGTGACTTTGCAACCAGCGCTGAACACTCTGATAATTTTCGAATTACTGAGAAAACTACAGCAGCCTTTGAGAAAATTCTGGTTTGGCAGAGTTTTCCAACGTTTTGGGAAAAAAATGCATGGTGATTAGCAACAATAATGTCCTACAATCGACTTACAGATGGAAAATAACAGGAATAAGCCAAAAAATGTTTTCATCTATAACTCTATTTAAAGTAGTTTTGTGTCTGCTACATGTCAGTAACTCGGCTAAAAAGAAATTCTATTCCTCTGTTTAGAATATTCTAAAAACCAAATGTTAAACTGCTTAAGGTGCACTATTGAGTTATGGATACATTTGGCAGGTACGCTAGGCACTCAAGAAGCAAAAATTACTCTCGGCAACACTTACACTTCTTTCGTGCTTTGCAACTTCCCCCGTGCATCTATAACTTAACAGTAAACGCGCACGCTGCACTGTTTACCATTAATTAATTTGTTAATTCTACATCTGGTACATCGTCCTACACCGCTGTTTTACTTGTTATGAAATATTTTACAAAGTAGCCAGCCAGTAACAATCCACCATACTAAGATGGCAACTGGTGCTTTGCCTATAATTCTAAGCGTACAAAAACCCTAAAACGCAAAAAAGTTCTTAAAACTTCAAATCTAGCACAGTAGTATTACACAATGTTGTAGGTACAGCGACGAAATTTGCAAATACAAAAGTGCTTTCTATGTGCCTGTTGGCTGTGTTAGGCTCGCAAGGTATTGTGGTAAAATGTAAAGCCGCCATCTTTTCCCGCACGGTGGATTAACCGATTATCGTGAACATCACCAAGCACCAGATGAATGCGTACACGATAGGCTTCGCCACAGGGCCAGTGTTCTTTGTTGGTGTCCTCTTACTTGGTGCAGGGCACTCACATTTCACCTCTTGTTTTTCGTCATCAGAAGAGTTGCCTAAACACAAAAAAGTAGGTTGCATTACGCTGTTTGCTTTACTACCACAGACTAGTACACGCAAGGAAAAAAAGTATACAAACATCTAGATCAAGTAAAACCAAACATCTAATAACAGATTTTTAATACACGTAAGAAATAATGAGCACCAAAGAACAGTCCATTTTCGGCAGTGCTACAAATTGGGTGCGGCGTGCCATTTGTGGTAGCAAATCGGTTTCTTCGAGCGCTTTTTAGTGTCGTGTCAAAATCAATTCCGCGTTTGATTTGATTTTGTTCTACTTCGCTCTGTGATTGATTAGCAAAATTGGCGCCATTTTCTCAACCAATGCGTAGCAAAACTCAAACCATTTGTGACTTAATTGATCGAAAGCAACTGTTCCCGCGCTCGGCGCCGTCTATTGATTAGTGATTGGTTCATTACGCAGCATTTGTCTGTTATTAATTGGCCGGAGTAATCACTTTGCTTTCCGTTCAGGATTTACGATGGTTAATTGAAAACCGTACGCGTTTTAGTGTGGAAATAGCAATGAAACTATGATTTTTTTTTACTGAAGATACAGTTTTCGTGGAATGTTTGCTCGCTTTGCACGTTATTTGTAGTATATTTAAGCCGCTGTTACACTGGGCGATTTTGCTTGCAGCGTGTCTCGCAATCTCGTTGAGCCGTTGCGACACAAGTTACACGGATCGTTGCGTAGTGCAACATACCCTGAAATTAACGTGTCTCGCAACGTTTTTGTTGCAGTCACCGTTGTACAAAGTAGAATTGACTTCTACTTCTGGCAACGGTTGCGGCAACCAAAAAATTGCGAGACGTTCTCATTTCAGGGCATGTTACACTAGGAAATGATTCGTGCAACTTGTGTCGCAATAAAATTGCGAGACAAGTTGCAAGAAAAATTGCCTAGTGTAACAGCGGCTTAAGTCGATTCGCCGTCTTAATTAGTAGCTTCAATCACATGAGCCAATTTACACGTTACAATTTGTCGATTTCTTTAACTATTGACGTTGCGCGGGGCGGAAGTTGGGCTGGTTTTCGTGTCGTGCATTCATTTTCTTTCTCATATTGGGCAAAATCTACTTAACAGGTCGACGGCAGTTTTCTATGGTCTATACTCTAATAGACCATAAAATGACGTCAAAAAAATGTTCAAAACTGCCAAGTTTTGGACATTTTATGGCGTCATTTTATGGTCTATGGGAGTATAGACCATAGAACACTGCCGTCGATTTGTTTTCTACAATGACATGGAAAAAGTACGAGCAGAATTGGCTATTTTTTTTTTTCGTTGAGAAAGCGCGCGCGTTACATCTGACGTCATTTTTATTGTCTGCACTCTTATAGACAATAGCTACGAGCCAATCAGCGCGCGGGAATTTGGACAGTTATTGTAAAGAGAAGCTTGTAGGTGCCATCCGACACCCCCAGTTGTGAAAATCCCATACCTGAATTATGGCTACCAGACTCCGACATCCAAGTTATAAAAATCCAAAATTCGAGTTGAAAACACTCTGATATCCGAGTTGTGAAAATTTGACATCCGAGTTGCGATAATGTGACGACCAAGTTATGAAAATATGACATCCGAGCGGCAGTTTTATAGGACTTATCGAATATTTCCTATAAAACACCTGCGAAAATTTATGTTTAAAGACCCTCCTAATATTCATGAATCGCGCGCAGATTAACAATGAGATGAAATGAGCTTAATTTTCATAGAAAAAATGAGCCACAATAAGGTCTTAGTATTTTCATCCAAGACGCGGAGAAACAATTCGAAGTTGCAAACGTTGACCCGATATTTTTCAAGTTCACATTCATTTTTTCTGAATAGCTTCGGTCTTGCTGACAAGAATAGCTGCATTGAAAAACATTTAGCTACCACTGGAAAACATTTGAGTATTGCATGGTTGCTGCATTCGAAACATTTGGCTATTGGTGTCTGCATTGCAAAACATTTGGCCATTGGTTGCTGCATTGAAAAGCACTTGGCCATTGGCTGCTGCATTGGAAAACATTTGGCCATTGGTAGCTGCATTGGAAACGATTTGCCATTAGTGACTATATTGAAAAACATTCGGCCATTGGTAGTTGCATTGAAAACCATTTGGCAGTTGGTAGCTGCATTGAAAAACATTGACCGTTGGCAGCTGCATTGGAAAACATTTGGTCATTGGTAGCTGCATTGGAAAACATTTTGTCATTAGTAGCTAAATTGAAATATATCTGTCAATTTGGTTTCTCTGCAATTAAATAGTATAAAACTGTTCTTTGGAATTTTTTGTGTTAGTAAAACAGCATCGGTGACACAGGGAATATACGTACCTTCCGAGTCAACGTCTTCGTATTCATAACCAAACTCGAACGACTTCTTGAACATTTCTTCGTGAGTGTACACTGGAAACATCGGTACAATGACGCCATATCTGTTATGGCCAATGGGAGCATCGTATTGGGAAAGAACAGAAGCAGATTTGTTGTACTTACGAAGCCACTTCTCAAAGATCCGATCTATAAACGAATGGTGAAGTGGGAAGATGGGGTCATTGGATGCTGAAGGCACGTCGCCCATGGTACCTCCTAAAACAATGTGCACATTGTTATGCAAGGTATGTGCATTTGGCGTTTGACATCCAATCGTAGTGTTCACATAACCTTCGAGGGTATTCCTGAAATTGCAGCTCGTATTTTTGCTATAAGGTTGGACGTCAAACGCTTCAAACCCTAGGGCGAAGTTCACTTCTTTTTTCGTTGGAAAAGTCATTATGTATCCCTCTTTTGTTTTATTCTTTCTTTCCTCGATCGTACTGCGCTCCAACCCACGCTTTCTAATCCCGGGGTCACACATTTCAGTCAGGCGCGCGGTTTGAGTCGCCGTGCAAATGATATGCCAGTCATCAAAATATTTCCCTTTGACAGTTCCGTCCTCCGCTGTAACGCCAAGAAGATCTTCAGTACAAATCTCGCACTTGTCTTGATTCTCGGTCCAGTCCCAGTAAGGTATGGTGAAGAAGTTATCCTTAGCATGTTCTCGTATGGTCCTCTCCCATTCCAACATGTACAGTCGATGCCACGATGGGAAGCCCTGTCCATCATGCGCAAAGTCAATTTCAGAAAAGGTCTTGTTGTCTGAAAATGTGTCACGCGCCGCATAGTAGTGTAACCACACAAAGAAGTCATAGTTCTTGATATTGAGAAACAAACCCGTGGGATCGAGGCCAGCTTTGAGGTCATTTTGAATCTTGACGTATGACTCCTTGGTCACCATGTATTCACTGTCTACATTCCTGAAAATGAACAAAAAAAGGCAAGTAAATATGCTGTAAGAGTTGTCTCATATTCGTCGAAAAACAGCTGTATCGCATTTCCTTTTTATGCTGACGTTAATTTGGCTTCAGTGCTTTACTAGTGTACATTAAAACCTGGAACAAAATCCTATTTCCCCTGGGTATGACCCAACATTTTTCAATTATTTGCTATAAGCTTACTCGAATGTTTATGATTCCTACCCACTCATTCGACTTAATTTTTCGCATATTATTAATGTGTCCGTTTCAAACCGGCCTCTTTCGTATTATAGGGTCACAAATGGCATTGTTTGGCTCAAAGGAAAAAGGGATTGGAGCCAAGTGTGTTTCCATAGCAACATCACAATACAGACCACCCTCTGTCTTTCTTAAGGTCTTAAAGGGCATGTAAACCTCCAAAACGCGAATTTTTCTGGTCACATAGTCATAAAGTACACATTTTTAGAATTCGGAATCTGTAACTCTTTTTTTTAAACGAGCGCGTTTTCAGTTGGAAAAGGCCGATGCAAATTCGAAGCGCCCGCCATTTTGATTACGCCATCTTTTCCGTGACGTCACGAGTGGATATCTGCGACAGGAAGTGAACATTCTCCCTTCCCGACCTTTTGTAATATGCACGATGTCTACATAAATTCTAGCAAATATTCATTTATTCTCTTATTCCAATATGGTAAAGCGCTGTGTCGTCCAGTTTTGTGGCATTTAAACAAAACAGGATATTGAACGTGTAGGTTTCCAAGAGACTTCAGTCAAGGCGACAGTGGATTAAATTTGTTCAAGTCTTGAAGCGGCATGATTTTATAGAGCCGACAAAACATTCAGCAATTTGTGGCGCTCATTTCCCACCGGACTGCTTCGAGGGTGTATATATATATGAGAAATGGGTTTTAAAAAGTAGACGGATTTAATTCCCAGTGCTGTACCGACAATTTAACAAACGCCACAGCAGAAAGCCTCGTCAGAAATGCGTAAGCGAACAATGGAAAGCGAGGAAACAGAGCAGACGGCTGGGAAATCTAGTAAGAGGTCACAAGAGAGCAGAACTATATCAAAATTTGCAATCGCTTCCGAAATAACGCCAAGACAGTAAGAGACGCTTGTATTAAATTGTTGTTATATTTATAAATAGACACTTTCACATTTATCATTCTTTTTGACATGTATCTCTTTAATGTGTCGACATACCGAAGAAACCACAGTGAAAGTTGGAATCGAACCCAAAAACGGCATAAAATCAGGGCAATCTGTTATAAATAAAAAAAGGTTTTATTCGTCTTTTTCGTATGTTTGGTTGCGTTAACTCCGTGTACGAAGAACCAAAATCCTCTAGAAATGTACTCCGTATTTTGTTGACCTCACAGGACAGGAGCGCAGCCATCACATTTTTGCCGAGATAGCCCCAACACCAACGAACGGCAATGTAACGAAATTTCCTACACGAGACAAAAGGAATAAGTGATAACTGTGCGATTCCCTATTAACTTTGTGATTTTACAGTGTGCTGTTCACAGAGAAAGGTAATGTGATAAGTGTACAAAGTAAACAAATTCATGTCCTGTACGATTGTCTGCGGCATGCTGTTGTCGGAATGCGTAATACGCAGTTTTAAGAACCCAGACATCAAGGCAATTGTACCGAAATCCTGGATGCTTGGTTATACAGTGCATTTGCACTGCTGGTTTCTGGTCCTCTACCTTTCGCCAAATTTGGCCGATTTCTACACAGCGAACGCTCTCGTGAGTCGTTGTTTCGCACCATTTATAACAAGAGAAAAAACAACAGCATTAGTAAACAAGATTCACGTTAACTTTCAGTTAAAAAACTCAATTTCTGTCTTTCAAAGGCGCAAAAATCATATAATTGCGAATGAATCACAACTCGAAACAATTACCAGTCTGTCTTTCCAAGACGATTCGTCTCGCTTTTGCCGTCTTCTTCGTTTGATTCAGGCTGCATATCACGCCAAACTCTGCGTGGCTCAAAGCGAAATGGACGAGCTCCGACATCCACGCCAGTTTCTGACACTTCACCAACATCACTGTCGTACAAATTACATTCATTCGAGCTGTTTTCATCGGATAAAATCTCTTCCGAACTGCTACTATTTTCTCTCGCTGCCATGATAATTACAGTGGTATTCTCAATTGCGCAATGTTTGTGTTCAACCGCTGACGTCACGAGCACTCGCTATTGTTTTAACCGAAAGTGAACTTCCCGCAGTAAATGTCGTTTTTCTCCTTAAATATTTCGAATTGGCAAGAATAAGTCGCAAAACTGTTTTTAGCACCACTTTTTACGTTATATGAGATAAACTTGTGTTTGGGGGTTTACATGCCCTTTAAGGCAAAATAATAGTGCCAAGTTTCAATCACCTATGTCCATTCTTTCAAAAGATATTTTAAAATGATATTGTGATTTGTCTCCATGCTCTAACCACTTATGACGTCATTATTTTCTAATTTCCAAAATACAAAAACTTGAATATCTCTGGAACGGGAGAAGATAACGCAAATCTAAAACACCAGCCTTTCTCCTTTTAAAAGGCCTTACAAATAATTAAGCTGGACTTGTTTTTTTATTTCATACTCACTTTAATATGTTCTCAAAAATATGGCTAAAATTCACAACTGAACGTTGCTATGAAAAGGTCCTTATTAAATAAACTTATTGCAACAGAGTGACTCATGATTGTGAGAGAATGAGAAAACCACGATACTTTATTAATTATTATCAGCATACTTGGGATTCACGACCAGCCTTGCTAACGTCTAGCTATTAAAGGTGAACTCCCACTAGCTCGGACTATCAGTCTGCCCTTGAGAGCTTGAGTTAGCGGGGTTCTGACGTTTTCTACGTATCTTCCGTAGGTATAATGTAATAGCTATATATGAATGGGTAAATACATGAATGCATAAATGCAGAATTAAAGGTTATTGAATGAAGATACAAGACGGCGTCCGAGACCTTGAAAAGATTGGAAAAGAGTATTCCTACCTGGTCAAGTTTATATATCTCATGTAGCGGTGTTTCTCTTGTTCCGACATCTTGGCAAAATTCTTACGTGTCTGGTTTCTCTTGTGTTCGCAGTCGTTTCCATAGTAGCCGTACTCGCACTTTCCACAGTCGTACCCTCCAAATGGTGGGTTGCACTTGCAAGTGAAAGTAAACAGACCGGTGGGCCAATCTCGTCGATCGTCTTTTTCATGGAAATCTTTATAATGGCTATACGTCTCACTCCATTGGCGAAGGTTCAATTCGTGGCATTTTCCTCTATTTACGTCCTTACCACATGGCAAATTGAAACCTTTGGGGGTGGGACAGCACCTCTTGTTTCTCAGGCTTTCAAGGTTTACACACGCTTTAGGAAACTGTCCTTGAGCCCACGGTAACACGACTGCCGCAAACACAACACCAATTAGAAGCACGCTCATCGTTATTTTCTGAAAAAAGGACTAAAAAAGGAGATACGTGTGAGTAATACCAGGAGCCTTTTAGCAGGGCTTGATCCGCAGAAAAAAAAATAGTGAAATGTTCTGTGCATTTATTTCTCAAAACCCTAAACTGACCAGTGAATGTTACCCTCAGTATTAACGGCCAGTCGACCTTAGTCACTGGTAATGATACAACTTTAACTTAATTAAAAATCACGCCTTCCCTGACAACAGAAAATCCTGGGTGATTTGGAATTATTCCTCAGTGAATTTAGCATTACAGAAGTAGAAAAATTGTATTAGAAAGGGACATTTCGAGACAATTGAGACCGGAAACATGCCTTCCACGTTTAAGGCTAACTTTAAATTTAAAACAAAATGCGATTGTGCGTTCAAATGTGACCGAGTCACTTTGCAGTTCCCAAAGGCAATTTCTCAAGATCGTTTTAGAATATTTTCGTGTCACGTTTAGTAGTGTAAAGTGTATTTTTTATCATTGACCTATTGCAGACCTAAGTGGAGTCGGTTTACATTCACCGTCTGGAGAGTTCTATTGTGACATATCACTGGAGTTTAGTTTGGTTTAATTTAGTTTTGGTTTAGTTTATCACGTGCTGTAGTGTTACATTGCGTAAGGTTCACTATTACCTAGGCTTGGTTTCCTTGTATGTGGATTACAAAACAGTTTTCTGTTTCTTGTAGTAACACTGCATGATATCATCAGTAGGCCGAGAGATTAGGGTGTTGTTATTTTAATCTTATTATCAAGTAGCGTGTGATGAAATTGTACGTAGTTATTATGTAATCTGTCTGTTTCTTTTGTGACAATCCTTTTCCTGTCACATAAGCAGTACGTATTTACTCCGGTATAAATACAAGTTGTTTAGCTTAGTTTATTCGAGTGGAGCAGAGTGTTGTTCAAGTAAGCTGTGTAGCTCGCTCCCCAGAGGCAGTTATGCTCTGGTTAGTGGAGTTTGTGCCGTTGTAAGTATGTACATAACTCATTCCTACTTTTTTGGAATCCCGTTTTTGTAATAGTCCGTTTTACGTTCTCGTGTTTTTATAACATTCTTTTTTTTTGTATTAGTTAGTTTCGTTTCTTTTCATTTTGTTGTAATTAGCTTAGGGTTTCGTTGTAATAAATTTTCTTTTAAGCCCACTCCTTGCATCCACGAATTCATGTCTGTTGTGCCATTGCTCGTGCACTCCGGCCGTTGGCGGCGCTAGACCGCTAGCGCTGCCATCGGTTAAAGAGTGACTAACATACTGACGTGAACGTCGGCGTACAGGCGAAATTTGTAAAGAGGGGGGGGGGGAGGGGGTGTCGAAGTTGGTATAAGACGTTTTTAGACCACTTTGGTTGAGTCTGAGGCTGATTGCAGATTGTTTCCATTTTGATCGCTAGCATCCACTTACAACAGCAGTTCTAATTGTGGAAAATAAGAACTAATACTAATAAGAACTATCGGAGAAATAATATATTTTGAGGCTAGTTTCTTCGAAAAACCGGACGTTCAAAAGTTTTCAAATTTGATCGATGAGTATGATTATCAGCTAGTTTCTTATAGTACGACAAATTTTATTTCATTCGTTTGGCAAGTTGTATTCCCTTTGTGATAAATTGAACTAAAAATGCAGAAATGAACAATGGCAGTCAATTTTTGAAGAAAAATCAAAAGATAGCTCTATTTTCTCAAAAGATGATACTAAAATGATTAGCCACCGAGGCTAGTTTTTCTCGGAAAAACAAAACAAACAGACCATGGCTTGATGCCAGGGCAGACGGTTCTATTCATTGTTATGTCTGTATATTGCTATGCAAATCTGTTTCCGATTAACACAGGTTGCTTCATCCATCATGTTTCAAGTAGAATTGATCACTAAGCGATTCGTCCATGTGAGAGGAAAATAAATTAAACTACCATGACATAGTTAAAAGGGACTGAGCATTTATTGCTACATTTAAAATTCAAAAAAATTGTGGAGTCAATGGCGGAAATAAGTGACAATATATTTGTTAATTTTCATACAGTTTGTTGTTAGTGAAAACGAAAAACAGGAGACGTAATTCCAGACGGAAACGAGTAATGACCGGTTTTAGAAATCGAACAGAATCGAACAATATCGAACGATTCAGTTGAAGAAATCTTACTAAACAAAAGAAGAAGTTTCTTCTACGGCCGACTTTCTTCGTTTACCAAACACAAATCGAACGGCGTGATCGAACGATTGGTGGTGTAAATCACCGTGCAATCTGTCTTCCGATAAATCACTCTTTAAATCTGTGTTGCTAAATAATGCTGCTTCGCTCCATGCACTCGCGAGTGGAAAGAGGAACCATTATATGTATTATAATCGATCCTCGAATCCCACCTCTTCGGAACTCGATCACTGGTCCACAGCCGTGCGCAAAATTCACTCTCAGCGACGCGACTATAGCTTGTGAATCCGACACAGTGAGAAGGCCACTTCTTGAACAACTTCGCTGTTGTCTGAAATACTTTTCAAACCTCTCTTGTTTGAATTAAAACTATTTCGAGCCTGATGGAAAACAATAAAATCTGATCTTATAAAAGCTTTTTAAAAGCTACTTAAATTTTCGGCAACCTTCTCGGTTTTCTTTGTCAGAGTATCATTTACGTAGTGTTCTTTGCTGTAATTTATATGTATGCTCGCTTCTTCAGGCTTTCGTAAAAGATGCAGGGAAACTATAGGGTGCAGCGAAATCAGGTTGGCTGGCGTCTTTTTAACGCAGGCTAGAAAACTGCAACAGCCTTTGCAGCTTACAAGAAAGCTTTACCGAAATGGTGGGGAAAATTATGCACGGCATAACTTACCTTTGTATTTTAAATCCCTTTGCGTTTCAGTCAACGATTCCTTTCGCAGTGACTTTACAACCAGTAACGCTCTGATAACTTTGAATTATCAATGACGAAGACCACTGAACCCGGCGCTAGCAGTTATTAATTATTGATTGTTGTACAAACGTCCGTGTATGCCAATTCTAAGAAAATTTAGTTATGTGGAAAATGTGGCCTCGAGACCTCAATTTAGTGTAAACGTATATTATCGATTTAAAGGATTTCAGCTCCTTAATGGAATTTTTAATTTATTTCTTTCTAAACCACTGTTGACCTTACTTTTCAGTCTCACAAAGTGATCATTATATACGTGGTACAATTTCTACTCTGTGCCTCGGGGGAAAAATCCCAGGGGCTTGAATGATTTTCCTGGGCTTCCTATTCCAAAAGAGATTGCGTGATGCAGAACATATTCTAGACTTCCTGTCTCGTTGTAGTGACTTTTCAGTGAGTACCACTCTGCATATGTTAAACTATTTTCCGCAAAGGTAAACTGCTATGCAGATCAAGAAAGTGCATGATGCCGGATCGCTGTAGATGACAATTGCAACCAAGCAGCAGGGTTATTTTACGGAACGCAGAACGTGTCTCAAGTATTCTTTCACCTAAACAGTTTCGAGAGAAGCCGGGCAACTAACGGTTACCTCCTGGCTCTCGGTTTAGACGTTCTACCGGCCAATACAACCGTCATCTAGTCAAGTTTTCAGACAAGTAGTTCTAGATAGTGATCTTTAATCACGGCCTGAAAGCAGTTGGAAATTTTTGTACGGAGCGTCATGAGGTTTGTAATAATGCTTTGTCCCAGAGAAACAAGATGCCTGCTACACTGGCATTACGCGTGATGCTGGGGCTGATTCATTTATTCCAACTGTATGTTTCGCAGATTTATAAAACAATCCTTTCTAATGGAATAGTTTGAGTCACGAAGATCGCGTTACGTTGGTTCCCTTGTGTTACGCTACTCAGGGTTTCAAGGGAAATTGCGGGAATTCCATTGCGATAACGTAAGCTTCTCAATGACCTCTTTTCTGTCTCGCGTCGTGGTCTAACAAAGCACGATTCCTTCGCCAGGAACTCACCAATTTCCACCGTTTTAGATGTTGAGTGCTTCTTAGAAGTTATTCTTTCGATTCACCGCTTCAAAATGGTGAAATTTCCGTTTGAAAACGGCACACTTGAGTCCACAACATGTTAACAATATCGCGCCACAAATTTAATCCGTTTTTGATAAATATATCAAATGATTCGTTGACGTCACACAGGTAGGGCTGAGTGGGTCCCCTCCCTCGCAATATAAGCGACAAGACTGGATTTTGATTGGCCTGCTTTTGTTGAAGACAATCAGAACAATACATCCCGAGTAGGAGAGGGGAGAGTTTAATGAATAAATTAATATACAGATTTGTGGCTACGAGGAAAAAGAAATCGTCCCGTTTTTAGACACGGTATGCCCCCTCAGGGCATCCCGCGTAATGAAAATATTCAGCTGGTTTTCCATTGGCGCCGGAATGTTTCTACACTTGCATCACCTCGCATTCGCTGCCAATTCACTCCCCCCAAAAATCCAAATACCAGTACTAACGTTAGCAGTGAAAACAAAAGCCTACTCAAACAAGATGCCCTTAATCGGCATTACACGGAATGCTTAATGGAGCCCCATTTATTCCCCATCAGTGGTATATTTCGCAGATATTTAAAAACTATCCTCCCTTCTAAAAAAATAAATTTAGAGATACAGTTTTTTCGCTTATTTTATAGTCAACTGTATCCTCCCTTCGCAATTGAAATAATCGAATGGTTTTATTCAGAGAGACTGCGTGATTTTTATCGTTGCGTTACCGACTGGGAATCATACCGGGAATAACTCTGCAATAACGTCATGACCCCGCTGAACTGGTCTAGCTTCCTTGGCTTTGAATTTTCGATCTGTTGGTAAAAGCGTAGTTTCTTCGCTGTGAACTCTCCCAATTTCCACCGTTTCAACTTTCGAGTACTACCTATAACTGTTATTATTTCGATTTACCGCTCGAAAAACGTTTGTTTTCTTTCTGAAAACGGCAGATCCGGAGTCGTAAATTCAGACATGTGGCCGCCATTGAACGAAAACATTTTTTCCAAATGATGATTTGCTTTGACGTCACACAAGTAGAGATGAGTGGGTCCCCTCCCTCGTGATATACGTGCGGATAATGGAGTTTGATTGGGCCGCTTTTGTTCAAGACAATCAAAACAATAGATCCCTTCTGGGAAAGGGAAGAATTTAATCTAGTTTTAATGAATAAATCAAATGATGATTTGACGTCACACAGGAAGTGATGAGTGGGTCCCCTCTCTCGTGATATGTGCCTGAAAAATAGATTTTGATTGGGCCGCTTCTGTTGAAGACAATCAGACCAATATATCCTTACTAGGGGAGGACAGAGTTTAATGCATAGATTAATGTGCACATTTGTGACTACGATGAAGAAAAAAAAGATACCCGACCGAAACCTAGACACGTCATGCCCTGCGGGCATTCCGTGTAAATACACCCTTGATTCCTGCAATCATTTAGGCTCCAACAATTTGTTGGCCCTCTGGAATACGAAGAACATTGCAGCGTTGTTTTTTCTTCTCACGAACATCAGTAGAAAAAGATTTCTCTCGTACAATACTGTTTCCTTTTTGTCTGAGCTGTTTTAGCTACATTGTTGGCATCAGCAAGCTTCTAATCGCGTGACTGCGCTCATATTGAAGATACAAAGAACTGCTATCGACCCTAGCAACCTCATAAAGGTACGTGGTAGACAAACATAAAATGATACACAATTATTACCTACCTTAATACTTTGTACTTCCCAGCGGCTTTCTGACTCGTATAATTTTGAGACTCGAAAACTATTTTCTTCTTCGTGCTACTTTTAAAACACCTTTAGTTAATGAATGTTTTGCTTGATCAGTTTAAGCGTTGTTTGAAGCTATAAACCCATTTATTTGTGTCAACTGACCCAAGAAGCTAAGGGAACAAAGTGTTATTTTTATCATTGACCTATTGCGGACCTAAGTGGAGTCGGTTTACATTCACCGTCTGGAGAGTTCCATTGTGACATATCACTGGAGTTTAGTTTGGTTTAATTTAGTTTTGGTTTAGTTTATCACGTGCTGTAGTGTTACATTGCGTAAGGTTCACTATTACCTAGGCTTGGTTTCCTTGTATGTGGATTACAAAACAGTTTTCTGTTTCTTGTAGTAACACTGCATGATATCATCAGTAGGCCGAGAGATTAGGGCGTTGTTATTTTAATCTTATTATCAAGTAGCGTGTGATGAAATTGTACGTGGTTATTATGTAATCTGTCTGTTTCTTTTGTGACAATCCTTTTCCTGTCACATAAGCAGTACGTATTTACTCCGGTATAAATACAAGTTGTTTAGCTTAGTTTATTCGAGTGGAGCAGAGTGTTGTTCAAGTAAGCTGTGTAGCTCGCTCCCCAGAGGCAGTTATGCTCTGGTTAGTGGAGTTTGTGCCGTTGTAAGTATGTACATAACTCATTCCTACTTTTTTGGAATCCCGTTTTTGTAATAGTCCGTTTTACGTTTTCGTGTTTTTATAACATTCTTTTTTTTTGTATTAGTTAGTTTCGTTTCTTTTCATTTTGTTGTAATTAGCTTAGGGTTTCGTTGTAATAAATTTTCTTTTAAGCCCACTCCTTGCATCCACGAATTCATGTCTGTTGTGCCATTGCTCGTGCACTCCGGCCGTAGGCGGCGCTAGACCGCTCGCGCTGCCATCGGTTACACAAAGAGTGACTAACATACTGACGTCAACGTCGGCGCACAGGCGAAATTTGTAAAGAGGGGGGGGGGGGGGGGGAAGGGGGTGTCGAAGTTGGTATAAGACGTTTTTAGACCACTTTGGTTGAGTCTGAGGCTGATTGCAGATTGTTTCCATTTTGATCGCTAGCATCCACTTACAACAGCAGTTCTAATTGTGGAAAATAAGAACTAATACTAATAAGAACTATCGGAGAAATAATATATTTTGAGGCTAGTTTCTTCGAAAAACCGGAGGTTCAAAAGTTTTCAAATTTGATGGATGAAGTATGATTATCAGCTAGTTTCTTATAGTACGACAAATTTTATTTCATTCGTTTGGCAAGTTGTATTCCCTTTGTGATAAATTGAACTAACAATGCAGAAATGGACAATGGCAGTCAATTTTTGAAGAGAAATCAAAAGATAGCTCTATTTCAGTTCTCAAAAGATGATACTAAAATGATTAGCCACCGAGGCCAGTTTTTCTCGGAAAAACAAAACAAACAGACTATGGCATGATGCTAATTCAGACAGTTCGATTCATTGTTATGTCTGTATATTGGTATGCAAATCTGTTTCCGATTAACACAGGTTGCTTCATCCATCATGTTTCAAGTAGAATTGATCACTAAGCGATTCGTCCATGTGAGAGGAAAATAAATTAAACTACCATGACATAGTTAAAAGGGACTGAGCATTTATTGCTACATTTAAAATTCAAAAAAATTGTGGAGTCAATGGCGGAAATAAGTGACAATATATTTGTTAATTTTCATACAGTTTGTTGTTAGTGAAAACGAAAAACAGGAGACGTAATTCCAGACGGAAACGAGTAATGACCGGTTTTAGAAATCGAACAGAATCGAACAATATCGAACGATTCAGTTGAAGAAATCTTACTAAACAAAAGAAGAAGTTTCTTCTACGGCCGACTTTCTTCGTTTACCAAACACAAATCGAACGGCGTGATTGAACGATTGGTGGTGTAAATCACCGTGCAATCTGTCTTCCGATAAATCACTCTTTAAATCTGTGTTGCTAAATAATGCTGCTTCGCTCCATGCACTCGCGAGTGGAAAGAGGAACCATTATATGTATTATAATCGATCCTCGAATCCCACCTCTTCGGAACTCGATCACTGGTCCACAGCCGTGTGCAAAATTCACTCTCAGCGACACGACTATAGCTTGTGAATCCGACACAGTGAGAAGGCCACTTCTTGAACAACTTCGCTGTTGTCTGAAATACTTTTCAAACCTCTCTTGTTTGAATTAAAACTATTTCGAGCCTGATGGAAAACAATAAAATCTGATCTTATAAAAGCTTTTTAAAAGCTACTTAAATTTTCGGCAACCTTCTCGGTTTTCTTTGTCAGAGTATCATTTACGTAGTGTTCTTTGCTGTAATTTATATGTATGCTCGCTTCTTCAGGCTTTCGTAAAAGATGCAGAGAAACTATAGGGTGCAGCGGAATCAGGTTGGCTGGCGTCTTTTTAACGCAGGCTAGAAAACTGCAACACCCTTTGCAGCTTACGAGAAAGCTTTACCGAAATGGTGGGGAAAATTATGCACGGCATAACTTACCTTTGTATTTTAAATCTCTTTGCGTTTCAGTCAACGATTCCTTTCGCAGTGACTTTACAACCAGTAACGCTCTGATAACTTTGAATTATCAATGACGAAGACCACTGAACCCGGCGCTAGCAGTTATTAATTATTGATTGTTGTACAAACGTCCGTGTATGCCAATTCTAAAAAAAATTAGTTATGTGGAAAATGTGGCCTCGAGACCTCAATTTAGTGTAAACGATATTATCGATTAAAGGATTTCAGCTCCTAAATGGAATTTTTAATTTCTTTCTTTCTAAACCACTGTTGACCTTACTTTTCAGTCTCACAAAGTGATCATTATATACGTGGTACAATTTCTACTCTGTGCCTCGGGGAAAAAATCCCAGGGGCTTGAATGTTTTTCCTGGGCTTCCTATTCCAAAAGAGATTGCGTGATGCAGAACATATTCTAGACTTCCTGTCTCGTTGTAGTGACTTTTCAGTGAGTACCACATTGCATATGTTAAACTATTTTCGGCAAAGGTAAACTGCTATGCAGATCAAGAAAGTGCATGATGCCGGATCGCTGTAGATGACAATTGCAACCAAGCAGCAGGGTTATTTTACTGAACGCAGAACGTGTCTCAAGTATTCTTTCACCTAAACAGTTTCGAGAGAAGCCGGGCAACTAACGGTTACCTCCTGACTCTCGGCGGTTTCGACGTTCTACCGGCCGATACAACCGTCATCTAGTCAAGTTTTCAGACAAGTAGTTCTAGATAGTGATCTTTAATCACGGCATGAAAGCAGTTGGAAATTTTTGCACGGAGCGTCATGGGGTTTGTAATAATGCTTTGTCCCTGCGAAATGAAAATATTCAGCTGGTTCTCCATTGGCGCCGGAATGTTTCTACACTTGCATCACCTCGCATTCGCTGCCAATTCACTCCCCCCAAAAATCCAAATACCAGTACTAACGTTAGGAGTGAAAACAAAAGCCTACTCAAAATACACCCTTGATTCCTGCAATCATTTAGGCTCCAACAATTTGTTGGCCCTCTGGGATACGAAGAACATTGCAGCGTTGCTTATCTAGCTTTATCTCACAAACATCAGTAGAAAAAGATTTCTCTCGTACAATACTGTTTCCTTTTTGTCTGAGCTGTTTTAGCTACATTGTTGGCATTAGCAAGCTTCTAATCGCGTGACTGCGCTCATATTGAAGATACAAAGAACTGCTATCGACCCTAGCAACCTCATAAAGGTACGTGGTAGACAAACATAAAATGATACACAATTATTACCTACCTTAATACTTTGTACTTCCCAGCGGCTTTCTGACTCGTATAATTTTGAGACACCCAAACTATTTTCTTCTTCGTGCTACTTTTAAAACACCTTTAGTTAATGAATGTTTTGCTTGATCAGTTTAAGCGTTGTTTGAAGCTATAAACCCATTTATCTGTGTCAACTGACCCAAGAAGCTAAGAATAAATAAAATTTTAATTAATATCCACGGCCTTGGCAACGGCAGACAGAGGAATGATGACTCACTCCACTATGCTAGTTTCAGTTGCTTTCTTCTGCGAACTTAATACAGTGACTGCTCCTCCTGTAGCCTGCGAACGCAGACGAATTTCTGGCTGTATGGTCAATAAATTTATCCCTATTGTGGTCATGATTTTCTTTCCTGCTTATTGATTATTAATAACTCACACATGCTTATTTAATTATTAATAACTCGCGCATACTTACGCGTAACTTAAACAAGACATTAGCCTTGTTGGTTTTACTCCGCATGATAGCGATTTTGATTGATGAACATAGGTTTTGATAGTAAAAACAAGCCATTGAACCTAACTTGGAAAAAAAAAATAATAATAACAATAATAAAACCTAGGTCAAAGTCTCCAGTTAGGTGCTGATATCCTTGTAAACCGCTGAGGGTCTACCCTGGATTGAGGCTTGGAACCCACATTTAAATCGCATAACTAAGAACCAAGCTATCTTAGTTTTCTTGGAATTGGCATACATGGGCCCGACGTCTGTAGAACAATCAATAATTTATACATGTTAGCTACACAGTAATTTTCAAGATAATTCAAAATTATCAGAGCGTTGCTGGCTGCAGTCACGTCACTCACTGTCTGACTGAAACGTGAAGACTTAAAACCCAAAGGTAAGTTATGTTGTGCATAATTTTCAACCCCATCTCGGTAAAGCTTTCTTGTAAGCTCTAAAAGGCTGCTGCAGTTTTCTGGCCTACGAGAAAAAAACGCCTCTCCGGTTTTTGTGACTTCTGGTCTTGCACGGGAACAGTTTCCCTGCATCTTACGAAACCCGGGAAGCGAACGCGCATAAAAATTACAACCAATGGTTCCCACGTAAGCCATAATCGCGTCGCAGATAGTGGATTTCGACAGGGCTTTGGACCAGTGATTGAGTTCCGATGAGATGACGCTAACAGTTTCGCTGCTTTATACGAAAATCGAGGAGCAACATGCATATAAATTCAACCAAGCAAAGAACTGGGGAACATATTGAAGGCTTGTAAAATATTTTAGACAAAGACGCAGTTGTTCAAGTGGTCTTCTAAACTAATGTGTCGGATTCTCAAGCCACTTCGCAGACGGTGGATTTTGCGCAGAGCTTTGGATCAGTGATTGAGAGTCGAAGAAATGGGGTTCAATTCATGAATCGAATATAATACATATAGTGATTCCTTCTTCTACATTCTGTCGCATTTCCGCAGTTTACATTTTCATCGAATGAGCGCGAGTGCATAGAGCGAAACAACATTATTTGGCAGCAGAGAGTTCTTTGTCGGAAAGCAGATTTTATGATTCTCTTGAAAGTTGTGCTAGAAGAATAACAGTAGTAGTTTCAAACTATTCCGATTGAATACTACATTTCTGATAGAGGTTACATTGTATTTTTGCGAAAAGCAGCGTATTTTGCACAACGCAGTCAGTTATTATTGTCATGGTCATCGGAAAGGTCGGTATAAGAGTGTGGATGTTCAGCGTGCGGCAAAATACACGCGCTACTTCCGCTTGGCACATTGTCTGTAGTTATGATGATCGGAACTTTCTTTAAAAGCTCCTGGGGTGCCAAATCGACCAAAATTGAAAGAAATCATTTCCAACATACACACCTAGTGTAATCGAACACAATCGTTCGATCACGTTCGATTGTGTTCGTTAAGCAAACAAAGTCAGAGAAGAAACATCTTTTAAATTTGATTATCGAGCTTAATCGTTCGATATGTTCGATTCTGTTCGATTATCTTTGGAAATCGAACATAACCTACCGTGACTCGATTCCGCCTGGAATTCTGTCTCCGGCCTGCTTCCCGTTTTTCACTAACAGCAAACTGTATAAAACATCACAAATATATTGTCACTTTACATTTCCGCCATTGATTCAACAATTTTGCGAAATTTTAAAAGTAGCAATGAGTCAGTCCCTTTAAACCATATCATGGTAGTTTAATTTACTTTCCTCTAATATGATCAATTCTACTTGAAACTTGATGGAATTAAGCACCCTATTTTAATCGGAAACTGATTTGCATACCAATATACAAACATAACAATGAATGGAACTGTATTTATTTAAAAACTGTTCCCAAAGAATAAACATCAATCTATGGTCTACTGATGTGTTTTGTTTTTACCAAGAAAATAGCCTGGTGGCCAAACACATTATTTCTCTGATAATCAGGTTTATTATTACCTAATTACCTCAAGAGAAAAAGCCAACATTTGCATACTAATAAACAAACAAAAACAAGATGCCTGCTATACTGGCATTACGCGTAATGCTGGGGCTGATTCATTTATTCCAACTGTATGCTTCACCGATTGAGAAAACTATCCTTGCTAATGGAACAGTTTGAGTCACGACGATCGCGTTACGTTGTTCCCTTGTGTTACGCGACTCAGACTTTCACCAGAAATGTGTGAAATTCCATTACGATAACATCAGCTTCACAATGACCTCTTTTCAGTCTCGCGTCGTGGTCTAAGACTGTCAAACAAAGCACGATTCCTTCGCCAGGAACTCACCAATTTCCACCGTTTTAAATGTCGGGTGCTTCTTAGAAGTTATTCTTTCGATTCACCGCTTCAAAATGGTGAAATTTCCGTTTGAAAACGGCACACTTGAGTCCAGAACATGTTAACAATATGGCGCTACAATTTAATCCGTTCTTAATAAATATATCAAATGATGCGTTGACGTCACACAGGTAGAGGTGAGTGGGTCCCCTCCCTCGCGATATAAGCCACAAGAATGGATTTTGATTGGCCTGCTGTTGTTAAAGACAATCAGAACAATACATCCCAAGCAGGAGAGGGGAGAGTTTAATGAAAAAATTAATGTACACATTTGTGGCTACGAGGAAGGAAAAAAAAAACAAGATGCCTGCTACACTGGCATTACGCGTGATGCTGGGGCTGATTCATTTATTCCAAAAAAAACTGTCTTTAGATTTCTCTTCGAAAATTGACCGCAATCGTCCACTTGGTCGGTTTTGTCTCAACTTTATCCTCTTCTTATCACAATATAAAACAGAACCTTCGAAATGGATGAAATAAAATTTATCATACAGGTACTATAACAAACAGCTGATAATTATGCATCATGGATGAAAGTAGGAAAACTATAGAACGTCCGGTTTTTCTAAGAAGCTTTCTTCGGTAGCAAAACATATTATTTTTCCGATAGTTCTTATTAGCATTAGCGCTAATTGCTGGCGAGCGTTAGCGAGACAGCACACTATTCTTGTCAATAGGGGAAAAAATCCAAAATTTTGTCGGATGTAAGACTCGAAGCTTGCGCAGTAGAGCATTATCCGGGATGGTTGAAACGACAATCATGCGCAAATCACATGGCTGACATATAATCCGGGATCCACATCGCACTTTGCACTTGAGAATCGCACGCTGTCAGACGCTTTCGGTTACGAGGTGAAGTTGACGTTGCCATAAAATAAGTAGGTATGTTTTCAATTTGCTATGTCTTTATTTGCTTTTGTAATCATTCATCAAGGTCACGAACGGAAAGAGATCACTTTCCACGGGATTCATCATTAATCCGTTTTTGACCTTTGTGAATATTTTCACAAGCAAATGAAGACGTCTAGCCAATAAAAATATTTAGAAATCAGTACTTACCTACTTGTTTTATGGCAAAGTCAACTGCGCCTCGAAACCGTCTGTTCGTAAGATCATGGTAAAATTCTTCCGTGGAAAAGAAAAAGAAGCGTTTTCAACATTTCTTCCCCAATGTGGGTTATACAAATCACTAAACCTGCCATGACCCATTTTCAAAACCAATGCTTGCCGCAGTCATTTTTACAACTCATCCAACCAAAACCTACCATGGCGAGCCGCATGCCTTAGCAACCGATTTTGCCATCCAAATTTTTCCTCGATCACTACAGGAGGCCTATTGTTTACGGGAGTGCTGTTGACAGTTTAAAACCACATTTTCGGTGCAATACGAGCCCCAGTGCGTTGTAAAAAGTTTACAGCAATCAACATTCACTCACTGCGTGCAGTCGAATATTTCCGGTTCAGTCAAAAACCTCCGGAAAATTCAAAAACCCGGAGAAAAATAAATTTATCGTCGATGTGCAGCGAGTATTAAACACGGCAAAGCAAAGGCGACACACCCGATTGCTCGTCCTTATCAGGCGACTCACCCGAGATAAGAACGGCCGAGTTCAAAATCTCTCTGTGAAGAAATTTCTAATATTATTATCGGAGTTAGCTCACGAAGCAAAGGCGACGCACCCGATTGCTTATTGTTCTCAGGCGACACACCCGAGAGAACAACTGTGACCTAACTGTGTCTTTTACCTTTACACAATAAAACCGTAAATATATTTAACCGGTATTTTTGGACACTTTTGTCGCACTCAGCATGGTGAATATTGACTGCCAGTATCTATCATCTATTTTGGTCTTACCGTCTGAAATGCTAACAGTAACACGGTACCGCAACAATATCATCATAAAAGGCATTTTAAAAATATATTTTGTATTGACTCTGATTCTAAGAGTTCCTACACACGTGGAAAATGGAAGCTGGTGATCGACGCCGTTACACTTTTTCCCAAATCCCGAATTCGCGAGTGCTGATCAAATATATAACGTAAACATAAAAATCGCACTTACCTTTGCGGACCACTGGAGGATGACGATTGACTTTATTTTTCATTAAATTATTGGAAAATGATGTAGAAAATTAGCTTGCCGAAAAATAAACTCTAAATTTGCATCGTAGAGACCATGGGCGAACAAATCATTCATGTTATGGTTCGTCGATTCAGGACCATTTAGCGCGCCAATTAGATTGGCGGGAAAACGAAAACCTTTAGCAAAAATTGTCATTTTTCCGTTTCCGACAGTCGATGTGTAGTCAGGCTTTTGGACAGATCACAGGAGTTTTCGTTTCCAGTTAACTGTGCGTTTCCACAGAAGCCAAGCTTTCTAGTCACAAAGACTCCATTGCTTTGCGGCAAGCTCGATCCAGACATAACACGCGACTGAAAAAAAGATTCTTTACTCTACTGTTGATAGATTGCTGCTTTCGAACAGGAATTCGATCTTAGCAACCGTCACTCAACCTAATTAGTTTTAACACCTCTACGCGGCTCCTCATGCTCCCTACCCTCAAAGTCGAAGCCCTTTTCCAAACTCATTCACTGTTTAATTAAATCCCCACAACTTCATCCCCCTACGCCAGCACTCACTTTCATATTGAAATTACTAGTTTTACACAGTTATATAGAACTTGCTGTCGTACAGTGGAGGACAGTGGACACTAGAGATCAAAATCAAAGTAATCTGCCCTCGGTCACCGGCCACTTAAAGGGACTATGTCACTCCAGGCGCATGCGCGCGTTAATGACAAACATTTTGAAATCGTTGGCCCAACTTTTTCAAATACCGTCGGACAGTTTAGGAAGCTGTTTTCATTTGTTTGAATCGCGTTCATCTTTGAAAAGTTAGCTATTTTTTTTTATTTACAACGTTCTTAAGTAATTACAGAAGCTGGTTGTTGCGATATTTTTGCGCAGTTGCAATGGCGGAAAAACAAAAAATCCCACGACGAGTTCTATGCAAATTAGTCTCAACTGGACTTTACTGCGTATGTGTCCCAGCTGACATACTCCCTTTAACCAAAACGGTCTATAAACGTATTATTATATGTATTGGTTGGAGTACATTTTATCTGGTGGATAGCGATTTATCCATTGGATAAAGTAATCCGCTCTGAAACAACCTGGGCCAGAACAAAATTTCCAAGATATAAAAAGTTCATTGACACAATCTTTCCTTCAATATGCACTAACCCCTCCATTTCTTTGATACCATTATTGTAGATTCAACTGGTTAAGAGGTGCTGGTTTATAAGTGCTGGAAGCCGTTGTCAGTCACCGTTAAAACTAAATGTAATGTAGTTAGATAGCAAAGGATAATTATAGTTTGGCAGCAAGTATTTTGGGAGTCAATTGTCTCGAAATGCCCCTTTTCAATATAATTTGTACATAAGATGCACCAATACCAGTGACAATGTGATAGTAACGCCACTGGCCGTTAATTTTAATTTGAAGGCAACGTTCACTGGTCAGTTCAGGGTTTCGAGAGATAAATACACAGAACCTTCTGGTATTACTGAGACATATCTCCTTTTTGAATCCTTTTCAGAAAATCAAGATGAGCCTGCTTCTAACTGTTATTCTGCTTACCGCTGCCGCGTTACCGTGTGCTCAAGGGCAGTTTCCTAAAGCATGTATAAACCTTCAAAGCCTGAGACAAGAAATGTGCTGTCCCATCCCCAAAGGCTTCAATTTGCCGTGTGGTAACGACGCAGGTAGAGGAACATGCCACGAATTGAAAGTTCGTCAGTGGAGTAGAAAGTATAGCCATTATCAAGATTTCCATGAATCTGACGATCGGCGAGATTGGCCCACCCGTCTGTTTACTTTCACTTGCAAATGTAATCAATCATTTGGAGGGTACGACTGTGGAAAGTGCGAGTACGGCTACTATGGAAACAACTGCAAACAGAAGATAATCCAGACGCGTAAAAATTTTGCCAAGTTGCCGGAAAGAGAGAAACACCGCTACATGACATACATAAACTTGACCAGGTAGGAATGGTCTTTTCCCCGACTTTTTTTTTTTAATGGTAAAAAGAGCGCAAAATCTTGGTTTTCTTCATTCAATTTAACCTTTACCGTTGGATTTATGCATTCATCTATTTACTCATCTATCTCTAGCAACAGAAGCTACGTAGAAAACATATGTAACAAATGCAATAGAACACCGCTAACTCAAACTCCCAAGGTAAAATAGTTCGAGTTAGCGGGTTTCTACTTAACTAGGTTGGTGGCGGATTATTCATTGCAAAAAATATTGTCATAGCCGGGTGGTAGTGGGGACAAGTTCTTATCGTCTCTTTAGTGCCGCCATAAGGCGTGCTTCTCAAAAGGCCTCTGTCAACCAAGCCTAACTCCTGGCCTGCTCGTTTGGCTTAGTCTCTAAGCCTGGTGGTACTACTTCCAATTACGAGAGAAGGGGGAAAGGTGGGCCACTTACCCCTCACAACCAATTCCTTTGGGTAGATGAAGCTCGTTTGCCGAGAACGCTTCTCCAGTGTAAGACAAGGAAACATTGATTTCAATCCTCTGCTGCTTGGCGGCACACCGCCTCAGGGGAAAGGCTTCAGGAATAAACCTCGAGGTAAAAGCAGGAGTGGAGCCCTTATGGTGGTCGGCTGTCTATGTTTGACAACCTCCAAAGCTCCTGCTGCCAAGCCGGTTTCAAGTGTGATGCTGTGCATTTCCTTGGATTTCATTGGTGCGCCGAGAGGGAACCCTGTTGTTTGGGCAGCACAAGGTCTCCATACGCTTTTGCCTAGGCTTGCGCCATAGAGCAGCCACTCCAGTCTCGCCACATGACGAGAGCGCAACACAGAAGACGAAAGTTACTACGTAGCTATAAGTCCATACTCGACCGACGTAGAGTCGGACGCTAGCTTTCGTCTATGACGTTGGGAGGGATCATCGCAATTCCACTGGTCACCTACTGACAGCTTCAAGCTGGGCAGCCCCCAGTTAATAAGGTGCTTCCCTGCCAGGGTCTGCCTGGTACTTAACCTCTATCGCCCAACAAAGCAATCGAAGACTCAAACTCTTCGAATAGCACGCTGGAATGTGCGAACCATGTGCCCCGGACTGACCGACGATCTTCAAGCAATACACGATGCTCACAAGACAGCCGTGATAGATCGTGAGCTGTACAGGCTAGACATTGATATAGCTGCCCTGCAGGAAACACGATTTTCAGGCAACGGACCCTTGAGGGAGAAACACTACATCTCCATCTGGCAGGGCAAAAACACTGAGGAAACCAGATAACACATAGTTGGCTTTGCCATCAGGAAAACACTACTGCGCATGGTCGACCCTTAAACAGACAGCGCAGAGAGAATCGTTACGCTGCGCCTCTAAACGGTGGAAGAGCCTTTTGATAAGAACGTTTAGTTGGAGAATTTTAGCCAACTTTTTAAAAACATATAAAGAACAAAACAAAGGCTAAGATCGCACTTTCTTCTTATTGCACACGTTATCAATTAAGCTGGGTCAAAAGTTTTGACTGGTTAATGAACTATATGTTCTGACATTTTGAGGTTTACTGACCAACGTTTTAGAAATAGAGTAAAACTCGGGGTAAATTGAGCTAAGGAAAGGTAATTTTAGTTCGAGTTAGCAGAGAGTTCGAGAAAGGTGTTATTACCATAGTAAGCATCTGAAAAATGTGGTCAAATCCAGGGGAATCCGACTTTGTTTGAGTTAGTAGAGACTTAAAGTTAACCGAAATCAAGTTAGCTGGATTCTATTGTACACCAGCCAAATGAACGTCACCAAAAAGAAGACATTCTCTTCAGTTGTTAAGCAACGAATATGAACCAAATCTAATGTTTTACTTGCCTGTTTTGTCCATTTTTAGGTATGTAGACAGTGAATACATGGTGACCAAGGCTCCATACGACGAGATTAGAAATGAACTCAAAGCTGGCCGAGACCCCACGCATTTGTTCCTGAATATCACGAACTATGACTTCTTTGTGTGGTTACACTACTATGCAGCGCGTGACACCATTTTACCAGACAACAAGACCTTTGTTGAAATTGACTTTGCGCATGATGGACAGGGCTTCCCATCGTGGCATCGGCTGTACATGTTGGAATGGGAGAGGACCATCCAGGAACAGGCTAACGATACCAACTTTACCGTGCCTTACTGGGATTGGACCGAGAATCAAGACAAGTGCGAGATTTGTACCGAAGATCTTCTTGGCGTTACATCAGAAGACGGAACTGTCAGGGGGAAATACTTTGACGACTGGCAAATCATTTGCACGGCGAATCAAACTGCGAACATGACTAAAATGTGTGACCCTGGGATTAGAAAGGGTGGACTGAAGCGCAGGACAGACGAGGAAAGAGAGCATAAAATAAAACAGGGATACATAATGACTTTTCCAACGAAAAAAGAAGTGAACTTCGCCCTGCGGTTTGAAGCGTTTGACGTCCCACCTTACAACAAAGAGACGAGCTGCAATTTTAGGAACACTCTCGAGGGTTATGTAAACACCATGATAGGATATCGAATGCCAAATGCACATACCTTGCATAACAATGTGCATATTGTTTTAGGAGGTACCATGGGCGACGTGCCTTCAGCATCCAATGACCCCATCTTCCCACTTCACCATTCGTTTATAGATCGGATCTTTGAGAAGTGGCTTCGTAAGTACAAGAAATCTGCCTCTGTTCTTTCCCAGTACGATGCTCCCATTGGCCATAACAGATATGACGTCATTGTACCGATATTTCCCGTGTACACTCACAAAGAAATGTTCAATAAGTCTACCGACTTTGGTTACCAATACGAAGATGTTGACTCAGAAGGTATGTATATTCCCCGTATTTCAACGACGCTGCTTTACTAACAAAAAATTCAAAGAACAGTTTTATACCATTTAGTTTTGATTTTTGATTTTTTACCATTTTGATTGCTGTTGCTACTGCTACATTAGAGCAGTTTTCATTTGACCATCGTAAATTAACCGAAACTCTAGACAATGAAAAACAGACGAATGTAGCACAACGAACCAATCAGAATTTGAAGACAATACATGTAGCCGGCGCCGAGCGCGGGAAAATACTTGCGACGATTTACTTGTTATCAAATCACAACTGGTTTGGATTTTGCTTCGCATTGGCAAAGGACATGGCGCGAAATTTGCTAACCAATCACAGAGCGTAGTAAGCATAACCAAAGAAAACACGGAATTAATTTCGACACGATATTGAAAATCGCTCTAAAGGCTGGGCCATACGAGAACCGATAGTTGTCGATAGTTGAATCGCTTGGCAAATCATTGCGTCTTTAACCCAGTTGCGAGTAAATAAACATGGAGCACGACACAGTGAATTTTTCACGCCAAAGAAAAGCTGCAGCGTGTTTGATCCAACGAAGACGAAGATGGTGATGTCCGTGGAAAACGTGGGAAGACTAGGAAGTGGACTAAACGGAGAAAGAACAGGGGCTATTTCAGCAACATTGATGAAGAATTGCGTGTCGAGGACTCTTGTAGCTACAAGGACATGATGCGAATTGATTATGAAATTCTCAGCGCAATAGGCCTTATCACGGTTTTCAACGCCATTTTGACGAGTAGGCAAACAGGCTTGAAATAACAGTGTATGGAAATCCGATGTCAAATAATTTTCATACAACATCGCTTCTGAAAAATTCATGAATTGGAAACTTTTGGCACTAGGAAAAGGATTTGAAGAAAACAAAATTGGAGGGATGTAGCAGTGCCAGAAAGGGTCCAGTTGTGTTTTGAACTTTCCATACATTTGCCTGTATTTTTTTCCCGCAAACTATTTTTAGTAGCAGTTCACGGGTGGTTCGCTATACAGACAAATGTATGGAAAATTCAAAGCACGACTGGACGCTTTCTGGCACAGCTAAATCCCTCCAATTTTTTTCCTATATCGCCACACACATTACCAAGAAGCAAATCCAAGGTGGCCACAAAATAATCAGTGCTGCAGAGAGGTTAACTCTCACTCTTCGCTTCCTGGCAACGGGAGAGACATTCAAGTCTCTCCACCACCAATTTCGCATAGGTCGTGCGACGATCTCGTACATCATCAAGGAAGTTTGCCAGGCCATATTTCAAGTCCTCGGCCCTGTTTACCTCAAAGTTCCATCCAGTGAGGAAGAATGGGAGAAACTTGCCAAAGAATTCGAAGAGAAATAACAGTACCCCAACTGCATTGGTGGCATCGACGGGAAACATGTCATCATGCGTCCACCACCCGGTTCTGATTCGCATTACTTTAACCCAAGCGTTCACATTCCGTGGTGTTGATGGCTGTGTCTGGGCCAAATTACGAGGTCGTATACGCAGACGTCTGAGCCCGCTGGACTAAAAACAGCATCTTCTGACTGCAAAACTATCGGCAACTATCGAGCGGGGTACCAAATGAGATAAAACTATCGGCGACTATCGACAAAAATTTGAGCATGCTCAACCTCGATGAGAGGGGCCGACAGTTAGGTGCCAAACGAGAGCGAGATATTCAACTATCGGCTCTCGTTCGCGCTCAATTTGTTATGCTGTCAAAAATGGACTATTCCTCGGTACTTATTATCTCTTATGTTTATAAGAAATCTCTTATTAGTTTGGTTTGGTTTCACTTGATTGGGAGTTTCCATCTTCCTTTTTTCAAACAGTAGTTTCGATACACTCATACAATACCAGGCTTGCTTCTAAATCAACCTATTACATAAAATTCGACATTCGCTTTGCAGCTGTAAAAGTTTGGAATCACCTTGACGAAAGCATTAAACACCTCCCCCTTAAAAGCGTTTATAAACAAAGTCAAGTTAAATATCTTACAGTCATACTGTTCATGAGTTTTTAACTGGTATTTATTTATTTATTTATTTATTTATTAATTGCTTTGCTCAAGCTTTAGTGCCAGCCTACCTTCCATATTTAAACATTATTTAGTTTTACTCAGCTCGATTAGCTTTTCAGTTATTCTGAGTAAATGTTACCTCTTTTGTTTTACTATGTTGTAAATTAAGTTTAACTTTGTTAACTTTTTGATTTGGTAATGAAGCTTGTTGTTGTTGTTTATTCTGTGGTAGTGCACAGAAAAAAGCGTAATATAACGTATTCCCTTTGTGTTTAGGAAACTCATTGGATGAGTTAAAACAAGAGGAAACAGAATCTCTGGGTGAGTGTCCTGTGCCATGTAAGACAGCAACACCAACAAAGAGCACAGGTTCTGTTGCGGTGCCGATCATGTACGCATTTAGCTTTTCCTTGGTGATATTCATGATAATCGGATAAGTGTTTACAGCTGGCTACCTTGTAAAATATTCAACTGAAGTGAAACAGCAATGTAGGATTATGTATGATGTAGAATTAACAAATGGCAAACAGTTCAGCGTGCACTGTTGAGTTATAAATGCACGAGGGAGGTTGCCAAGCATGAGAAATGTGTAAGAGTTGCTCGAGGTGTACCTTAGAGTGACTTTAACTTCTCAAATGCCGAGCAAACTACTCAAGTGCGTGCATAACTCAATAGTGCACTCTCAGCCGTTTAAGATTTGTTTTCGAAAAATAATATGAACAGAGAAATAGAATTTCTTTTTAGCCGAGTGACTGACCGGTATTAATAGAATCACTTTGCTGAGGGAAGTACATGTGTTTAAAGAATCTCCCATTATCTCCTGCAAAAGAGGGTTTCTGGTAATTAATTCATGCAGCTCAAGTTCGGATGGGGGGGGGGGGGGGGCTATAGAAGATACCATGGGTCTCCTGCAGGGTGTAGTCGGGCTATAGAAAGTACCATGGGTCTCTTTTAGGGGGTGGTACGGCTATAGAAGATACCATGGGTCTCTTTCAGGGGGTGGTACGGCTGTAGAAGATACCATGGGTCTCTTTCAGGGGTTGGTGTGGCTATAGAAGATACCATGGGTCTCTTGCAGGATATGGTGGGGCTACAGAAGATACCATGGGTCTCCTGCAGGGTGTAGTCGAGCTATAGAAGATACCATGGGTCTCTTTCAGGGGTTGGTGGGGCTATAGAAGATACCATGGGTTTCTTTCAGGGGGTGGTACGGCTATAGAAGACACCATGGGTCTCTTTCAGGGGTTGGTGTGGCTATAGAAGATACCATGGGTCTCTTGCAGGGGATGGTGGAGCTATAGAAGATACCATGGGTTTCTTTCAGAGGTTGATGAGGCTATAGAAGATACCATGGGTCTCTTGCAGGGGATGGTGGGGCTATAGAATATACCATGGGTCTCCTGCAGGGTGTATTCGAACTATAAAAGATACCATGGGTTTCTTTCAGAGGTTGATGAGGCTATAGAAGATACCATGGGTCTCTTGCAGGGGATGGTGGGGCTATAGAAGATGCCATGGGTCTCCTGCAGGATGAAGTCGAGCTATAGAAGATGTCATGGGTCTCTTTCAGGGGGTGGTGAGACTATAGAATATACCATGAGTCTCCTGCAGGGTGTAGTCGGGCTACAGAAGATAACATGGATAAGATAGGAGGATAGGATAACTTTATTTATACACGGTATTTCTATCAGCTAATTAATTATCAATATCAACTAACTATCTAACTACCTAACTAGGATTATAAAAAGTTAGAAAAAAATAATAAAACAATAAATGCTGCTTTTCTTCGAGGCCGTGTTTAAAATATTACTCATAACTGCGTGTCAATTTAGTCTTTAAATTCATTCTATTGGTAAACTGTTCCACAACTGAGCTCCACTGTATGAGAAACTTTTCTTCAGATAATCAGTGCGCGGTTATGGAAGAGTTAGCGTGTTTTCAGTATTCCCTCAATGATAAGAATTCAAATTATCGCGAAAACCAAAACTTGATCCTAAATATTCTGGTGTCATCCCATTTAAAGTTTTATACATCATAATTGATTTCTCATCCAATCTTTGATGACAGAGTTTTCGCCACCCTAGTGCCCGGAACGAGTCATCCAAATTACTGTTATAACCAGCGGACATCAAAATGCGGGCTGCGCGATTTTAAAGCTTTTGAAGCTTATCAGAAAGGCCTTTGTTACAGTTTCCCCACACCTCATTACAATAATCAAAGTGAGGTGGAACAAGGCTATAATAAATATTGATTAAAATATTAAATGGGATTAGATGTCTTATGCGCTTAAATGCACCAGGAAGCAATCTTTTTAGAGATATTTTGAATGACATTCCCAATTTAAAGTTTGGTCGATGTAGACCCCAAGAGATTTGGCTGATGCTACCTGTTCCACAGGTTCCACAGGTTTAAAGTAAGCGTGTTGACTGATAACCAGTGTACACTTTGCTCAGATCATGATTAAGACAATTATTTAAATGGTTAACGTCAGTACTAGCAAATGTCAAGCTGGTCTCGTCGGCGTACATCCTGGTCTGTTAAAACTGCAAGCAATTCGGTAAGTCATTGATATATAACAAAAAAAAAAAAAAGAAGAGGTCCTAGTATTGTTCCTTGTGGAACAACGTGAGACAATTATTTCGGGATTGACTTCCAACAATTTCTATCACAGATTTGAGTTCAATTATCTAAGTAAGAAGCAAACTATTAAAGACTAGCCCGTCGTATTCCGTAATATTGCAATTTACGTAATAAAACATCGTGATCAACTGTATCAAAGGCCTTTTTAAGGTATAAAAAGTCAACAGCGTTGACAAAACCACGATCAATGTTCAAAGCCCAGCTATCAGTAGCCTCAAGTAGTGCCGTAACCGTGGAGTGTGGAGAGCGGAAATCAGATTGATGACGCATAATGGGGCTATTCTTAGTTAGATATTTATATATCTGGTCGTAAATTATGCGTTCAAAAACTTTGGCCACCACTGGCGTTACTGATGTTGGTCGGTATTTGTCAGTAGCTTCCCGGAGCTTTTATACAGTGGGGTAAATCTAGCAGATTTCCATTCATTAGGAAAGAAACCGGTTATCAAGGATTGATTGAATATTACAGTGGGAGATTCAGCGAGTAAGTCAGGGCATTCCCTCAATAATTTCGCTGAAATATTATCTAAACCAGTTGCTTTTGACCGGCAGAGTTTTGACAGGAGTGAGAAACATGTGTAGATGTTGTTTTTTCAAACATGTAATCTTTATCAGAGTTTCACCAAGAAACTCTTCGAAGGAGTTATCAACCTCCATTACATGTCTGCTAAGGTTAGGCCCAATTTCTGTGGTGGGTCTCTTGCAGGGGGTGGTGTGGCTATAGAAGATACCATGCATCTTCTTATAGGGGAGGGGGGTCTAGAATGGAAGCCATTGGTCTCCGGATAGCGGTGAGGGGCTACGAGAAGAGCCCATAGCCTTTTTTCATTTTTGTGGGTCCCCAGAATGACCAATTCCCTAAATTACCTACCGTAATACTTTGTAGTTCACAGTGGCTTTCTGACTCGTACAACTTTGAGAGTCGCAAACTTTTCTCTCTTCTCGCTACTTAAAAACACCTTGACGAATGTTTTGCTTGTGGTCTTTCAGTCATCCACCTTCACATTGGTGTACAAGCTATGCTTCGATGTAAACAGGCCCTCAGTTTATGAGTGGGGGACATACCTTGTGAGCAGGGTCTCCCTCAATTTTTATTTCTCCAATCCAATAGGCCATTTTTGGGTTGCTGTGAACCTCACTATGAAAGCCAGGCTAAGCGCAAAACTTTTCATATGAAAATTAGTTTTGTTTGCAAATGAATGAAAAATAATTTTCATAACAAAAACTTTGCACTTAACCTCGCTTTCATAATGAGGTTCAAAGCAACTCAGAAATGGTCTATTACGTAATTATTCAATATGTTGTAGATTTAAAGTGCTGAGTACAAGACAGGGACTCAAAGGAGAGGGACACATTTGGTGTGACAATAATACTGTGCCCCTTTGCTGAGTTATTACATGCACAGTTGATGGTTTGCATGTGACGTCATGTCAACCATATTGGTGGACAAGAACAATAAGATTTTTCTCCTCTGGGAGTTCACTTCCATTTTTATGCAAGCTATGTGAGCAAATTATCTTTTGTTTCGTCCACCAATATGGCGGCAATGCAAACCACCTATTATATGTAAGGCAGTTGTTATTATTATTATTATTATTATTATTTTTATTATTACAGTCAAACCTGTATTAAGCGGTCACCCTCGGGGAATGGCTAAGTGACCGCTTAATACAGGTTGACCGCTTAATACAGGTTGCACAGAATACATCACTTACTTGGTTAAGAAAGTTCGGCGGTAAAATGGTATGACAAAGGAGAGCATGGTATTGAAACAGACTAGTAAAACATTAACGCCACGATTGTGCAGCTCATTAGAAGCTCAATTGCCTGGCACGCTATTTGTTACCATATTTAAGTGGTTTCCTTTTACAAGGTGACCGTTTAAAACAGGTCAAGACAATAGAAACAGCTCGCTGGGACTTAGTATAGGGTGACCGCGACCGCTTAATAGAGGTGACCGTTTAATACAGGTCAGAATTACAGTAAATAAGGGAAGCAATTTTCGGGACTTTGACAACTGACCGCTTAATAGAGGGTGACCGCTTAATACGGTGCCGCTTAATACAGGTTCGACTGTATTAACATAACTCGAACGTGCCTCGTTGTCTTTCAGAACAATTTCACGTGCTAGCTAAATGTTCGAACAAATTTGATTGCCTAATTAAGGAGATGCTTTTCATAAGAAAACTTAAACCATCCCTAAACGTGCAAACAGACTCGATTCGCGCAAAGGTATTCACCTAAGAACTTGTGATCCATTGTTTTATACGCTAATTTGTAGAGACTGTAAAGTATAGAAATCAAACCTTCGCATTAAGGTGGGGCTCTACCTGGATTTGAGTGAAATTTGAAGAGGTTTTAAGAATGGATAGAAGAAAGAAAATGATTTTTGGAACATTTGCCACTGTAAATTCGATATAAATGTTAAGAAAGCTATGTTCTTGTCCCCCTTTAATTTATCCACTTTGCCTTGAGAATGGTGTCACGATGACGCCGAAACGTCGGCTATTAACTTTAATTTTCGTTTGCTTATGTTTCAAGAAATCATTATTGATCAAAAATTATTATTATTATTATTATTATTATTAAAAAAGAAAACAGAGATGGCTGGTAGTATGTGTTCATTAGTACTGAGCTAAAAATCTTCCCAGATCAAAGAGAATTTTGCTCACAGGTTTTACGGTCTTTTTCATAAGGCCAAGCCACTGCATTAATGTGGGGGATGAGGAGAGGGGGGAACTTTTATGAAGTCAATATTTTTATAATCTAAATCATCATGATTTTTCGGAATATAGAAATCGACAATAATTATGAGTGGCTGCTTCCACTTAATCTTAATTTTGGTTGTTCATTTGTGATTATTTGCTTAATACCTTCTTTACTATTTGGCTTTCACACTCTGTATGTCTAAAGGTAATAAATATTGGTAATTGAACTGAGTGGAGTGCAATTTGGTCTGAAATCATACGCGTGATTTCAAAATCAAACGAGCGCGCAGCGCGAGTTTGATTTGAAATCACAAGTATGATTTCAGACCAAAATTGCACGACACGAAGTTCAATTACCACTTAATTACATCCATTTTGAAATCACAGAGTATCATTGTCAATATTAATATTCTATTTGTGTTAATTCAATTCCATTTTGATGGGCTAAAGAAAGGATGCGATTCAGAGCAAAAAATGGTGCAATTTGGGAATAAATTGCACCATTTTGGACCAATCAGATTCCAAGGATCACCAGTGATTTCGAAATGGATGTAATTATGCATATAATCTCCATAACATACACACATAAATACATACATGCATGCGCATACACACACTTTATTCAGATTTCCATCATTTACTAATTATAGCTATATTTGTTTAAATTTAGAGAGTTTTGCATAGAGATTTCGGTCGGTCCGATTTTGTTATACAATCACTCGTATGATTACAAACCGAATTGGACTCCACGAGAAGGAGACTGTATTTGTAAGGAGCCGAGTTGTTTGAAACCCGATTAGCACTAATCCTGGCTTAACTGTGAACAAAACCTATACGTTGTTATGGATATAGATTAGCGCTAATCGTGCCGGCCTCGAACAACCTGGTCCTGGTCTTAGCCAGCAGAGTTATAACTGAAAGCCGGCAGCGGAAATAGGTTTTTCAGTTAAGGCCACCCACCCTCGCGGTCAGCCTTACTCTTGAGGCTGCTGGGATTCATATAGTTTACGACCTAAAAAAGTAGCGCAAGCAAAACTGTAAGAAACGTACACGTAATACTGTAGGATACGAGAACAGGAATGGCTTCGTTTACAAATTGCTGGCAATAATGCCTTCGCCATTTCGTTGTTTGGCCGTGTAAACCGGGACTTAACGCAAGAATGACTGCTAGCACAAGCACAGTAACCATTATCTGTATGAAGCTTACGGGTGATCGTATTTAAAGGCCTGTGTATGGCACCCCTTGCTTATCGCATGGCAACTTTGCTCCTTTCCGCTGTTGTTGAAGTTACTGCGTTTTATTTAGGAAATTTGACAACAACCGAACTGTACTAAAATATATATATAACACAAATGTAGATATGTTGTTCTTGCCAATCAACCAATTCCAATCGTTTAATTTGTGGTATTTTCGTTGCCGTCGCTTAAATTCCGGTTTTCCCGCCATTCGTTCGTCCTGCAGCCTACGTCGACCGATCCAAGAAAGCGCTGGAAAATATCTTTGACGGGGAGGGATGGGGTGATCGGAGGTATTCCTAGCGTCCCAAGGATGATTTAAATTGAAAACTCTTTCAAAGATATGTGTAACATTACTAGCCAATCAAAATTACGGAATATTCACATTAAAACGCTGGCCATTTATAAAGAAAAATGTAGGCTTCAAGGACCAATTATAAGTAGAGCGTTTACCTATAAACTGCAAAGCAGCTTGAAGCTATATATCATATAGATAGGCATAGCTAAAAAGTTTTATAACACCTATATTTGCTGGTATAATTTACACTGAAGAGGGACTTTTTTCACTTGTTGAAAGGTCATTGATTTCGTCATTAGAAGGAGCTTAGAAAAAACCGTGGAAGGATAGAGAATTAAACACTGTAAACATTTGTTTATTGTTAATTGCTGAATTGTCTCTCAGCGACATAATTGTTTAGTAACTTGTCAAAAGATCGGTTGCTACTTTAATTTTGTTAGGCGTAATGTTTATTTTTTTTTTTTAATATTATTTCCAATCAGATTATTATTGATACTTTTTTTTAATTTGAAAACTTTTACTGTAAAATTGCTTAATTCGATCAGCCCTTGGGCTGCAAGGTGATTTTGAAATAAACCAACCATTTATCCTAATATACACTCGATTGGAAAGCGTTGTCAGGAAAACTTATAAACCGCGAACAATAAGCACAATCATGTACGATTCACACTTTGCACGGGATAACGTTTCTTCAATCGATTGTGTATGGGATCAAATGTGACAATTAGGGTCGCCAAAAACTTCACGAGGGGGATTTTACAGTGACCGTGCTTAACACCAAGCCCATATGATTGAACCTACCACTGGGGTCGAGAAATTGGGACATGTAAAAGCGCTGTTCCACTAAGCAGTTTTCTTGCAACCTATTTTCCTCCGTGTACTCTGGTTTTCCCTTCTCCTTAAAAACCAGCATTTCCAAATTCCAATTCGATCTGGAATCTGAGGGCCACATGTTTGTCAGTCATAACAGACTGTTAAGTGTCGCCCTCGTTAAACAAAGTTGATTTGATTTTCGCAACTGCTCAAATTACCTCCCTCACAGCGATGGCCTTCTCTCTATTTAAATCTTCCACCCGGTGTTCAAATGTGTACTTCATATATTCACTTTGAATTGTGTACTATTTTATTGACAATTTTACACTTTCATGCATAAACAGGTACAGACTTAGTGACAGAACAGGCTTAAATAATGACAAAAACATCGGAAGGGAAAAGTTCAATGAACCTCCGCTAGACGCTCAGAGAAGTAAAAACAAACTACTGTTGATGACGGTTATAGGGGGCCAATTACATGAGCCGGGCTGGCATGTTTAACCAAGATAAAGGGATGAGTTTCAGACGGCACTGGCGAAATTGAATCGAATGGCGTTTCTCAATTTATCATTTTTGCTAATTATTTTTTTACATTCAAGAAGCTTGTTCCTTCATATGAAATATGGAATTTCAATGATGGCGCGAGAAGACAACAAAATGGCAATGGAAATTTTGTGCAAATGGAGCAGTAAATTCCGTTCGGACCTGTTGGAATGGAAAAAGTTTAATCCGCGCGTACCATTTACATCTCAACCTGTTGAAGCGAAACTTTTGTCTAAAATGGAAAGCACCCCGGGATCGCTCGGTTCTCATAGAATTGTTTCCAATTGAGTGTCGTAAAATCAAAACCAAAGTAATTACTCTAGCCAATCGCGACAGATGTAGACAACACAACGAGCCAATAAGAATTTGAAACAAGCGCGTGAAGCGCGTGAAAACCGGCGCGCGGCGAAAACACGATTGATTTTGGTTTGAATTCCCATTGGTTGAGAAACAGAGTGGCGCGAGTATTGTTAACCAATCACAGAACGTAATAATGCAACACCAAAGCAAACGCGCAATTACTTTCGCAAAGGTTTTTGTTGTTATAATTTACAGACATGTCTACCTCTCGGCCCGGCTCATATGATCGGCCCCTTCGAATGTTTGAAAAGCTTAATAATACATATTCTGTCACGTAACCTGGGAATAAACCGCCTCTCAATCAACAAGGCCGCTAGGAGATCAATGAGCACATGCTAAATTAGACAGCGGTTTTTAAATAAGCGTAGACGAAAAACCATACTTATGACTCTAGCCAATCACAGCACACACAAGCAACGCCAAGATCTTATTCAAATGCAATCAAATATAAGTTATGGCGTTAAGGGCGGAAAAACCCGAGTGAGCAAGTCACAATTGGTTTCGCATTTACATGTACATCTGACTGGCTGAGTGTCTCAGGTTCGTTAACAAAAAAAATAATTTTTAAAAAGCAAAACCAAACACTAAATTACTTTTCAACACTCCATTAAAAACTACCTGAGTAAATCTGGCAGCACGTCCCGATAACAACCAGCTGTCCTTGCGTGTTCTTCTCAAAACCGCTTTCTTCTAACATCTAGGGCGTGCTGTTTTCACTGGAGAGCAGAGGTGTAGTCGCCAAGCTTATATTATGACCTTACTATCAGCTGTAGTTGCATGTTCTTCTCTAAACAGTTTTCTTCAAACATCTAACGCGTGCTGGTCTGACTGGAGAGCAGAAGTGTAGTCACCAAGCTGACGTTGCGTGATCCCGAGTGAATGGTAACTATCAGCGGTGTTAGCGTGTTCTTCTCCAAACAATTTCCTTCGAACATCTAACGCGTGCTGGTGTGACTGAAGAGCAGAAGTGTAGTCACCAAGCTGATGTTGCGTGATCCCGAGTGAATGGTAACTATTAGCGGTAATTGCATGTTCTTCTCCAAACAGTTTTCTTCTGACATTTAACGCGTGCTGGTGTGACTGGAGAGCAAAGGTGTAGTCACCAAGCTGATGTTGTGTGAACCCGAGTAAATGGTAACTATCAGCGGTGTCTGCATGTTCTTCTCCAAACGGTTTTCTTTTAACATCTAACGCGTGCTGCTTTGCCTGGAGAGGAGAGGAGTAGTCACCAAGCTGATACTGTGTGACCCCGAGTGAATCGTAACTATCAGCAGTCTTCACATGTTCTTCTCCAAACAGTTTTTTTTCTAACAGCTAACACGTGCTGGTGTGACTGGAGAGCAGACGTGTAGTCACCAAGCTGATAATGCGTGTCCCCGATCTCATGGTAACTATCAGCTGTCGTTCCGTGTTCTTCTTCAAACAGTTTTCTTCCAATGTCTAACGAGTGCTGGTTTGACTGAAGAGCAGACGTGTAGTCACTAAGCTGATATTGTGTTATCCCGAGTAAAAAGTAACTATCAGCTGTGTCTGCATGTTCTTCTCCAAACAGTTTTCTTCTAACATCTAACGCGCGCTGGTGTGACTGGGGAGCAGCGGTGTAGTCACCAAGCTGATATTGTGTGATCCCGAGTGAATGGTAACTATGAGCTGTCCTTGGTGTTCCAAACAGGTTTTTTTCTAACATCTAACGCGTGCTGCTGTGACTGAAGAGCAGAGGTGTAGTCACCAAGCTGATATTGTGTGATCCCGAGTGAATGGTAACTATGAGCTGTCCTTGCCTGTTCCAAACAGGTTTTTTCTAACATCTAACGCGTGCTACTGTGACTGAAGAGCAGAGGTGTAGTTACTGATCCCGAGTGAATGGTAACTATCAGCTGTGCTTGCATGTTCTTCTCCAAACAGTTTTCTTCTAACATCTAACGCGTGCTGCTGTGACTGAAGAGCAGAGGTGTAGTCACCCACCTGATATTGTGTGATCCCGAGTAAATGGTAACTATCAGCTGTCCTTGCATATTTTTCTCCAAATAGTTTTCTTCTAACACTGGTGTGACTGGGGAGCAGAGGTGTAGTCACCAAGCTTACCTTGTGTGAACCGATCTGATGGCAACTATCAGCTGTCCTTGTATGTTCTTCTCCAAAATGCTTCAGAGTTATATCGAGTGCACTCTGATATGCATTAAGAGCCTCCGGATAGTTCTCTTTATTGAAGTGGAAATCTCCAAGATCAAGGTAACACTTGACGAGTGTTTCCTTGTGTGCTTGCTGTAAATCAACAGAGTCTCTGCATTTCTCGAGTGATGCTTTATATATGGTAACTGAATTTTGTTTGATACAGTTTTCCAGGTTCTTTAATTTCATTGCAAGACCGTGACGATAATGTCAACAACAATGCAGTAAAATTGAGCAATCCAACGGATACTGGAAACAGTGTTTGAATTTCCTCTAAAAGTCATAGCATGTTATGTCTTAAATGTTCCTTGTCCTTTTTATCACAGAAGTTGTTTGCTGCTTGGCAAAGAAGCAAATTAAGTTCTGATTTTAGTAGCTGATTGTGCACGATGTCCATGTATGTTTGAGGTTTCGTTTTCGTTTCTCTGTTTTCCATTGGTGTAATAATTATAATAAGTAGCTGCTTGTCTCCTACTTCTCTGCATTGCTGGGTTGCCTTATTGTAATAATGCGCCGACCTTGACGAGTTATTTGGGAACTTATAATACAGGGCAAGGATCTATTTATTTATTTATTTAGCTTCGCCTAACTAAAATACAAACAAAATGGAAACAAACAATAGAAACAAAAAAAAAATACCAAAGATATAATAATTAGGCAGGGAGACCACTACAGCGTAGCCAAACTGTCTGGAAAACAAGAAGCTTTAGGATAGCCTGATCTACGCTGTCGTTTAATTCCAAAATAGCTTCCTGTAAGCAGTGAACTCCGATCTCGATTTTCCCGGAAGCAAGCTGACACAAGCCCTTTCCTTTTTCCTCGCTTAATAACGCTGGCGTGGACACTTGCTTTTCTTTTGCCCTAGACAGAAGTTGCATCGTAGTTCCTTTATTAGTCCAATATGCACTGCCAAACGCGTTAGAAACAAGTAATAGACAGTAAAACCCAGTTACTTCAAGTTTGATGGCGGCGTCAACTGCCAAATCGTAAATCTTGCAAAAGATTTCTCCCTCGTTCTGCTTTTACTAAGACGTCAAACACTTTGTCAGCTATTTCAGAAGGTAAAAAACCACTTATAAGGCGTTGAACAATACTTTGCTCATCTTCGTAGAATGTAACGAATGCCGAAATGGAATGACCAGTTAGAAACTGTTCATCAAGTTCCTGGAAAAGGGAATCGTAAAACTCACAGCAGCGCCTTTTTGAGTTCTGAATAATCTCCTTCATTTGATGCTCTCCCTTTTCTCTAGCAAATGATTGAAGGAGTTTGTGCATAGAGAATGAACCTGGTTTTGAACTTGAATCGATGAGGGATTTCCTACAAAGCCGTTGTAATATCTTCTTGGCCTCAAATATTCTTGTCTCACCCAAAACAGCTGCAGCAATCTCTGTACTAAAATTTTCAGGAAGAATACTCAAGGACACCAATGCTTCTTTTTCTTGTGCAAAGAGTCTCTGGAAAGAGGACTCAAAAAGAACCTGCAATCGGTAATCTGTTGGATAATCTGGATTGTCCAACATGTCAGCGATACTTTCGGTATCGATCCCCATGAAATCATCTAGAAACTGGCTTGTCTGGGAAGTATCGTCGGAAATTAATGAACACAATAGCTTTATAGCTAAAGGAACATTCCCACAGATTTGCGTAACTCGATTGCAATCGGAGGTGCAAGCAGTCGGAAGTAGTTCGTGAACCAGAGCTTTGGAGGAGGCTTCATCTAATGGTCCTACTCTTAAACTCTTGTGGTCTTGAAAATGCAAATTCATAAATTCGAAAGGCTCCCTCGTTGTTACGACAAGTGTCAACGTTTCATTTTGCCAGAGAATTTCTTCGAGAAGCCGCGTAACGTCTGTCTTCACATTCGGTAAGCCACTTTCTAATAGGTCATCAGCATTATCAAGAATAACTACAATACGTTCTGAAATCTCGCTTACGTGCTGGTAAAGCTCATCTTCAGCGGCTAGAGCCGATGACTGGTGATTTGTAGTGAATTGTCTGAAAGCCCTAAGCAGCTTTGATTTCAGATCTGCAACTGACTGAAGTGATCTCAACGAAAGGAAACAGACAGGCAATCCTTGAGATTGAAGTTCATGTCCCACTGCAATTGAAACTGAAGTTTTTCCAAATCCTGGTGAGCCCCAGATCGACACGATTCGAGCAGATTCAGAAGTCACGTGTCCGAGGATCTCCTGGCACTCGATCTGACGGCCAGTGAAGTTAGGAACCAATGAAGGAAGGAATGATCGTGCTAGCGATTTGTTCGTACCTTCGAGAGACAAAGGACAAAAGCAATCTTCAAAAAATTTCCAAATACTGAGGTCAACACTTTTTAAAACCTCTTCATCCCAGCTTTGTAACATCCCCACTCAAATGGAAGTTAGATTCATTCCTTTAGGCCGCCCCCTCTCCCTATCATATATTATTCCATGCTAATACAGGCTGAAATTTACACCAGATTTAAGTGTTAATTGCCCCTGTAGAGTAGTAAAGTGTAGAATTTAAGAAAAACTATGGAAATTCCTGTAGTGCGTGTTTTAAATCGAGTATAATACATACCAAAGGTGAAACCTTTGTCAGTGTAAACATTGAGAAAGATTTTAAAGCCATTCACTTGGTTGTTTCAGTAAAACTGCACAGAAGCACCAGTCGTTTGCCCTCATTCTGGTACTGGTAGCCTGCCATCCGCGGGAGGATCTGCGCGAGCGGCGAGCGAAGCGTAAGAGGATTGGGGCGGAGGCGTTCCCGCGCCAGGCGTCTTGTGGCTCGCTTTGTTCGCTGCTCGCGCGATCCTCCCGCGGATGACTTAAACAGAGCTTGCTCGCAGGCTATGGTACTGGTTTAGCTTTTTTAATCCTCACAGGTACCAAACGGGACAGAGCTGCGTCTCCGTATTACAAAAGGGGTGCGTATTACACGTATATTAATGAACAACAAAACGTCACTTGATAATGTAAATCTGCGTTAGTTGAACTTCTTTGCGATTATTCCCATTCGTTCAACTTGAACAATGTAGCCAAACTAAATTGTTAGGAACGGCATTCAAGGTAGAAAAGAAAGTGAAAAATTACTGTAGTGTGCTCTCGTTCTCCACAAACTTCAGATTTGATCATTTCACGTTGCTGTTTTCGAGAACTGAAAAAAATCCATAGCGCACTTACAGGGCCACTATTTCGCTCATTAAATATCCCATAGTTTTGTGACGTTCTCTTGACAAGAGATGTCCGGATTTTTTCAAACGTCGACAGGAAGACGTTTCCTGTACCCTAAAATAGTTTAATTTCCCATCGATAAACAGTGGAACCCCACTATGGACAATAGGACACTTGCTGACCATGAACACCTTATTGCCACTTACAGTTTGTCTTATCCTGACCAATCCATTCCACATAAAATTAACTTGAGTAAATTACGGCATCAGCCTGCAATACAGCCGTATTGTCTGGGGGAGCGCTAAAGACGCCGTCTTAGATTTTAAAAGCAGATGAAGATTTAGGAGAGTATACCAACCCAAGGGGGTGGGTATTAAGTTCAAAGAAAAAGGAGCGGGGTAGATCCATTATAACGGGGATGTACTGTAATTTTTTAATTCTTAATATCAAATTCTAAGTCTCTTATCAAGGCCAATTTAAGCTTGGTACCTGGATTTTGTGATTGATCATCACCAACATCTTGCGCTACCTTCAGTTCGTAAATCTTTCCTTCTAACATGGCGATGTCTTCTTTGCTAGGGGTCCCTTCTTCTAATTCTTGCTTCAACTCGTCCATAGCTGAGCTCACATCCTCCAAAATCTTGGTCCCCTGCGCATGGTGTTCGCTTTGGGCTGTTTTTATCTCGGCGATCTTCTGCCCCAGCATGGCGATGTCTTCTTTGTCAGCAGTATCGCTTTCCACTCTACGCTTTATGGCAGTGGACAGCGCTGTCAACTCGCTGATATCTGAGCTCATATCTTCCAGAAACTTGATGTACGCTTGAAACTCCTCCCTCATACGCTGTTCCAACTTATGGACTTCATTTGTAGGAAAATCTGATTCAGTCAAACTTCCAACAGCATCAATCACAGCTGTCGTAGCTCCAAGGGCTTTGAATGCATCTTTAGCGTGTTGCACACGTTGGTCAAATGTTATTTTGTCCATCTCCGAGCTTGTCGAATGGCACAGCGAGTTCCTTAGAAGTCGAAGTTGATCAATCGCAAGTGCAAAGGTTTCAGCATTGTTTCCAACCGGGCTCACCACGGATTCATGAAAACTTCCGAAACGTACACCACGACGCTTTACGTACAAATCTCCGAGTGGTCTGTGGTGACCTGAGCTATCTGGTAAGGCGAAGGACTGCGCAAAGATGGTAGCCTGGAATAAGGCGGTGCAATCCCATTCATTGTAAGACAAGTGTGTAGGAACTCTGGTTGTACCACCCTCTGTGGACACAAACAGATTTCTCACAGCAGGGGAGTCGTCCCAGAGCTGGAATCCACGGCGATGTCCAAAGGTGTTGTCCCACATGGTTTTAAAAGTCTGACGTAACGAGTTGGGGAATACATTTAAAACGAGGTACGAAAACTTGAAGTAGTTTAACTCCTCTTCCATGTAAGGCCTCAAGGCCATCACTGGTTTTTAGAAAACGAAGACCAGGTCTTGATTTACCTAAATATAACATAAATACGCTAATTAAATGTAACTGAATAATTATATATTATGGAATTGACTTGCAGCGGCATGTGATTTTGCTGGTAGACTGCCGACATTTAGTGTCGTGGTGAAGCCGTTGATCTTATGTTGTACTCAGATGTTTGTCTTCGGGGAAAACACCAGGCGATTTCCAAACTAATTGGTCAACAAGACCCTGGGGAAACGTTTACTCGGGCCATGGAAGTTGCAGCCTCCCACGCAGTCGTTTTTAGGGGACCCGTTCTAATACGAATCCCTTAAAAACGACTGCGTGGGAGGCTATGGAGGTTGGGGTGGTGTGGGTGGGTTGGGATCTGAACGTCCAGCTTCCGGTAACTTATACTGCCGAGTATAAGGGGCTGAGTAACTGAAGTTTGCCTTAATAAGGTAACTAGGATTGTATATGTGGTTTTTAAATGTTAAGGAAGTTCAGAAATGTTAGTAATTTTGAGGGTAGGGAACTGTTATGTACAGTGCGAATGCATGTTTATCAGATTATCTGGTTCATAAGTGTTTATTTTGGTCATGCCGTTTTGTTTGTTTGTTTGCTTTCTTAAGTACGCAAGCCAGGAGAGTAGGAGTTTCTGTATCATAAATGTGATAGGGGTTAGCGTGTAATTCCTTGAATTGGTTCGCGCTAAGAACTCTGACAACCCAGTTGTTGGCTGTTGAGATGGCGAGCGAGAAGGTTGTTTTGAATATCTTCAGGTAGACTTAAAGTATGATTGAACAGAGATTTGTAGTCTACTTTTCGTACAAATCTCCAATTCCAACCGTATGATAATGTAATGACCGAGCCACAAACAGACAAATACATATCTGACTCACGTTTACTATTGCTTTATAGCTTTTCTCACCAAAATCAAAATGTACGAGGCCTATACATCGATTTCCATGTTCATGTTTTCACGTTCATGTTATACCTCTTCAAAAAGCTTGGCCTACCAGTGTATTCAAAGCAAACAAAAGAAATTCATACCCGTCGTAGCCGGGACTTAAATTATTTCAGCTCATGACCTTTCTGATTCGCTTTGAGAACCATAATCTGTCCCGCCAATTTATCCCTTACAGCGTAATTTCTTCGCAGTGAGCTCTCAAATTTCAACAATTTAAAAAGTGAAGTACTCCTCAGAAGCTATTCTCTCGATTTATCTCTTCAAAAAGGTTACTTTAATTCTTTTCTGAAAACGACATATTTGAGTGAAATCAACATGGACGCCAATTTGAAACTGATCCAGTTTACGGTAAAATCATGATGAAAAAGTTCGCGCGCTAAGTCCACCGGGACTACGTCACTTGATTGCGCAATTTTGCAGATTTGTGCCGACGACAACGTAGCCCATTTTTAGACTCCGTCTTTGCCCTAAGGGCCTGGCCGGTGTAATGAAAATGGCCCCTTGTAAGTCGCGTCACCATTTTCGCGCGACTTTTGGAACCGGCCCCGTTTGCTTTGCGCAAGCATACACAAGCCATAATGTATCTTGACACTTCTGTCATTCTATGAAAGTGTTTCTTAGCGTTTTATGAGACTACGACCAGTATTCTTTAAACATAATACAGCGGTCGAGCCTCCCGTAAGCGACTATGCACTCATAATGTCAAGAATATGTGGTCGCTTACGGAAGGTGGTCGCTTACCAGAGGACAGACCACAGGGGATATAAATTTCGGGTAATTTACATATGGTAATTGCAGAGACCTAGCCCTTTTGCCATTGCTTGTCAAAACCCAAAGTACTTTTCTTTAGACTGCCTGATTTAAGAGCAAACGGTAAATGGCATTTTTGTAATGTTACATTTCAAGCGTAAAACATCTACAACTTTCCCGTTTGTTTGTCTGTTACATAATCCAGTTGACGTTCTTAATCGCCCCATTTTTGAGAGTCATCACCCGTCATGCATCTACATACATGCTATTTACAAGATAAGAGATTTTCTTTCCTACAAGGGGTTCAACCTGATTAAAGTCTATTTAAGTGTGAAGTATTAAGTGCATGTGTATGTTGTTATCAATTGTTTCAATGCTAAGCTATTTCGGCAGACACTTTCGGTAGCTCCGGATGTGAGATTTTAATACGGCGTCCGCTGTAATGATCATGGGCCAATATGTTACAGCGACTCACTTTGCAATTTCCGCCCAGACAGCAGATTCTGTGTCAAGTGGTCGCCTACAGGAGGTTAAAAACAATTGAAAATTTTAAACAATCATCTCTAAAAGTGGTCGCTTACCAGAGGTGGTCGCCTACGAGAGGTTCCATCTATAGTGATTTGACTTGAAAACTTTTGGTAGTTTGGAAAAGTGGTCGCTAATGAGAGGTGGTCGCAAAGAGAAGTTCGACTGTATACTTTATAACTGTCTCTGGGCTCACAATTTCAGTTACGACAACTTTTGCTTCGTAATCGGGCGCATACAACTTAACTTGTTCACGTAATACACACATTCGCCTTTGACAAAGTTTTTCCTGACACTTGGAGGATAGCAAGAAGAGAAATGTGTGCAATGGAAAGTTTTTGTTGTGGTTTTATGTGCATGCGCTCGTCGAGAAAATCTTTGGCCCTGGTATACATATGTATCCAGGAAAGCTATATCTGTGTCCGAAAAAGTGATAGTTATGCGCTTCAGGTCGATAGATATCAGATATAAATCACTCATTCGTTTAGATCCCCACGAAGTCATCTGCGTACACCTTTAGAAGAACTACCTTTTTACGTCAGGGTAAACCCTAAGTGGTCAAAAAGTGAAAAAATATCTTCCTTAAAAACACGACCTAGAACGGATCGAAACTAATCAGCACTATTGGTTGATTTAAACGAACCAATGAGAAAGAAGAGCGTCCAATCCTCCTGATAAATATAAAACGGTGCCATTTTTCCGTGTGAGAAAACGTAATTATTTCACTTCAAATAAGCTTTTATCTATCATCGTTTTCTTATGCCAACCGCCTAAACCAGTCTCTTGGGACGTAGCTGGGTTATGCCTTATTTGAAAGTAAACCACGGAGAACTATAAAAATTGAAACGAGTTATAAATTACTATGTACATATCCTGTGTCTCAGATTTTATTTGTTCATGGCAAATAACGGGGTCCAAAACCGTTCCTATGATACAAAAAAATAAATTCCTTCTAGAAAGCTACGCACAACCGCGGACACGAATTGCAAAATTACAAGTTCAAGTTTCACGTAATATCACTTTCTCAAAGCACGTGATCAAAAACGTGACAGACTGCATGTAAGTCCAACGTTCAAAACTTGTACATGTAACGAAAGACAAGTCTCTCAGTGTAACGAAATAAGTCCGTGAGATCTTGTGTCTTTTTTCTGTAATCGACTTTAAACTCAACGAAATAGCAGCAAAAAGTCCCCTGCCATAAAGTACGGTTTTGGTAACGAATTTCCAAATTGTCAGAACAATAGGTCTTTGAGACCGTTCATTTTTTATGGGATGGGGGTTGGGGGGTTGGGTTCTGGGATGGTGGTATTTGGGGGAGTGTCATTTGGAAATTGTATGGCCCCCCCCAGCCAGTCAATTTTACTCAAATGACCCGACCCCCTTCCCCTACGAAAAAAAAAAAGCTATACCAGGTATTTTATACTGTAAGAAGTTAAAAGAAAATGCAGAGCCTTCGACGCTTCCGATAAGTACTAAAGTGGCAACAGATTTATCGTTGAATCATTCGAGAAAGACCATCTTATAGCGGCAATTGATGAGGTCCACTGAAGGAACGAAACTCGATTCTTGCCTGAGAAACAACTTCAGACACTTGCCAAAGAAATCACTGCACCATCCTGGAGACTTACAACGCGGTTGCTTTAGTTTTATATCTGTTTTGGATGCGAGATAAACCACAAAACAATGGAGGTACATGTTAAGGCCACAAAGCAAAGGAACTGAAAACACCTGCAAGAAGCCATAGCTCTTGAAACTGAGAGACTGATGAACGGCTTTGTAAAGACGTGGACCTATTAGACTCGATCTCATATTCGTGATAAGCAAACATGCAATCTTACTACAGATAGATAGCATAGACATGAAATCACGAGAAAAGAAATTAACAGATTGGCTATTTCTGTACAGATAATATTAATTTAGTATTATCTGAAATCTTGCAGTTAACTTGAGCCGATAAACGTAACCTTAACAAATACAACAGAACTAGCATACACAATGGCATAAAGAAACTAACTCAAACGGCTCCAAACGAAACCTCCACCAGCCCTCTCTATCCCATAGACAATATACGGTCCCTTTGCTCTCTATGAAGGCTGATTTCCTTATGTTCACTAACGAAAGTTGAAAGTTCAGAAAGAAAAATCAATAAAGTTACCAAGTTTGAGAGTCAAATGTTGAAAAATAAGGAGGAAATGTATCCGCAAAGATATGGATGGCGACATGGTACAAAATTCAGTAACTCAATATCCATTCACATTCACGATTAATATTTTGATTAACCAATAAAACCGTTCACATTCAGCATTTATATCGATATTCTGGATCAATATTAGTTCACATTCAAGATTTGTATTCGTTCAGTAGTTTTAACTTCATCCACATTCAGCTATTGTATCGGTTCACATTCACAGTACGCGGAATGGTGCAAAATTCATGAAATATTTGCATTCAGCAATTTCTGCGCATCGTATCTTGCGCGCACCACGTGATATAAAATGACCTCGTACCCAGAGCCCGCGCTTTCGTGATCAAAATGACGGATGCGGGTGAACGGACCGAACTACTGATGTCTCTGATTGGGAACTTTTTTTTTTGGAGCAATGCTTGACGTCCTTGCCGAAAGTGAAACCTTATGGGAAACACCACACATACTAATGCTAATGCTGCTTTGATTATACTCATTCATTCCGGCTAATGGCCACTTCCCTTCACATTTTAAACATTCTCTCAATGTTTCGCACCTATCTAGGAAGCCAACAAGCTGGACGTTGAACAGTCACTTGTGACCTACAGTGTGCTAACCAAGAACAAGTGTTTGCTGGATCAGACGAGGATAGGGCTAGCAACTCTCAGTGTTTTGCCTCAGATTGAAAAGCACCCAGATCTGTTTGAGCATTTGTTTGTAGATAAAGCAATAAAGTAGGAAATGTAACCTTTGATTTTGTGAAAAATCTACTGCAATTGCCTGGTGAAGATAGCAGCAGTGCCTCAAAGAGGTCCTTTCAGATGCTTCTTTCATTTCTTGACAACGCTGAAGTGAGCGATTTGAAAGATTTTCTCCAGTTTGTGACCGGCAGCTGGTCTGTCACTAGTAAGATGGCTCCTGGTTGCATTCGGGTCAGCTGTGTTGATACAGAATCCTTTTTTTGCATCCACATGCCTCCTAGAACTAAATATTCCCACCAATTTTTCAAATCTTGCACATTTCGATGGAGCCTTACGGACAGTGATTAGGGGAAGCACCTTCAACACAGCCTGAGTTGTTTAAACATACCATTGTACTTCACCCAATGTTTCAATTCAATATTTATCTTTGGGGATTTGTTACAGATATATATTGTTGTTATAGTCCTGTTGAGTTGTTGTTAAAATGTGTGGTTAGGTGGTTCAAGAAAGTGAAGTTAACCACTTGAAAGTAACATTCCTTTGTAAGTCTTTCAATCTCAATATTTCAAGATTATCAGGTTCGTTTTGATAAAATTCCATGGGTGTTCATTTCCTCCTATTTGTAACTTTAACCATCCTTGTTGGTGCTGATTGCAAAACAGATTCACTGTACATGTCACGCACACTAGAATGATAACATGATTAACATCAGTTGTGCCACATTCTAGGTGACTATGAATTCAATTCATTATGATATCATTATGCAAACCAGCAGCAGTGTATAGACTTTGGCCCATTTTGTTTTTTTCAGCTCTCAAATTTCTAAATAGGAATAGTTCTTATTGACTGTTCAAATTATGTGATGATTCAGCTATTGTAGCTATTAAAATACTTGTTGTTGTGATTAAATTGCAGGGTCATTTAAGTAGACTGTTGAAAGCTTGATAGAGCGGTTTTCAGTTGAGAGTCGAAAAGTAATTATTTTCTAATTACTACGCTTTGTGTTAGCTTCAAAAAAGTTGCGCCACTTTCTTCACCAATCGAAAGTAAGCCCCCCCCCCCCCCGCCCCCCCCCCCACCCCTCCCCCCCCAAAAAAAAGAACAACAGCAACAATTACTTTTAACAGTTTCCTGCGCTTGGCGGCATTTACATATATTTGCTATTAGTTATAATTGGTTAATTGAGTTTTCAGTGTTTTTTGTGATTGGTATGATTAATTACCTGATTTTGGTTTTACGACATGATTTGAAAAGCGCTCTATAACATGGAACTGTGAGGTGGCATTACATTGCGATAGCTGGTCCTAATTATATAAGTGATCGACCTTTCTTCATATTTGCTATCTGCCATTTTGTAGACTAAAATGTTTTAATTGTTATGTTCAGGTTAGACTATTGAAAATTTAAATAATTATTAGCACAAAAGAAAGTAAAATTTATTTATTGAAATATATGAACTGCGCCACAATGTTATCTAACTGTTCGTCAGTTAAGGGTGAATACCCTGTAACATCCTGCAGTCCATACTCCACCACGCGACGCCTCAAAGTCCAACGTGATACTAGAAGCATTCTAGCTATTTCAGTCCAGGCCGGGGAAGGCCCAATGAGCAAAGATTGATCAGCACGTCTTCTGGTATTTCAAGCGTTGGTCTACCTCTATCCCCATTTCTTTCCACTGTTGGACCGACTAGCGAATACAGAGTGAAATCGGTACACCTCAAACTAATCTGTACTGCTTCCCGACAGTCAGTATCAGGTGTTTTCCATAATGTTTCACTTTCGCCAAGGACGTCAAGTATTGTTCCAAAAAAAAAAAACAAAGTTCCCAATCAGAGACATCAGTAGTTCGGTCCGTTCACCCGCATCCGCCATTTTGATCACGAAAGCGCGGGCTCTGAGTACGAGGTCATTTTATATCACGTGGTGCGCGCAAGATACGATGCGCAGAAATTGCTGAATGCAAATATTTCATGAATTTTGCACCATTCCGCGTACTGTGAATGTGAACCGATACAATAGCTGAATGTGGATGAAGTTAAAACTACTGAACGAATACAAATCTTGAATGTGAACTAATATTGATCCAGAATATCGATATAAATGCTGAATGTGAACGGTTTTATTGGTTAATCAAAATATTAATCGTGAATGTGAATGGATATTGAGTTACTGAATTTTGTACCATGTCGCCATCCATATCTTTGCGGATACATATCCTCCTTATTTTTCAACATTTCACTCTCAAACTTGGTAATTTTGTTGATTTTAAGGCGTTCTTTCCAGCGGCGTCGATGGATTTTCGCTACCCGGCTCATGTCAAAAGTTTAACAAAACGTGGAAAGGTCTTTATAAGAAATAAAGCCATTGTAAATTTTGTTGACTAATTTGTTTTTTCCAGATCGGTCATTCAGTATTTCCTCGTTATGCAAACAATCAAATCTAGTTTACGTGTTGCTTCTGCAAGTCACAGTTGTTACGTTTTCTTGTCAAAGATCAGGAAAGTAGCCACATTAAGTTCCTCGACAAGCTGTCTTCCATTACAACAGCACTTAAGCCGGCCTCACGCACATACATTACAAGGTGCCTATTTTTTTCATGGAGGCACCTGTGTTGTTTCGCTGCAGCCCATAGAACGCTTAAAACTTTCTAGATTTAGGTATGTTGTCCAATGCAAGTATATTATATTCTCCTTCAAGAATTCGATAAAACAACACGAATAAAAGATTGAATTACCCTAGCTATCTGCCGTCCACTACTTTTCATATGTATTGTATATTTGAATTAACTTTCTGGCTGGGGAAGCTTTTACGAGTTATTCTGTTTTTGGTAATTGAAATTCATATTTGCGTTTGGTAAACTTGACAATTTGCATTTTAAAGCCAATTGGAATTTAATACGAACTTACGTGGCAACAATAGAACCTTACCTTTTTTTTTCAACCTTTCATAAGGATCAGTTAGCGAATATCCATCGGCGATACTGGAAAGAGCGCCTTAAAATTAGTAGACTTGCCAAGTTTGGAAGTGGCATGTTACAAGCGAGCGAAGATATAGCTCTGCAAAGTCGCGAAATTTTACTAACGTGTATAAAATCTTGCGACGTTGCGGTTGCATATCCTCCGCGTTAGTTTTAAACATTTCACTCGGAAACTTGGCAACTTTATTGATCTTAAAGCGTTCTTTCCAGCGGCGTCGATGGATTTTCGCCAAATGATCCATGTCAAAACTTAAAAAAAACACGGAAGGGTCGATTTAAGAACTAAAAGTTGTGACTAATTTGTTCTTTCCAGATCGGTCATTGTATTTCCTCGTTATGCAAACAATCAAATCTAGTTTACGTGTTGCTTCTGCAAGTCACAGTTGTTGCGCTTTCTCGTTAAAGATCAGGAAAGTAGCCAGATGAAGTTCCTCAAGAAGCTGTCTTCCATCACAACAGCACTTAAGCCGGCCTCACGCACATACAAGGTGCCTATTTTTTCATGGAGGCACCTGTGTTGTTTCGATGCAGCCCATAGATCGCTTAAAACTTTCTATAGATTTAGATATGCTGGCCAATGCAAGTATATTTGATTCAACTTCAAGAATTCGATAAAACGAAACGAATAAAAGATTGAATTACCCTAGCTATCTGCCGTCCACTAATTTTCATGTAAAACTATAAACTGTATGTTAAATACTCAGGTTACCTCAAAAAACAGCTTTAAAAATTGTGAAAGATGTCAGCGATACTTCCAGCGATTCCTCGAGGTCAACCAAACTGTCCTTTCACGATCGCTGCCTGAAATCTAGTGGAAGAAATGTAGGCTTGAGTTGTAATTCAAACCAGTTACACCTGTCTTACTGGGGGGATTGTCCCCGGTTCCTAGAAAAAACACGAAGGGGGCAAAGGTCGACCGATGCCAGTTTTTTCAAATCGATCCGATACGAGTAAGATAGTTATCGATATTTTGCATTTATTCGATATCAACATCGATACCGATATCCAACACTTTTCTGTAATGTTATCACCTACAAAAACACAGCCATAGCAAACCGAAAGTTGTTTTACTTCTAAAAGCATATGTATTGTATATTTGAATCAACTTTCTGGCTGGAGAAGCTTTTACGAATTATTCTGCTTTTGGTAATTGAAATTCATATTTGTGTTTGGTAAACTTGACAATTTGCATATTAAAGCCAATTGTATAATATATATATTTAGCCAAGCCTAAAAGCGGAGCTCCAATTTTTTTTGCTAGCATTTATAGAAATCTCGGCTTATCGTATGGACATAGTTCCTCATCGATCCTTTCTAAAGTTATATATATATTTTTAATGCATATGCAGCAAACTCCTCATCAACAATGTAATACCAGGAGCCCATGATCATCGGCTCCTGATTTGTTGTAACAGAGGGCATTTTTTCTTAATTTTCCTTTCACCGAGCAAGGGTTGGTGATTGGTTGATCTTTGCGCTTGTACCCCAATCTCGTCCTCTGAGAGCCCACGCGCGTTTTTGAATGGAGATGAGATTCCTGGAACCAGGGGCGCTTTCCATTCAGTCAAAATTTCCGAGATTTCCGGTCAGAAATCCAATGGAACGGGAAAAGTTCCGGAAAGAATTTCCGAAAATTTAGGACTACCTTTTGAGCTTACCCTTCTTTCCGAAATTTCCGGAATTACCGAATTTTCTGTGTTCCATTCGCGATGAGTGTCGGATTTAGTCTCCCCGGCCGAGGGCGAACGTCACGTAAGCCGAAAGAGCCGCAAACAAAATGGCTACGGAAGTGTATCAATGTTCTACTTGTGGTTTTTTGTCTGAGATTTTCGACGTTTTCTTAAAACACGAATGTCACTTACCTACGACCAGCAACGGTAGGTTTACATTCAATCCAGGTCACGCGTAAACAGTATTTCCAAGAATGAAATGAACATTCGAATTTCTCTTTGTAATGTCCGACGTGTGAATGGAATGTTGGACATTTCTCTGGAAATCGTTCCGAAAAAGACGCATTAACTGAAAAAAAGATTCAAAATACTAGGGAAACAATTGTTATTCTTTAAATAAAAAAATTTTGCAATGTAAAGAAAAATTCATAGCTTTATACCGTCAGTAAGCTAGGGAAATTTATACGGGAACTCTGAAATCTCGTTGGCGATTTTCAAATTAAACTGACATGTAAATTTCTAAACTCCGTTCAAATTTCAAAAATATCGTTCACGCGTGACCTGGGTTGACTGTAAGCCTCCTCACGTGATTCACAAGTTAAGGGACCCGTTCCATTTGACCAGCAGAAATTCCGAAATCTTGAACCGGTTTTTTTTGTTGAATGGAAAGCGCCCCAGGTTTGTGAGCCCGCGAGAATGGGCACCCCCACCAAACCCACGTTTTCGCGAAAAGCACTGGGCTCTGAAATCTGGTTCCAGTCCTTGTTATCTATAGCTAGTCTCCTTCGCAGCCGTTATTACGGTCATCACGCAACGATCCTCCCCACGGAGCGTAGCGTGAGTCATTATAAGTTATAGGGATTTACAAAATATTTAAAATTTCATCTTTTTCGCGTCAAATTGAATGTTTTTTTTTATGTTTAGGTTCTGTTTGAGGGAGATGCTCATTGGAGATGTTTGCTTACAGGAGAGATATTTCTTCAAGTCAAATTAGCTTTGTGCCATTTTTATATTTTCTAACTGAGCTTGTAGCTCATTAATTCAATAAATTAGATTGAAAAGCTCATTTTTAAAAATTTCTGTTATTCCCAGGTTGATAACTATTCTTGTACACTTAAGTTGTTTATTTTGGTTTTTGTATAAACTCAGACTAAGTGCTCAGTTCCATGCAACTGATATTGATTTACAAGAGAGTCAAGATGTCTTTCTTGCTCTTAACTTAATCTAAGAATGTAGTAATGCATTTGTTTCGGTAGGGATAGGAAAACATGAATCTTTCATAACTTCCTGTCAATCACATTAGTTCCTTTGTTTTGAGAGTGCAAAGTGATACCGTTTTGTTCAGAGAAACCATTGCAGTAATTGGCTGCCTCTTATTCTTGATATTGTAAAGTCAAAACAACAATATTACTTGTGAATGCCTTTTGCTACTTTGTATATATCGAAACTAGTAATTATCAAAACTGGATCAGAGAGTACGTTTGATGACCTTGATCCTAGCGTAGGTTCTCTCCTTTGCCAATTTGGTGATGATGTCATCTGCCCCTGCAAAAATTTATCTACGGGGGGTGCCAGATATACTTCCCAATATCCTTTCATTCATGCAATCAACTTTGGTTCTCCCATACAATCTCAACTCCAAGCTGTGAAAGGAGTGCGTTCTTTCTATGTTGAATGCAATAAATGTCATAAATCTAATTATACAACGGAAAAAAAAAAATTCAGTCCCTAGTCATTTGTACCTGGTTTTAAATTAAGTTAGTAAATTGTTTGACATAGAATCAAATAACAATTGTGTACAAATCCTCAACTGTCCCTGTCAAAAACTTTACCAAAAAAAATCCATCAGGCAGTTATGGGAGCCGGTTATCCCCAGCAGTTTTTCTACACTTTGCTACATGAGAGTTAACTTGGAGTAAAGTTGGAAATAACACAACAATTAACCCTTTAATCCCTAAGAGTGCCATTTGGCACATAATGCCATACCTCTGTCAGTATTTGACAGATTTCTATGAATTTTTGACACCAAGATGGTCTTGTGAAGATCTACTCGTTAAAAGGATAAAAACTTAACCCCCTCCCATATGTGATATAGTTGACCACCCCTATAACTTTTCAATTTTTTCCCCCTAGAAGTAATGTGGGTCTTAAGACATCTCTCACATAAATGAAGATGTTAAGACCTGCAAAATAAGCTATAGTTTAGGGGTATACCTAATATACACAAGGATTGGGGCGTTTTTGAAGTTTTAAATTTTTGCATTTTAAGGCCATTTATCTCAAAGCCATAACTTTTCTTATTCATAATTATGCCAGTTATGAAATACACTAATGAGTAGCTTTAAAATGGTATATCATACATGGACATTGAGTTTGTAGTCTTGGATCTGGAGAAAATGTTGTTTTGCTTTAGGGTTAAGGGATAATGAAATTTTGTGCTGTGCGGTACTGACTATACAACTGAGAAATCAGAGAATTATCCTTGGAGTTTAAATTTCTGTTTGGGAAGGAAACCACTTAAATTTTGCATTACCCTAGTGAAGAGATTAATTTTGGTCCATCAGTGATCAACAAAATCCTGGGGTCATAGGTTTTAATCCTGCCAAGGTCAAAGAGTTTTTCTTTACCTTTCATGGACCACATTTCCTAACTGAGGTAATACTGAAAAGAAAACTAAGCAGTTTCCTTCCACCACAAAAATTTACACTGCAGGTTTTATTCTCTGGTTTCTCAATTAAGGAACAGGCCTTGCTCCAACTCATTAACCCTTTGTCCTTACAAGGAAAATCCCAATTTAAGAAGTCATTAGACTGCTAAACACTACACTCCTGCAGCCTCATCACTCCAGTTTATGGATAGCACCTCATCTGAGAAGTACCATTCATTTTTACACAGCAAAATACCAACCATGTATCATTAATTTTAATAAGCATTTTCTAAAATTAAAAATATTCCTTACTTTAATTTTCATCATCCTGTTTTTCCGAGAGAAAAAAATGAAGGAACAAGAGTGCCTAAAGAGAGTTGATGTATAGCAATAGTCCTCTTCTGATTTCACAAAATGATGTTCAACATTATACTTTGCTTGAAATATTGCAAATTAAAAGCATTTTATCACTTTTTCCTCCAAAACAATCAGTGGATTAAACTATTTCTATATAAATAAAGATTTTACATAAACCCTGTACAGAATGGAAAAGGAAAATAATATTATTTAGTGTTTTTCCTTATGTTACTGAAAAAGTTATACCAGACTATGTGATAAGGTGTAGAAAACTGTAGCACTGGTTACTGATGTCACAAAACCCATGAAAAGTAACAGTTATTATTAGATAATCAAAACAAAGTAAAAGAAAACAATTTACTTGGCATATTACCATTTTCATAATAATGTTGTGGCAATCACTGCAGTGGAAGTACCAATTTTTTTTAACTTCCCAGGGAAAATAAATTTTGTTCAAAAAATAGGAGGCAAAAAACCGACTGAAGCAAATCCAAGAGAATTAACAACTATCTGTTCAAAGAATTGGGAGTGCTGAAAAACATTGAGAGTTCAAATAACTGAGATTGCACTGTAAAAATAAATAACTGTACATATTTCATAATTCATTACCCACTACCAAGTTTTAAATTTTTCTTTCAATTAAAAGAGATGGCTGATAAGAAGTTTCACCTTTTGTCTGTTAAATTACAGTTATCAAAAGGGTCTGGTTGCATTGAACATGGCCTGAATATCAGTCTCTAATCTCTCTAGATGATTGGTGAGAGATGGGAAACAGCTGATATTCAGGCTTTGTAAAAAATATATATATAACTAAAGGTAAGGCGAGGTTTTGTCTTACAGTGCAACAAACTCAACCGGGGCCACCGATAAAACCGACACTTTGAAATTTAAAGAAATGTTCTCGTTTTTGATTGGTTTACCAACTACCAAAGCCAGACTCCTTTGTTGTGAACGTGACCTGTGATTGGCTGATCAATGTTGGGTGGCCCCAGTTGAGTTCGTTGCACTGTAAAGTATACAGGGAATGCCCCTTGTTCAGCATATTTCTGTAGCCTCTATCAATTCAATAGTTATAAGAATGATTGAGTGACAGTGCTGACTGTTGCTTATAAACACAGGTATTGCAGGCCCAGACATCCAGTGGCCAATCTCTGTTGTACACAACATGCTAGAGCAATAGCCCTACATCAGGCCAACTAATTAAAATCTTTACTGCTGAAGAAAAATTTTATATGCTCAGCGAGTGCCCATTCAATTTGGCTCCTGCCATCACATCAACATTTCTCAAAAGGTAAAAAATTTAATACACAACTGGATCTATCCCTTGATGGGAAAAGTGCACAGTCAGAAACTTTCACACAAGAATGGATAATTTACAAGTTTATGAATTTCCTCAACTAGAACTTCCATTCACAACTGAAGTGATTCATGAGCCATACTGTGTTTTCTCCACATCTGTCATGATCTGTGATGATAAATAAAAAGCTTACAACTGTACATCAATTATTTTTTGCTACAGCTATTAAAACACAAGATCTAAACCCACTAGTAAAGGTTACACCCTCTGTGCATGGCGTTCAAAGTATTTTTTTGTTGTTATTATTCTTTTTAGTTTTACAGATGATCGAGGCGAACTGTCACTGTCTTAGGCAAATGTTGTTTATCAACAAAAAGCTGTACATAAACCTAAGAGAAAAAGGCTACCATAACCATGAAACAGACTTAAAATATACATTTACCCTGGAGTAATAAATGGAAAAAAAAACTGTGATAATTCATAACAATCAGAACAGAGATAAACTAAACGACGATCTTCAAAAATTTGTACAAACAAGCGAACAAATTTTGTGTACGCTTGATGTTATGATGAAAATGAGGTCACACTATTGACTAATTTTACATTCGCTTTCAACGTTTTTTGAAAAGAAATATCCTATCCTTTAAAGTATTTGTGTTTGTTCTCTGTGAATATTGTCAGAAATAAATGCAAAAATTAGAAATATATGCGAGAAAAACTTGTCAGTACTTAGCTTATCCTAGCTAAGGCCCGGTTCAGACGCCGAACTTTTCATGAGCCGAACCTAATACCTTGAATCAGGTACATGAAAAGTTCGGCGTCTGAATCAGTTGAGAACGGCTGTTTCAATTTGGAACGGCTCAGCCGTTCTTCCCGCCTGGCTCAGCCGGGAATTTCGGCTTTGGAACGGCTTTGATTCAGACGCCGAACTTTTCATGAGTCGAACCTAATGCATAAATTATTATAACGTATTTCAAATAAAAAAATTGAAAATAAAAATAGAAAAGACGCTGACCTTTCGATTGGTTTTGCTGCAAGTAAATTAAGTTCGCCTAATTAAGTTCAGCGTCTGAATCAAAAGGCGGGATTTTCGTGATTTGGGCCGACCTTAATTGGAATTAAGTCCGGCTCATGAAAAGTTCGGCGTCTGAACTGGGCCTAAGTCGATAAAAAAGTGTTACGAGACGTCTGTTTCACTGACTAAAAATTATACCTGTGAACCAAATTTTCTTACATGAAGCAAAAAGGAATGAGATTAGAAAATAAACCTCCAAGGGAAATAACGAACATGGGCCGAAAAAATGAGCTCGAGAGACTTTTCTGAAGTTAGCAGTAGCTTAAGTCAAACAAGTTGCAGTGTAAACACTGCAAAAAAATATCTTGCAAAAGTCAGCAAAGTTTTGTCAACAAAATCAAATATAAGACTTAAGCTTAAATATACTCGCCTCTTTGGAAATAACCAGTCCTTTTATTCCATTGCTGATTTTTTCGTTCGTTTTACAGCGTTAAGTGAGCAAAAAGTTTCACTTCAAGAGGAAAAATCCAACGTTTCTTCGCCGATTGATCAGAGTAAAATGATTTCTGTTTCAGATCTGCTGTTTATGATGTGCCGCCACTAAAAGAGTACTTTTCCGCCGCTATTCGCCTTGCTCTTTTTCCCGCTGTTGGAAGGAAAAATTGGACCAGATTAGAAAATAAAATGCCAAGGGATCGAAATAATGAACAGGAACCGAAAAAAATGAGCTCAAAGGACTACTCTGAACTTAGCAGTATTAACTGCGTGTCAACACTGCAAGAAATCAATTTATTGCAAAACAGCCGCAAACCAGCAAAGTTTTGTCTACAAAATCACATGAATATACATGTACTTGCCTCTTCTGAGAATAACCAGTCCTTTTATTCCATTGCTGATTTTTTCGTTCGTTTTACAGCGTTAAGTGAGCGAAACGTTTCACTTCAAGAGGAAAAATCCAACGTCTCGTTGCGCCGGATCGGAGTAAAATGCTTCACTTCAAGATCGGAGACGCTAAAAGCCGGAACGGTGGAAGGGCGGAATGGTGGAAAATCACTCCAAATCCTAAAACCTGGAACGTCGGAAATCACCCCAAATAAACTATAACCTTGAACCTAACCCTCACCCGTTCCGTGTTCTAGGATTTGGGGTGATTTTCTGCCTTTCCACCGTTCCACTTTCTAAGGTCTTCCCTTCAAGACTCACGGCGCCTGCTGTTTATGATCAATGCCCCCTTCATGTAAATTCCCGCCACGAGTCGTCTTACTCTTTCTCCCGCTGTTGAAAGGTAAAATTTGGAGGAGATTAGGAAATAAAACTCCAAGGGAAATAATGAACATGGACCGAAAAAAAAATGAGCTCACAAAGACTGCTCTGAGTTTAGCAATATTAAGCTTAAGTTTAAACTAAACGGCGTGTCAACACTGCAAGAAAACAAGATCGTGCACGATAGCAATCCAGCAAAGTTTTGTCAACAAAATCACATGAATATGCTCACCTCTTCTCAGAATAACCAGTCCTTTTATTCCATTTCCAACCTTTTTTAGTTCCTTTTACAACGTTAAGTGTGCGAAACGTTTCACTTCAAGAGGAAAAATCCAACGTTTTGTCGCGCCGGATCGGAGTAAAATGATTTCACTTCAAGATTCTGATGATGTGCCGGCCAATTTGTTTCTCTCGCCGCTAGTCGTATTGCTCTTTCTCCCTCCGTTGGTCACAAAAATTGACTTTGTATTGTGTCAAAATTATCCTTATTATTATTATTATTATTTTTTTTCTAAAACGCAGTTGGTGATGGAACTTCCCGCCGTAAAAAAGCGGGCTGCAGCACAGGGTTTAAGTGTCTCATTTAAAGGTGGCATACATGGAGTAGCGAACGTACGGTCGGTCGGTCGGTCGGTCGGCCGGACGGACGGAAGTGACGTCATGACCAAACCAAAATTTCTCCCACTGATGGGTTTACCAAAATCTCTTAGCTATGGGGCTCCGCTCGCGCGCGCCTTGCGGCGTGCGCGGGAGCTCCGCTATTAACATAAGCTTACAAGGCAACAATAGAACCTTAACCCCTCTTTTTTTTTGCAACCTTTTATAAGGACCAGTCAGCGAAAATCCATTGACAATACTGGAAAGAGCGCCTTAAAATTAGTAGACTTGCCAAGTTTGAAAGGGGTATGTCTGAAGAAAGCGAAAATATAGCTCTGCAAAGTCGCGAAATTTTACAGATGTTTGTATGGTAGGGGCACAAACTTGCCCCCACCATAAACTGCGTGTAAAATCTCGCGACTTTGCGGATGTATATCCTCTTAGTTTTCAATATATCACTCTCAAACTTGGCAACTTTATTGATTTTAAGGCGTTCTTTCCAGCTAGGCTTGACTTGTAATCCAAACCAGTTACACCTGTCTTACTGATAATTGATTTTCCCCCGTTACTAGAGCATCGCACAGAAGTTACTAGAGCATCGCACAGAATGCCTGGACATCATTAATTATTCATAGTCATCGAAGCGGCAAATTTGAATGCGAGCGCGCTTTGAATAGCCCAGTATTAGAAGAGAAAGAGCCCAAATTGGTCAAGTAGGGCTAGTAAAACATGCTTTTCTGTTTTTCAGAAGTTGTAATTGTTGTAACTTTCACGCACGGCTTTTCGGAAAGCAATGATGTATGAACGCTTCAGTTAAGCCTTAAACGAAGGAATAAAGGAAGTATAAAGACTGTTTTTTTAAACTTGAAAATTCGAAAAATTCGATCGTTTTCAGTATGGATGCCACTTTTGACGGCGATTGTCTGAACATTTTTACCAGCTTTCATATTTTCACGCGCGCTAAAAGAAAGATGGGGCCTTTCTAGAACAGAATCCGTTTTAATTTTCAAAATCGGTCAACGAGCACCACCGTTCTTTTCGACTTAAAAACTGCCAAAACAGCTTGTAGCTCCTGAGTTTGAAAATGGCGCACTTTGGGCGAGTGGGCTATTGTTTTAAGTCCAGGAAATGAATAACAATGGTTGTCATGACTGACACGATGCCCATTCAAGAGAATCACTCAATAGACCGTATTCGTATTCTCGGTATTGAACTGGAACTAGCTTGCACACGAGGCTTATGCGGGGAAATCTTTTCACATGCAAATAGTTTCTAATATATTCCCCCGCATGAGCCTCCATTGCAAGCTCGATCCAGTTCAATACCGAGAATACGAATATGGTCTATGGTACAGAGAAGCCGCGAACTATTAAACTGATCGCGTTGCGTCAGCTGGTTCACTGCACCTGCGAACCAAATCTTGCGATGAACATGAAAAAAGAAAATGTCACGGATCGGAGCTTTTTTCAGAGCTCTTCGAAAACCCGATCCACCCATCTTAGTTTTCTTGGAATTGGCATACACGGAGGTCTGTAGAACAATGAATAATTTAGACATGCTAGCTGTTCAGTAATTTTCGTACGCGCACCAATAGAAAATGGGGTCACTGGTCATCAATTAATTTTTTGTTCAGTAATCTGGAACAGATTAGACCCCGCGATAAGGGAAGCAGAGTCACTGACTTCTTTTAAACGTGGACTGTCAAAAGCCATTTTATGATCCTTTTAGTTCTACTTTTAACTTTTGCGTATATTTTTTTTTGATTTCTTGTTTCTATGATAAGGTTTTTATTTGTTCTTGGTAATTTTCTAGAGGACCCTTCTGTAACCCACTTATTGTGACGTTGGCATTCCTCATTAAAGATTACCCTCATCATAATTCAAAATTATCAGAGCGTTGCTGGCTGCAAAGTCACTGCGAAAGGAATCGGTTTGACTGAAACGGGAAGACTTTAAAACACAAAGGTAAGTTGTGTTGTACGTCATTTTCAACCCCATCTCGGTAAAGCTTTCTTGTAAGCTATCAAAAGCTGCTGCAGTTTTCTAGCCTGCGAGAAAAAGACGCCATTGCATGCACTGGTCCTGCATGCAAACAGTCTGCATCGTGCTAAACCCGCGAAGCGAACATGCATATAAAATACAACCAAGAATTCGCAAGCCTTACTCGCGTCGCAGACGTTAACTCTGTTTGCACAGGACTGTGGATCTGTGATTAAGTTCAGAAGAGATGACGTCAACAGTTTCCCTGCATCTTACGAAAGCTAAGAAGCAAACATGCCTAGAAATTACAATAAAAAAGGGAAGCTTGGCTTGGAAAGTACTTCAGACAACAGCGAACTAGTTGTTGCGTCAAGCATTGGTCTTCTCACTGTGTCGTATTCCCAAGGCATAGGAGCGTCGCAGACGGTGGACATTGCACAAAGCTTTAGACCAATTATCGAGTTCCGAAGAAATGGGATTCATGGATCGAATATAATACTAACAGCGATTCCTCCTTCTACATTCTATCCACTTTCCACAGTTAACATTTTCATCGAATGCGCGCGAGTGCATAGAGCGAAGCAACATTATTGGTCAGCAGAGAGTTTAAACAGTGCTTTATCGGAAGGCAAATTTTATGATTAACATCTCTTGAAAGTTGTGCGAGAAGAATAGCAGTAGTTGCAAACTATTCTGATCTAATACTACAGAACTGATAGAATTTCCTTTGTATCTTGGAAATGAGCAGCGTGTTTTGCACAACGCAATCAGCTATTGTTATCATGGTTCAGATATGAATTGAAGGTCGGCAAAAGTGTCGATCTTGATGTTCAGCGATCGACAAAATACCACTACTGCTTGGCACATTATCTGTTGTTCTGATGATCGTAACTTTCTTAGTTATCCCCTTTAGAAACCCCTGGGATATCAAATCGATCAAAATCAAACGAGCTCATATCGAACATACTCTCAGTGTAATCGAACCTAATCGAACACAATCGTCTGATCACATTCGATTGTCTTCGGTCACCAAACAAAAGTCGGACACGAAATATTTTTTGGAGTACGATTGTTGAACTTCATCATTCGATATTGTTCGATTATCTTTGGAAATCGAACAAAACCGCATTAATCGATTCCGTCAACGGCCGTTTTTACTGTATAAACCATTACATATATATCTCACTCATTTCCGCCATTGAATCAATAATTTTGCGAAATTAGTTTTAAAAGTGCCCATGAATTCTCGCTGAGAGTTAGGTATGGTAGCTTAATTTGCTTTCTTCTCATGTGGACGAATCGCTTAGTGACCAATTCTAGTTGAGACTTGTTGGACTTAAGCACCCTGTTTTAATCGGCAACTGATTTGCATACCAATATACAAACATAACAATGAATACAACTGCTTTAAACTTTCTTGAAGAATTAACATCAATCTTTCGCCAGTGTTTTGTTTTTCCAAGAAACTAGCCTCGGTGGCTAAATACATTATTTCTCTGACAATCATTTTTAGCATTATCTTTAGAGAAAAAGGCAACATTTGCATACAAATATATATACAAACAAAAGCGAATAAAACTGTTTTTAGATTTCTCTTCGAAAATTGACCGCAATCGTCCACTTGGTCAGTTTTGTTTCAACTTTCTCCTCTTCGTATCACAATATAAAATAGAACCTTCCAAATGGATGAAATAAAATTTATCGTACAGGTACTGTAACAAACAGCTGATTATCGTGCATCACGGATGAAACTTGGAAATCTATAGAACGTCCGGTTTTTCTAAGAAACTAGCCTCGGTGGCAAAATATATTATTTCTCCGATAGTTCTTATTAGCATTAGCACTAATTTTACACATTTATATAGATCTGAACTGCAGTTGTACAGTGGAGGACAGTGGATACTAGAGGTTATTTTTTTTCCGAGTATGCTTGTGTCATTTACTGATTAACACATCATTCGCAAAATCAAAGTAATATGCCGGCGTCAGCCACTGACCGCTCAACCAAAACGTTCTATAAACGCATTACTTAAGGTATCGGCAGCAACCTCTTCACCCCTTCCAAAAAATGGACTTCAGGCCTTAGTGTCCAGGATTACAGTACAGCCTGAAATTTTATTAAAACATGTTTACATAAAGAGGTTTTTACATTTGACAGTGATCTTTACTTCGTAAAACAAACCGTATCATTATCTAAGCAAAACTCATTAACATGGCTAAGGCAAATGCGTGAGAGTTTGTCGTTTAACCGTATGAACGTCGTCACGGTGTTTACAAGACCGGCGTTGCTGAGTGAACAAAGAAAGAAGCAGGTCTCAACAGGTGAACTCGTACAAGAAAATGTCTATGCCGTCTATTCCGCGTGAATAGGAGTCGCTTAAAGCCCAACATTCTCGTCTGGCTATGCACCAACCACCCATTTGGACAGATGAACAACAGCAACAATCCCCCCCCCCCCCTCCCTTCCAACAAAATTTCGTCTGTACACCCACGTTCACGTCAGTTTGTTGAACATTCTTTGAACGCACAATGTAATTTTGTTTCCTAATCTTAATGCAACAAGCAATTGCAAAAAGGTTCACACACTCTCGGCATTTTTCCTGTTTCCTGCAAATAACGCACTCTAAAAAGCCAATGAACAATGTAATCCCCTTCATGCCCCCTCTCCCCCTTTCGATGTTGAGGGTTGTTTGGTTGAATATCACACTTTACCAAATATTTTCAAATCTTTTTTTGAGAAAACGACAGTGCCATGCTACAGGTTCCAATCCAATGAAAAAGTGGCTTCTTTTTTTCTTTTCTTTAGAGTATTAGGTGTTTTTAATAGATTGAAACGCGCAGTTGGGGACTGGCAGTAGTTACGCATAGGCAATGAGATTGCTCCACGTCAGCATTCCGCAACGTACGAAAAGTGCTCTTGCATGACGAAATTGCGTCCGTAGCAACTACTGTCTTGTTCTCTGGGAGCGGAGCCCCTAAAGTGGTCAGCTGTCTATTTTTGACTACCTCCAGTAGTCTTGCTACATGTCAAGACCACAACACGGAAGACAGAAGTTACGAGTGATAAATCCATGCTCGACTGGTGGAAGGGATCGTCGCAACTCCACTGGCCAGCCACCGCCCAACTTAAGCTGGGCAGCCCCCAGTCAGTATGATGTTGACCTACCAAAGTCTGCCTACTTCAGTGGGCGCCTGGTGCTTAGAGTTTACCGCTTGACAAGCAGTTAACCATGCAGCAGGCCAACAATGAACAGTAACCTGAAATGTGCAAACCATGTGCCCTGGACTGACCGAGGATCTTCAAGCAATACATGATGCTTGCAAGACAGGTCGTGAGCTGCACAGACTGAACATTAATATAGCTGCCCTACAGGAAATAGGACTTCCAGGCAATGGATCGTTGAAGGAAGAACACTATACTTTAAAGTTTCTTCTGGCAGGGTAAAAGCACATAGGAGACCAGAGAACAAGGATTTGGCTTTGCCGTGAGGAGCACACTACTTTGCCGGCTCGAGTCTTCCACAAACGGAACGGAGAGAATCCCCACGCTGCGTCCCTCAACAGGAAGGAAGGCCCTGTCAACATTGTGTCTATGCCCCCACGTTGCACTCCTCGGTAGAAGCAAAAGACCAGTTCTAAGAATCAAGGGATGCCGTTTTCAGCAACATACTATCGTCAGAAAACGTTTACTTGCTGGGTGATTTCAATGCAAGGGTGGGTGCAGATGGAGTCATGGCCAATCATCCTGGCACATCATGGCATGGGGAAAATGAACGACAATGGAAGAGATTACTAGACCTATGCTGCTACCACAACCTGTGCTTGACGAACACCTTCTTCCAGAAAAAGCCATGACACAAAGTATCAAGAAGACACCCCCATTCAAAACACTGGCATCCCCAACACCAGAGCCTACCACACCGCTGATTGCAACACTGAACACTCACTGATAGCCTCGAGGGTGATACTAAATCAAACACGCTCTATCATTTCAAGCGAAAAGGATAGCCGGCGATCAACGCTAGTAAGACGGCATACCCAGACAAAACCGAGAAGTTCTAAGAGCGGCCTGAAGAAACACTGACCACCAGCCAAGAACAGAGTGATGACGACAGCTGAAACTCCCTTCACAACACCATCCACAGTGTCGCAGTCCTAACTTACAGCAAGAGAGGACGTATCAGGGCAAATTGGTTTGACCCTAACATCACAGTAATGGAGCCAGTTAACATGCCAAGAACAATGCAATGATTAACTGCAAACGTAACCCAAGTCAGAAAAATCTGCTTACACTGAAAACTCGAGGCAATTGCAAGGCCTAGCAAACACCACGCCGTTGCACAAACAACAACTGGCTTCAGCTGTCTGTAAGAACACATTAAAACAAACCAATGACACCGGCAACATCAGACACATGTACGAGGGCATCAAGCAAGCAATGGGAAAACCAACAAAGAGGACAAAGAGGATCAGAGAAAGGAAATGGCAAGATGGGCCGAAATTACTTCGACCTGTTCTCCAAAGAATACTCAGAATCCTAGCAAGCACTCAATATCATTAAGCACCTGCCTGTCGGAGTGGAACAGGACTCTGCACCCACTGTGGATGAAAGCCATCGATGCTCTGTTATGTGGCAAGGCGCCAGGTAGAAAGGGCATACCCCTGAAATCATCATATGTGGAAAGCACACCCTATTAAAACTTCTTCACGAGTTCCTGTGCCAGTGGTGGAGAGGAGGCAAGGTACCAAAGGATATGAAGGAAGTCAAAATCATCACCTTGTACAAAAACAAAGGTGACCGCTGCGACTGGAATAACTATTGGGGTATCACCCTGTTGAACATCTGGCTCGCCTACAAATTCTCGCTGATCACATCTTAGATTCTACTCAGTCTCAGTGTGACTTCAGAGTGGAGAAGTCTACGGTTGATAAAATGTTCTGTTCGTCAGCTTCAAGAGAAATGTCAAGGGAAATAGATGCCATTATATACCGCATTCATCGATCTCACTAAGGTGTTTGACTTTGTTGGCAGGAGTGGTCTTTTCCTGACGTTGAAGAAGATTGGCTGTCCCCAACAGCTGCTCAGTATCACGGCCTCCTTCCACGATGGCATAAAGTGAAAAGTCAGCTATGACGGTTTGTTGTCTGAGCCGAAGATCAAGGTCCGAACAGTTCTCATCAGAGAGTTGCTGTTTGCAGAGGACGCAGCCCTGACCTCGCACAAAGAGGGTCTCTATCAACAGTTTTGCCGACTCTTGCAGGGTGCTTGGGATGACTGTTAGTATAAAGAAAACCAACGCCATGAGTGTTGTCCAATACACACAAAGGGAATCCAATGGAATGGATTGGCATTCCATTGGTACACCATTGGTGAATTGCATCTCATTAAGTTGACTTAGACTATTTTCGCTACGGTTCGGTTTCAGTACAGCAGGATTCCGTTCGTCCATTGGTACCAATGGTACGATTGGTACCAATGGAATGACTTGGATTCCATTGGAACACCATTGCTGAATTGCATCTCATTAACGGGACTTAGACTATTTTCACTACGGTTCGGTTTGAGTACAGCTGGATTCCGTTCGTCCATTGGTACCAATGGTGCGATTGGTACCAATAGAGTGACTTGGCATTCTATTGGTACACCATTGGTGAATTGCATCTCATTAAGGGGACTTAGACTATTTTCGCTACGGTTCGGTTCGAGTTCAGCTGGATTCCGTTCGTCCATTGGTACACCATTGGTGAATTGCATCTCATTAAGTTGACTTAGACTATTTTCGCTACGGTTCGGTTTCAGTACAGCTGGACTCCGTTCGTCCATTGGTACCAATGGTACGATTGGTACCAATAGAGTGACTTGGCATTCCATTGGAACACCATTGGTGAATTGCATCTCATTAAGGGGACTTAGACTATTTTCACTACGGTTCGGTTTGAGTACAGCTGGATTCCGTTCGTCCATTGGTACCAATGGTGCGATTGGTACCAATAGAGTGACTTGGCATTCTATTGGTACACCATTGGTGAATTGCATCTCATTAAGGGGACTTAGACTATTTTCGCTACGGTTCGGTTCGAGTTCAGCTGGATTCCGTTCGTCCATTGGTACACCATTGGTGAATTGCATCTCATTAAGTTGACTTAGACTATTTTCGCTACGGTTCGGTTTCAGTACAGCTGGACTCCGTTCGTCCATTGGTACCAATGGTACGATTGGTACCAATAGAGTGACTTGGCATTCCATTGGAACACCATTGGTGAATTGCATCTCATTAAGGGGACTTAGACTATTTTCACTACGGTTCAGTTTGAGTACAGCTGGATTCCGTTCGTCCATTGGTACCAATGGTGCGATTGGTACCAATAGAGTGACTTGGCATTCTATTGGTACACCATTGGTGAATTGGATCTCATTAATGGGACTTAGACTATTTTTGCTACGGTTTGGTTTGAGTACAGTGGGATTCCGTTCGTCCATTGGTACCAATGGTACGATTGGTACCAATAGAGTGACTTTGCATTCCATTGGTCCACCATTGGTGAATTGCATCGCATTAAGGGGACTTAGACTATTTTCGCTACGGTTCCGTTCGAGCACAGTGGGATTCCGTTCGTCCATTGGTACCAATGGTACGATTGGTACCAATAGAGTGACTTGGCATTCAATTGGTACACCATTGGTGAAATGATATCATTAACACATGTAAGCCGTTTGAAACTTGAACGAATGGTCGATTGGTACCATTGGTACCAATGGTACAAATGGAAAAGTATTCAGTCGATTGGTTAACCATTGGAATCTGCATCTCAAAACAAACGTCATGACTTGAAAATAGGTCGATCTATAAGCAAAATACCCTGATTCTTTAATGCCATGAGCCGAACCAAGCGCGTACGCATGAATATAACTTTTTTTTTAATCCATGAACCAAAACAAGCGCGTTTCGCATGAATATAACTTGTTCTTTAATCCATGAACCGAAACAAGCGTGCTACGCATGAATATAACTCGTTTTTAAAGCATAAACCAAAACAAGCGCGATACTCATGAATACAACTCGTTATTTATTCCGAAACAAGCGTGCTACACATTAATATTACCGGTAGTCGTTCTTTAATCCATGAATCGAAACAAGCGCGCTACACGTGAATATACCTCGTTCTTCAGTCCATGAACCGAAACAAGTGCGTTACCCATAAATATAACCCGTTCTTTAATCCATGAATAGAAAAAAGCGCGCTACACAGAAATCAAAATCATTCTTTAATCCATGAACCAAAACAAGCGCGCTACACGTGAATATACCTTGTTTTTTAGTCCATGAACCAAAACAAGTGCGTTACACATAAATATAACTCGTTCTTTAATCCATGATCCGAAACAAGCACGCTACACATAAATCAAAATCGTTCTTTAATCCATGAACCGAAACAAGCGCGCTACACATCAATATACCTTTTTCTATAATCGCAGAGCCGAAACAAACAAGGAACACATGAATATAATTCACCCTTTAATCCATGAACCCAAACAAGCGCGCTACGTATAAATTTAACTCGTTCTTTAATCTATGAACCGAAACAAGCGCGCTACACATGAATATGACTCGTATATTCATGTGTAGCGTTCTTGTTTCGGTTCATGGATAAAAAACGATCGAGGTATATTCACGTATAGCGCGCTTGTTTTGGTTTATGGATTAAAGGAGGAGTACCAGTAATATTCATGCGTAGCATGCTTGTTTCGGTTCATTGATTATAGAACGAGTTGTATTCATGTGTGTCGCGCTTGTTTCGGTTTATGGATTAAAAAACGAGTTATATTCATGCGTAGCGCGCTCGGTTTTGGCACATGGATTAAGGAACGAGTTATATTCTGTGTGTAGCGCGTTAATGTTTTGGTTCATGGATTAAAGAATGATCGAGGTATATTCATGTGTAGTGCGCTTGTTTCGGTTTATAGATTAATGAACGAGTACCGGTAATATTCATGCGTAGCACGCTTGTTTCGGTTCATTGATTAAAGAACAAGTTGTATTCATGCGTATCGCGCTTGTTTCGGTTCAATTGGATTAAAGAACGAGTTATATTCATGCGTAGCGTGCTCGGTTTTTGGTTAATGGATTAAGGAACGAGTTATATTCTGTGTAGAGCGCTTGTTTCAATTCATGGATTAAAGAACGAGTTATATTCATGCGTAGCGCGCTTGTTTCGGTTAATGGATTAAAGAACGAGGTATATTCATGTGCAGCGCGCTTGTTTTGGCTCATCGATTAAACAACGAGGAATCTTCTTGTGTAGCGCGCTTGTTTTGGCCCATCGTGCATTAAAGAAGGAGATATATTGATGTGTAGCATGCTTGTTTCGGCTCGTGGATTTAGGAACGAGATAGATTCATGTGTAGTGCGCTTGTTTCGGTTAATGGATTAAAGAACAAGGTATATTCATGTGTAGCGCGCTTGTTTTGGCTTATGGATTAAAGAACGAGGTATATTCATGTGCGGCGCGCTTGTTTTGGCTCATCGATTAAAGAACGAGGAATCTTCTTGTGTAGCGCGCTTTTTTTGGCCCATCGTGCGTTAAAGAAGGAGATATATTGATGTGCAGCATGCATGTTTTGGCTCGTGGATTTAGGAACGAGATAGATTCATGTGTAGTGCGCTCGTTTCATGTTGTTTCGGCTCATGCATTAAAGAACGAGGTATTTCGCTTAATATCAAGGAAGATTCAAGTCATGACGTTTGTCTTGAGATCCAGATTCCAATGGTGAACCAATCGACTGACTACTTTTCCATTTGTACCAATGGTACCAATCGACCATTCGTTTTCGCATGGCTTACAAGTCAGTAAATGAGATGCAGCTTACAAATGGTATACCGATCGACTGAGGAGCTAACCATTTATTCCAATGGTACCAATCAAAACCAATCGACTGACTACTTTTCCGTTTGTACTAATGGTACCAATGGTACCAATCGACCATTCGTTTTCGCATGGCTCACAAGCCAGTTAATGTGATGCAGTTTACAAAATGGTATACCAATGGACTGAGGAGCTTACCATTCATTCCAATGGTACGAATCGTAACCAATCGACTGACTACTTTTCCGTTTGTACCAATGGTACCAATCGACCATTCGTTTTCGCATGGCTCACAAGCCAGTTAATAAGATGCAGTTTACAAATGGTATACCGATCGACTGAGAAGCCTACAGTTCGTTCCAGTGGTACGAATCGTAACCAATCGACTGACTACTTTTCCATTTGTACCAATGGTACCAATGGTACCAATCGACCATTCGTTTTCGCACGGCTTACAAGTGTTAATGAGATGCATTTCACCAATGGAATTCCGATCGAATGAGGAGCTTACCATTCGTTCCAATGGTACGAATCGTAAGGCGTCTTTGACAAATCGTAATCTTTTACCAATGGTGCGATTGGTGAGGGCGTTTTGACGATTCGTATCCGTTTGTGTATATTGGACATGAGTGAACGCCATGGGCCAGAACATCCCTGCACCACCACTAACCAGCATCAACGACGAGGTGCTAAAGGTCACTGACCGTTTTGCCTATTTTGGCTCTACTATTACCAGCAACTTGTAAGTTGATGTGGAAATTGACAATCACATCACTAAGGCCACCCCCATGTCGAACCAGCGTACGAGTGTGGGGCAACCACCAGTTGACCACGAACACCAATGTCAAGGTATATCAGGCGTGCGTCCTCAGCTCCTTGGTATATCGCAGTGAATCCTTCTCGACCTACACCAGATAGGAGAACTGCTTGGAAAGCTTCTGCTTCTTGCGCTTCCTGGGCATAACAAGTTAAGGACAAAACAAAGGCTAAGATCGCATTTCACACGTTATCAATAAAGCTGGGTTAAAGATTTTGACTCGTCAATGCACTATGTTCTGACATTTTGAGGTTTACTGACCAACGTTATTTAAAAAAGAGTACGCGTTCTCGGGGTACATTTGAGCCAAGGGAAAGTAAAATTAGTTCGAGTCAGCGGGGAGTTCGAGGAAGCTGATAGTAAATGAACTGAAAAATTGGTCGAACCCAGGGGAAATATGATTTTGTTCGAGTTAGTGGGGGCTTAAAGTAAGCGAGATTCTAGCACTAAAGCCAAATGAACGTCGCTAAAAAGACGAAATGCTATACAGTTATCATTTTTTTGCCTTCTTGGTCCATTTTCAGAATTACAGAGAGTGAATACTTGGTGACCAAGGCTCCATACGAAGACGTTCAAAATGACCTCAAAGCTGGCCGAGACCCCACAGGTTTGTTTCTCAGTATCACCAACTATGATTTCTTTGTGTGGTTACACTACTATGCGGCACGTGACACAATTTTACCAGACAGCAAGACTGTTGCTGAAATTGACTTTGCGCATGATGGACAGGGATTCCCCTCGTGGCATCGGCTTTACATGTTGGAATGGGAGAGGACTATCCAGGAAGTGGCTAAAGACGACACCTTTACCGTACCTTACTGGGACTGGACCGAGAATGAAGAGAGGTGCGAGATTTGTACCAAAGATCTTCTTGGCGTTACAGCAGAGGACGGAACTGTTAGAGGGACATTTTTTAACGACTGGCATATCATTTGCACGGCGAATCAAACCGCAAACCTAACTAAAATGTGTGACCCCGGGATTAGAAAGCGTGGACTAAAGCGCAGGACGAAACAGCAAAGAAAGAATAAAACAAAACAGGGAGACATAATGACTTTTCCAACGAAAAGTGAAGTCAACTTCACCCTACGATTTGAAGCATTTGACGCCCCACTATTCAACAAAGAGACGAGTTGCAATTTCAGGAACACCCTCGAGGGTTATGTGAACACTACGATTGGATATCGAACGCCAAATGCACACGCACTGCATAAGGATGTGCACATTGTTTTAGGAGGTACCATGGGCGACGTGCCTTCAGCTTCAAATGACCCCATCTTCCCGCTTCACCATTCGTTCGTGGATCGTATCTTTGAGAAGTGGCTTCGTAAATACAACAAATCTGCTTCTGTTCTTTCCCAGTACGATGCTCCCACTGGCCATAACAGATATGGCGTCATTGTACCGATGTTTCCAGTGTATATTCACGAGCAAATGTTCAAGAAGTCTTTCGAGTTTGGTTATGAATATGAAGATGTTGACTCAGAAGGTACGTAAATTCCCTGTTTGTTACCGATGTTGTTTTACTAAACACTTTGATAATCTAAAGAACAGTTTTATACTATTTAATTACAGCGAAAACCAATGGCTCAATGTTTTTCAAAGCAGCTATTCTTCTAACCGAAGCTATTCGAGAAGATGGAAATGTATATCAACCTAAAAAAGTAGGAGCAACTAGAATGTCAAATTTTTACAATTTGGATGTAGGATTTTGGAAGTCACAACCACTCAGATATCTGAGCCAATAACAAGCGAATTGACTTGATATAGTATAAATAGCTTGCAAAACGAGCACAAATGTCCCATGAAAATTGTATCTTCAGTACAAACCACAGTTTGGTTGCTACCGCTACATTATCTGAAAACAAAGTGATTACTCTAGCCAATCAAAGGTAGGTAGGTTGGTAGGTAGGTAGGTAGGTAGGTAGGTAGGTAGGTAGGTTGGTAGGCAGGCAGGCAGGTAGGTAGGTAGGTAGGTAGGTAGGTAGGTAGGTAGGTAGGTAGGTAGGTAGGTAGGTAGGTAGGTAAACTTTATTTATACACGGTATCAATTCATATTTACATGCTCTTCCATCTAGCCATGTTTTTTAAACAACAATAGATTAATTACTAAACTACTTAAAATTAATTAGCTAAATAAATTAATTATCTGTACAAGATTATACTAAAAGCTATAAAAATATCCTTTATGAACTATCATTAAATAAGGTCGAAATTAAATGCATGATTCAAAAGAGCTAAGAGTGGGCCCGTGGTCGTGCCTTAGCGATCAAAGGCAAGCTGTTCCAGAGAACAGAACCGCAATATTGAACACTTCCTTCTCCTGTACTCGGTTTTAGGAAGGAAAAGGTTGTATTTTGAATTTCTTAGATTATGTGAGTGAACACTGGATGTAGCTTTCAAGATACTATTTAAACGAATCGGAGAAAGATTATAGAGAGCCTTAAACAGAATAACTGCAAGTTGCTTTGAACGCCTTCGCTCCAGAGAATCCTAACCGAGGTCACCGAATGAAGTGGAAGATCTAACATTTAAGTCAGAGAAAGTGATTAAAGGTGCAGCCCTATTTTGCAGTTTTTTAGAGTCTCTCGGACTGACACACACCTATGCTGCCCCATACGGAGGAGCTACAAAAATCAAAGTATGGTTGGATGAGAGCGTTATAGATCATAATAAGAGTCCCACGGGGAACCAAGTTCCTGACACGTTTGATAGCCCCGAGGCCGACGGATGCTTTGTTGACAATATTGTCAATATGGGAATCCTATGATATAAAAGCTCTCATCCAAATCAATACCAAGGTTTTAGCTCTTTATAGGGAATGTTCATCGATCTTTACATCAAACTAGTGGTTTAGATTAGTCAAGTGGATTCGTCGGTTCCTTTGATACACCATGATCCGAGTGATCTTGGATTAAAGATCCGGATTAGGATTTTCCCAAAGAAACACACCCTAAGTTTACCAATAATAGAGTACTTGTTTGTTTTTGTTGTTGTTGTTTTTTTTGCATTAAGAGTAAGGGTGCGTTTCTTTGGGAAAATCCGAATCCGGATTTTTGAGCCAAGATAAATCAGTTCATGGCGCATCAAAGGAACCGACGAATCCTTACCCAGAGTGGATTCGTCGGTTCCTTTGATACACCATGGTCCGAGTGATCTTGAATCAAAAATCCAGATTCGGATTTTCCCAAAGAAACACACCCTAAGTTTATTAGCTTGTAGCCAGATCGGAATTTCAGCTAGGTCGCTATTTATTTGGATTGTAAATCTACTGGATCGCTTGAGCTTAGAGTAAGACTTGTGTCGTCGGCGTACATTCTTGGCACAGAGTAAAGGGGCACGCGGGGAGGTCCTTCGTGTATGCTAAAAACCATAGAGGTCCCAGGATCGATCCCTGTTGGACACCGCAATTGATGGTACCATAGTCTAACATAAAACAGGCGAATGTAGCGGTATCACATCATACAGCTTAAAACAGCGGAATCACATAAGGTACCGTTGCTTCTATATAGTTTATTTTCGGTGTTCGTGTTCGTTTCATTGCTTTCTCTTTTCGTTTAACTCTTTTTATTTATGTTTACTTCAAAGAACTGTTTCGGGACGGTCCTGTTCTTCCTATAAGAAATGACTTTTTGTACAGTGAATTATAGTGTGCTGAGTTTATTGCCGGCTGGCACATATATATTTTTTCTCCTTGCTATTATTTTTACTCTGTGGTAGTATACAGCAAACAACGTAAAATAACGTATTCGTTCTGTGTTTAGGGAAGTCTTCCGATGACGAAAAACAAGAGGAGACAGTATCTCTGGGTCGGTGCCCTGTGCCATGTAAAAAGACACCAACATGTACATGTACAAAGAGCACAGGTTCTGTTGCTGTGCCGATCATGTACGCATTCAGCTGGTGCTTGGTGATATTCACGATAATCGGATAAGTGTTAAAGCTAGCTAGTACTTGTAAATGAAGTAAAACAGCAAAGCAGGATTATGTATGATGTAGAAATTAACAAATGGTAAACGGTTCAGCGTGCACTGTTGAGTTATGGATGCATGCGGGAGGTTGGTAAGCACGAACGAAGCGTAAGAGTTTCGCGCGGCATAGCCAAGAATGACTTTCGCTTCTTCAAATACTTACCTGTAGCAAACCTCCAAAGTGCATGCATAACTCAATAGTGCACTCCAAGCTGTTTGAGATTTGTTTTCAACATAATATAAATAGATAAATAGAATTTGGTGTTAGCTGAGCTGCTCACGTGTATTTAAAGCCTACTTTAATACTTATGTCTAGAAATGCACCTAACCCTGAATTTGGGTACTTCATGTAAAACAGGCCTTTTTGTCGTTTTCATATGACTTCATGTTTCACAGAATTATGTGTGTTTAGCGAGAATTAAGGTTAGGGGACACCTTGTGATGTCTATCATACAGTTCATGAATCACCTCATAAGGTAAAGAATTCCAAAGAGAATTTGTAATTTCCCAACAACAGAACACTGGCGTCTGAGGGCGTGGAACAACCTCCAGTCTGCAGCTAATCTATAAATAATTTAGAGGGACAAAATGTTGATAATTTCCATTTAAGGCATGTGACTGGTTAAGTTGCACGCGTTAATTCATTAATAAAAAAAAGAATCATACAATAAATCGTAACATAACACTAAACAAATTTCATAGCATTTACATTCAGGGCTGTGATATTATTTTTGGTAGTTATTATTTCAGTGTAACCCTTTAAGTCCTAACAGTGATCAGCATTAAGTTTTTCCTTGTAATATTAATGCTTATTCAACCCTTGAGGTCATGAGAATTAAGGATATGATCACCCAAGGTGAATTTTCTTGATATTTTGATAACTTCTCCACAGCACTTTTATAAGAAAAGTACGGGGCTTAGATAAGAGAATTAAATTTTGTTTTTTGATATTAAGGGTTAAGCCCAGAACCAAAACTAACAAGAGCCCCATAATTCATTCCAGTTATCTGAGTATGTACAGAAAAGCACTGTCGACTACAGTGTGGTTTTATTTGAATTGTCTATGGAGACAGAAGGGAGCTTCAAAGTGTTCCTTACAATTGCCTCTTTAATAGTACCCTACAGGGATTTCAAAAGCTCCATGCAATCAGCTTTCCTAAAACTATTATCATTTGTGTTATTTGGACAGTTTTAACAATGGCACATGTAAAAGACAAAAAAACTCAATTGAGTTTACCTGTTTGAATTGTAGCTAGATGACATTCTTACAAAGGACGTTGACACAGATTCCAAAGCATTTAATTTACTTATCTTCCAGTAAAAGGTTTTGTAGCTGGGAACTGCCCTCTGTCAGATGAGATTTTAAACTGTAGTCAGTATTTTTATCTTAATTTTTAGTTTTGAACGATTTATATATATATATATAATCACGAACTACTCAGTTTTATATTTTATAAAACAATTAACTTCAGTTAGTATTGTTAACTGAACCTTAGTTGTGTCCCAGTTTTTAGTTGTATTTTAATGTACTTTTAACGTTTATTTTAGAGGACCCTCCTGAAAACTACCGTCAGGTGATTGGAGGCCTCCTTTATCATTATTATTATTATTATTATTATTATTATTATTATTATTATTACTATTAATTTTTATTATTATTATTATTATTATTACTATTATTATTATTATCATTACTATTATTATTATTATTATTATTATTATTATTATTACACTGAAAATGACAGAGGTGTCAATTAACCAATGAACATATACATACATGTATATCTTATTCGATGGTTTTACATATAATGTGTGCAAGTACAGTATTTTGCAAGTTGCGTAGTATTTTTCTGAGCCCAAAAATAGAAGCAATGAGCAAAATGTCTGTGCATATTATAATATTATGTTAAACCATTGTATAAGAGATTTGTTATTCCACTACAAAAAAGATTTTGTTATTTTGGTTTCTCTTTTCTGGTAAGAGTGCTGAAATACCCTGGGCATAATCTGTCCATCAGTATACACTGGATTGCAAAAATGTTGACACCTAAAAAGCATAAACCATGAACGATGAGACCCAATGGTTTTATGGGTATAAGTGTACTAAATGTATTTGCATAATATTCTATTCACGTGCGACGGTTGATAACCAAAATTAATTGCACATAGTGAATCAAGTTGCCCAACAAGGGCCAATTTTTAAACACTATCCACAAATCCGTTGGGTCTCATCATTCATGGTTTATGCTTTTTAGGTGTCAACGTTTTTGCAATCAAGTGTATAGCGTGTGCGAATGACGTAAACAACACAGAAAGCCAGTAAAATGTCTTTGTCCATATTGGCTCTGTTGTAAAGCGGTCAAATTGGGACACTAAAGTGTATCACGGCCTTATATTTTGTGCGTTCGCGTGACCTTATTTGGTGAAATAAGGTAAATCGGAATAATAGAAATGAATATAATCAACATATACATGTACATCCGTACAAAAGGTACAAAGTAATTATACCCTACAAGTAATTGGTCCTTCATTTTAAATAAAAATGTGAAAAATGTGGTTTTCTCTACACTTACAGTAAGTCTAGAACTAATAAATATTATAAACAATTCAATTAAACCTTCAAACCAAAAAAGACTTGGAACAACTGGTTATTAAATAATACCTGTAAACATTACGTTATTGGTTTCATGAACAAACGTCATCATTCCTCCATTCATCCCCTCAAACTCAAAGTGCCACCACTGGGCCACAGTGGTCCCCTGAGTTCTGGACACAGTTCCACATTAATTAAGGACTGTCTTATGTTGTAAACATTAAGTCAACATCCTTTATAGCCTGAAGAAAAATAATAAAACCATCACATAAATTATAATCAAGCTCAGCGTACTGGCAGCATTTGAAAGGCAACTGTAGGTATTTTCACAAATGCTGATGTCAACAACTAGAGAGTTAGTTTATTTACTGTAAAGTTAATAAATTTAAAAATCAGCTTAAACCCTTTCACTCCCATGGGAAATGTTGTATTTTTGTAAAATGGCAACTGTGAACCCCTACACCAACTGTAATACACCAATTAAAAGGTTTTATCTGGGGCATTGTATAGATCATTCCAGCTAAAACAAAGGACATAACAGAAAATAATGAAAAGTGTTTAAAACGAGAAAATAAAAACCTTAAAATACATCTCACTTCTCGTATACATTGGGTATACCCCTAAACTATAGCTTAATTTGCATATCTCAGCACATAGTTGCTTGTCAAATGGTGACTTGGTCTTAAAAGTGTAAGAGGAAAAAGTTACAAAAAATGGAGGGGTGGTTAATCATGTCTTATGTAGGAGGTAGGAGGGGGGTAAGATTTTATCCTTCCATTGTGCAGATCTCTCCAAGATCTGTTTGGTGTCCAAATTTGATACAGATTAACCCAATATTGAGTGCGTAATGACTTCTTGTGCCATATGGCACTCTTGGGAGTGAGAGGGTTAAAGAGGGGGTCAGCTTATCAAAAAATTTTACCTTCAAATGAGGGGGGAGGGGGCTTACATTAAGGAGAGGGATTAATAGGGAGGTTGGAGGGGGGCAGGAAGGGGGCAGTGATGTAGCTAAGAAGGCTCATTAACAAACCCAGCTGGCTCTTTTTGGACTGTGCACCTTCAAAATAAGTAAGTAATTACTTGTGTTCTGTTGAAACTTCAGTCAGTGATAAGATCTCTTTCAGTCAGATGGTGTGAAATTTGTTGGCAGCTGACTCTTAGCAACATCCCTGGTGAGGGGGGGTGGGGGTGGGGGTGGGTGGGGGGTTGGGTAATAGAACATGTATGTACAGTGTTATATACACAGAAGTAGTAAGTTATTTTATTTTGAGCCATGGATAGTTACACAATTGTCTACAACCTGCATGATTATATAATTGCAAAGTACTTGCATCATTTAAGGACAGTGCCTCCTTTTGCTACTTCGCATACGTTCTGCGCATCTCAAGATACTCTGGTTTCCTATGGGTGATGTCTACTAATACAGGGATGTTTTTGCGCGGTTTAAAACTATGCGGAGAAAGCAGAACTTAGCAAGTGTTCTTGGTATCCAAATAAAAATTGTGGGTAACCATGCACGTTTCAGACTGAGATAATAAAGCTTCGATTTGGAAAAAAAACGCCATTCATTGCTTTGTAATTTTCGGTTTTTTAGAATAATTGTTGCTTAATTATGTCTAAAAAATGCGTGGTTACCCCCAATTTTCTTTTGGATTTCAATAGCCCTTGCTGAGATGTGATTTTCCCGCATAGTCATAAACCGCGCAAAAATACTTTGGTAATAATTTAGTAGGCACCGTCCTTAAATGTAACTTTGGTACAGAGGTCTTTCACCAGCACTGTTTTTAGTAAACACTCAAATTTCTTCCTGATGTTTTGGGGCCTTTAAAATCATACCTACATGTACATTGTAAACAAACGTTAAACTAATAAAACTTCCCCTCCCCCTCCTAATTTAAAACACCCTTCCTCCATAAATTATAGCTACTGTATATGACTCAGATATGACTCAGATAGGTCTTGTATGTATTAATGATCATGTCTACAGGCTATGTAATTCAATAAGTAAGCATCATTACTGTGGTGTTTCCTTAGACAAAAAAACTTTGCACCACGTTGTCTCTCCTCACCCAGGGCCAGGTTGTTCAAAAGCCAATCAATGCTAATTCATGATTAAAAGTTAACCGAGGTTTTCCTTAAGCTAATGGTAAAGAAAAGTTTAAGGTAAAACCGAGGGACAAAAATCTTTTGGAAGAATTCTTATGGGTTAGTAAATAATCTCGAATCAAAGTTCACGTTAACCCAGGATTAGCTAATCGAGCTTTGAAAAACTGGCCCCAGGTGTATAAATCGGTACCAGCGAACATACTGCCGGGTGTAACACTGCGACGGACAAGCATCCCATCCAGGGGGGAGTAACAATACTCCTAGTTGCTTCACGCTTACAGAAACCTGGCTAAGCCCTGGCCGTGTGGCCCATTTAGGCTTGTAGTGCGACTTTACCTTTTTCCCAAGTTTAGGACAGAATCATTTGCACAATCTGTACAACTTTTCATTTACCCCATTATCAGTGTGATATTAAGTAGAGTTATACACTCTTTTTTTATAAGAACGTCTAATTTTCCAGCTGAGGCCGAAACGAAAGTGGAGGTTCTTAACTCAGTTTTTTTATGTTTTGAGCCTGAAACATTCTTTAGTATGTTCTTAAGTTACCTGGTGATATTTGGCAATGTGTCATGTCAAATTCCTTTGGCAATGTGAAAGGTGTTTTAGCTTGATGCAAATGAATAAAAATGCTTTTATAATTATCTCTTAGTTTCAGGTTGGGTACATGCACATTCTTAGCATATTCTTAACATCTAGGTGAATTCCAGCCTCAACTTTCTTATATAAAAAAGAGTGTTCAGTGCAAGGTACCATCTCTCTTTGAATCATTGGTGTTTTAATGCATCAGTCAATTCCAGCAGAGCATATCCCTCCCCCCCCCCCCCCCGGCAACCCCGCCGCATTTGCTCACAATGTCAGTCCCAGCGGTGGGGCATTCGTAATTTTATCGCAGCTTGGGGGCTGGGCATTTGCGTACCCCGGGGCGACCCCCGGGCAATTGACACACGTGTTTTCGAAAGTGCCATAGAGGAATTGTTGAAGATTGGCTAGTCCGTCAGGGAGTAGACAAACTTGTGGATGTTTTAAAAGGTAAGTCTCAATTTTAGATATTTCTTCATTAATTGTAAGCATATAAATATAAAAAGCAACAACTTGAACTATATTTTGTTTACCACATATCGAGAGATCGGAAACAATCAATGTGAACACGACTACAGCTTTATTTCGCATTCAAAACTAGCCAAGCATTTTTTAAATTCACGAAAGTCAACCTGGAGTGCACTTTCAGGTTTGCGAAATGATGCGATCTTCAAGACATATCTTGCGAGCTTAAAATGCAATGCATCACAAAACGTAGCCTGCAAATACAGGCGCCTATCACCGCTCGCAGCTGGGGGCACGTCCGTCGCAATCCAAGCGCAGTTTTTTAAATAACATTAAATTTTCCAAAAGCTCCCTAACATGTCCTGTTGTCCTTGAAGTCTTAATACCGTTGCATTATTTTAAAATACTGAAAAGTAGAGCGTTTTATTCACTGATTAATAAAAAAAACCTGTAGTGGTGTTGGAAGGTGACGATCCCGGGTGCGGGGCATTTGCCCTCTTCCTTCGTCCCCACCCCGGGGCATTTAGACAGCTTATGTGTCCTCACCCCGGGGAATTTGCCCATTTGTTTAAAAAAAATGCTAATGCCTGGGGGTTAGCCCGGGGGGGGGGGGGGGGGGATGGGCATTGCTGGAATTGACTGATGCATAAATAACAAAAGAAAACACTTACTTGAAAAATTGATTGAGATGTGATGGCAAAAGGTTGTTTGGCTGTGTGGCACTTGAATGAAAACTATTGAAATAAAATAAAACCGGTAAAGAGTTAAAGAGTCAAAAGTAGACCCATTCTGTAATTACACGGAATGCCCGCAGGGCATGACGTGTCTAGGTTTCGGTCGGGTATCTTTTTTTTCATCGGTGTCATAAATGTGCACATTAATTTATGCATTAAACTCTGTCCTCCCCTAGTAAGGATATATTGTTCTCATTATCTTCAACAGAAGCGGCCCAATCAAAATCTATTTTTCAGGCACATATCACGAGAGAGGGGACCCACTCATCACTTCTGTGTGACGTCAAATCATCATTTGATTTATTCATTAAAACTAGATTAAATTCTTCCCTCTCCCAGAAGGGATCTATTGTTTTGATTGTCTTGAACAAAAGCGGCCCAATCAAACTCCATTATCTGCGCGTATATCACGAGGGAGGGGACCCACTCATCGCTACTTGTGTGACGTCAAAGCAAATCATCATTTGGAAAAGTTGTTTTCGTTCAATGGCGGCCACATGTCTGAATTTAAGACTCCGGATCTGCCGTTTTCAGAGAGAAAACCAACCTTTTTCAAGCAGTAAATCGAAATAATAACTTCTAGGTAGTACTCGACAGTTGAAACGGCGGAAATTGGGAGAGTTCACAGCAAAGAAAATCCGCTTTAAAAAACAGATCGAATGATCAACGTGAAGGATTAGAGCTAGAGGAGGTCAGACCAGTTCAGCGGGGTCATGACGTTATTGCATAGTTATTTCTGGTATGATTCCTAGTAACACAACGATAAGTATCACCCAATATATCTGAATAAAACCATTCAGACAATTATTTCAATGGCCAAGGGAGGATATTTTTTAAATATCTGCGAAACATACAATGAGGAATAATTGGGGCTACATTAAGCATTTCGTGTAATGCCATTAGAGGGGCATCTTGTATAAACATAAGTTTTGGGATTGACAGTGCAGGATTCACAGGTGTAACATTTAATACACACGGCAAATTGATTAATAGACGTCTTTTACACATTTGACCGCCACGTTTTACGCAATGGCATCCACTGAACCCGTTTAGTATACAATGAAAGCTAATGAAGTGAAACCTCCATTGAAAACTTACCCATTTGATGACAACCGAGCGAATTTTCGCCAAAACACATCGCATTTCCCGCTCTTCCTCCCTCCAAACAGAAACTCGCTACCAGTGCAATCCCCTTGGGCAGCGTTTGCTCACAAGGAGAAGATAAGTACGTTATGTATCATTCGTGTAGTGTATGATCACCGTATCTGAATCTCAACTTTTAAATTTTTCAGGGTAAAACAGGCTCCCAAGTGGAGCTTCGGCGAAAAGAAAAATCGGCGAGCCGGGCGTGCTGCCAAAAAGTGACCCAAAAGTATAAACGGAATCGCTTTACAGTAGCGGAACTGGCTGGGGTGGCCACTCGGACCAAAATGGAAAAATGGGGGAGGGGCTGCAGAAATTATTGGGTAGATCTTGAATAAATATTTTTTTGCTGGTTGGTTAAATAGGTGATTAACTTTAGATAGAGCCGAACTAAGATTACACAAGTAATTTAGTTTCTTAAAATATATGCACAGCCTGTGCACAGTGATTTCAGACCAAAACCAGCTGAGAAACCATACCCTAGCTTATATGGAGGAGTACATCCCCCCACCCCCCCCCCCCCCCCTAGTTCAGTTTCTAGCCGGAGGGTGAAATCCCATTAGAATTGTTTCCTTCTAAACTAAAGCTGCCTTAAAAGGGTTAGAACTGTTGAGTTCCCCTATCTCTCCTTCCTGTGCTACTGTTCGTTTCGGCTGATCACCACTGTTCGGGAAAATTGAGCCCGCGCCCTCCCCCCTCCCCTCCCCCACTCCACACCCCAGGGAACGGCGGAAATCGAGCCAACCTTTTCAAGTCCATTTTATTTGACTCAATCATCACCCTTCCAGGGATTGCACCCGGGAACTGCGATCCCCGTAGCGATTACACTCCTTTTGAGAAAATGAAACACGAAGGAGCATTTTGTTAAGTATTATTTTGTCATTCTCTTTGAATCCCTGGCATTAGATCGACATTGAGGGAGGTGATGCAACCGAAATTGCGAGACGTGTCTTAGAATATTTATACTCCCCTGAGAATATGAAGCGGAAAGGATTATTTCCTTGTATTATTTTGTCAGTCTGGTTATCTGTCTGCACGCTACTGTAAGAAGAAATTAGATTTTGACCACCATGGGCTTCAGGGCCGTTTAGATATTAATATCTATTTTTAATGTCGGTGAGGCTAAAATGTTTAATCAGTAATGCAAGATTTTCATAACTTTTCAGATGTAAAGTTCACGGCAAAAGCAAAACACAGACAAAGGGGAAATAATTCTTTTGTTGTTTCATAACACCTACAAATCAGTATGACGCTATGCATCAAACCAAACTCCAAAAATGCCCATATTAGGTAATGAAGTCTCACCCGCTTCGGGCAACAAGCCCAGCGAGCATATTCAAAAGTTTGATTTTCTCACTTACATGTTTCCAAATTTCGCTCATTATTCGCCATAAAACAAGGCAGTTTGATTGTTTAAAACTCGAAAACGGTGCAAATGTAGCTTGGCTTACGTGAAGACATTTAAATTTTTCGCTTTCCGCCTTGCTTCATTGAATAAACAAAAGGATAAGGTGACAAATAACAGCCAATCAGAAGCCAGCACGAGTACTTTGGATTATATAAACTGTGACACAGCCCACAGAATTACCATAAGCCAAGAGCTCAAACACGGTTTGGTTGTAATTTCGAGTATTTCTTAATTTAAAAGCTTAATTTCAAAAATGGCCGATGAAGACGTTGCTGCCTTGGTTGTTGACAATGGATCCGGTATGTGCAAGGCTGGATTCGCCGGAGACGACGCTCCTCGTGCAGTGTTCCCTTCCATCGTTGGTCGTCCAAGGCATCAGGGCGTGATGGTTGGAATGGGTCAGAAAGACTCGTATGTCGGCGATGAAGCTCAGAGCAAGAGAGGTATTCTCACTCTGAAATATCCCATCGAACACGGCATTGTGACCAACTGGGATGACATGGAGAAGGTAGGTCTAGTTTACAACCAACATGCAGATTTTTAAACTGAGGTTTCGATCTAACGAACAATATTACGTGACACTTTCAGATCTGGCATCACACTTTCTACAACGAGCTCCGTGTCGCACCCGAGGAACACCCAGTTTTGCTGACGGAAGCCCCTCTCAACCCAAAAGCGAACAGGGAAAAAATGACACAGGTATGACGAGTAGAAAACTTTTCGCTTTCTTCAAAAACCTCCTTTAATTTCGGTCTCTCTGTTTTCCTTCGACTGGGTATCAAAGATATTCACGAGTTAAGTGAACTTTAATCTCTCGTTAAATAATCACAATGGAGCATTTTGCAAGAATATATTTAATTAGTCGGTCCTTGTGGTTAAGGATTTGAAATTTCCGACTCGATGCTACATTCTCATACAATTTTCTAGCAATCCCTTGCATTGTAACAGTGCATGACCAATATCGAAATTATTCCAGCTGTTCTTTGTGGTGTTGGAGACACACATGGAGCGGAAATGCTTGGGTTACTGCGAGCAGACGTTCGAAACTAAAATATTGCACCATGTGTTGAATTTTTTAATCGTGCCGCAGCAATTCCGTGCAAAGAGGAAAAGACGAAAACGTCTGCGAATTAATGAAAACGCTCTTTCTAAGTTCAGCACAAAAGAAACGCTTAGACGGATTTTGTTCGAGTGGCTGCAACTAAATCGGAGTGTATATCCTTACGCCCGCGGCTCTCTAAACAGAACAAGAACAGACCTACTATTCCCATATAAGGTAATGTTGTGTCCTGATTGGTCAGGTTTGCACTTGAAACATGGCGAAGTGAAACCTTATTTCCGCAGTTCAACTTCCTTCGAGAAATCGAAACTCCCGACGAAGGGCTAAATTCTCCAAGCAAACTGTCCTGATTTATTTGCTTGGAAATAAGTGAACGAAATGAATTCGGCGAATAAATTCTATGACAGAGAAAAACAAGATATGACAAGGTGCATTAATATTTACCCTGGTATTTTCAGGGCTGAGAGTTTTTACCATATTCCTATTTGTATACTGCGTATTATGTTTACATAGGACGCGTTCCTTCGTTGAAGGATTGTCAAATTGTATTTTTATTAAAAACAACTCAGAAATTGCGCGTTTGTTTTTCAAATGGGTCAAAAGATTAAAAGACAGAAACAAATGATGAACGTTTTATTAAACATTCTTTCCTTCTTAACATAATTTGCGACGAAAAATAATTTTTGGCATGTCACGCAACGGTGACTAGAATAAGTTGATGGGCACTCCCTGAGGCGATGACGTTTTGATTTGTTATTATTTTCTCCTAACTAACGGTGATGACTGTCAAGGAGCAGTCAATGGGCGAAAATCAGTGTCTTGATTTAGTACAGTTTCTCCAAACAAACGCACAGAGAGGAGAATTCGTATGCAAAATCAATAGTGATGGGAAGGATATTTTTTAATGTGAGATAACTTTAACCCTATACTTTTCTTATCAAATTACTGGAGAGAAGTTATTATAATATCGAGACTTACCTTACGTGATCATATCATAAATTCTCATTACCTTAGCGGTTGGATAAGCCTTGATATTACAAGGAGAAGTTTGATGTTGATCACTGTTAGGACTTTAAGGGTTAAATCAAATATTGACACCACAGTATTTTAAAATGCAGATTTAAAAATTTAGCAGAGCAGTCCTTTACAACATTATAAACTACAGGAAGTGCTATTAGGTAGTAGCTTCGTTTTATTGCGCGCACGTTAGGGCTTTATCCTCTTAGAATCCCTTCGTACAGCTTGGAAAAAAAGTCGCGTGCAAAACTGCATTAGCTTAGATGAACTGAACTATTCGATTCAGAAGCTTTCATTCAGAATGTCAGCAATCTGCAGGGCTTAAACAACAGGGCAACGGTTCAGAACCTCATAGCATGGATTTAGCGGTAGTTTCTGTTTCAAGAGAGCGGGAGCGCAGAGACTTGGAGAACGGAAAGGAGTGAGATTTTTTTTTTTTTTTTGGGGGGGGGGGGGATGGTGGGGAAAGGGAAATTTTCGTTTCTCTCCCCATTCCCCACTTTTTTTCTTTGGAGGGGGGGGGGGGGTGTTGAAGGGGTAAGTGTCTCCTTCTCCCTGGAAACTTTCTACGCTTCTTGCGTTCGCTTGGAAAGGAAACTACTGCTAAGTAAGGCAGGAAGCACAAAGCGGGGTAAAAATGATTAGTTTTCACTTGATCTCATTACCTTATTTTACGTTCTCCACCAGATCATGTTCGAGACTTTCAACTCACCAGCAATGTACGTCGCCATCCAGGCTGTGCTGTCTCTGTATGCCTCTGGTCGAACAACTGGTATCGTCTTTGACAGCGGTGATGGTGTGAGCCACACAGTCCCCATCTATGAGGGCTACGCTCTTCCCCATGCTATCCTTCGTCTGGACTTGGCCGGCAGGGACTTGACCGACTACCTCATGAAAATTCTGACCGAACGTGGCTACTCCTTCACCACCACTGCCGAGCGTGAGATCGTGCGTGACATCAAGGAGAAGCTGTGCTATGTTGCCTTGGACTTCGAACAGGAGATGCAAACTGCTGCATCAAGCTCCAGCTTGGAGAAAAGCTACGAACTTCCTGACGGACAGGTCATCACCATCGGTAATGAGAGATTCCGTGCACCTGAGGCTATGTTCCAGCCTTCCTTCCTTGGAATGGAAGCCGCTGGCATCCACGAGACCTGCTACAACTCGATCATGAAATGCGATGTCGACATCCGTAAGGACCTGTACGCAAACACAGTATTGTCTGGTGGCTCCACCATGTTCCCAGGAATCGCTGACAGAATGCAGAAGGAAATCACAGCTCTCGCTCCACCAACCATGAAGATCAAGATCATTGCTCCACCCGAGCGTAAATACTCCGTCTGGATCGGAGGATCGATCTTGGCCTCGCTGTCCACCTTCCAACAGATGTGGATCTCCAAGCAGGAATACGATGAATCTGGTCCGTCTATCGTGCACCGCAAATGTTTCTAAACTGGTTACATGTTTATGTGGACAAAATTTCACAGAATTGCAACTGAACTGACTTTGGGCTCTTTCCAAAACTTGAAAGTTTATTTTCAAGAAAGCGTTTGATTATTGTAATACAGTATTATGGATAGTTTTTTATAAACACGTTGAAAATAAATTCTTTGTAAATTGAGATGACACATCAAATGTATCCTCTTGTTCATTATTTACCCATTCCTCAGGCTTTCCCTTTTTCCAGCCGTTTCCTGACATTCATTAGTTCAGTCCAAAGACTACAAACTATTTTCCATGGTCCAACAAACAGTAAACGTTTTATCACCTTATAGGCGGTGCTTCTTTTTTGTTACTACGCACACATTCTGCGCAACTTGGCGGCGCCTAGTAAAACAGGGATGTTTTTGCGCTGTTTATAACTATGCAGAAAAAGTACATTTTGGTAAGGGTTATTGGTATTCAAAAAGAAAATTTGGAGTATAGCCATTCATTTTTCCATGCTAATTGAATTTCGCTTTGGAAAAAAAAGCCACATTGCTTTGTATTTTACAGCTTTTTTTATAAAAAGAATGCCCCGCTACGCCTAAGTTTCTTTATGGATTCCAGTAGCGCTTGCTAAAATCTGCTTTTTTCGCGCGCGTAGTCATAAACTATGGAAAAATACTTCTGTATGAAGAGGCACCATCCGCATACCACGATGGACGTAGGGACACCCAACGGTTCATTTCGGTGGATATCTGTTCGGAGGCCTTAGTCACGTCAAAGATTCGGATTTGGTTGCAAAGGAAATCTAAAGTTTCCTTCGGCAAAATGTTGGCTCAAAATTTCGTAACACTGGAAAACTGATTCCTTTCGTTTTCGAGGGAGTGGATATGACGAATATGTCCTTCAAAATGCAAAGAAAATGAGAAAAAGTCGGCTGGTATTTTCGTAAAGCCAAGAACGGCTAGCAAATCTCAAGGCACAATATGCTGATCTCTAAAGCGTTTTGCAATTTCAATTTTCAACTATAGCATCCGAAAAGATTCATCTGTAGCTGTACGAGTATTTTGTTTAAATGTTCTCGATGTAGTCTGCCCCTGATACTTTTCCACTGAAAATGCTGACACTGAAAAGTTGCGATCGGCAGGAGTTCTCACAGGCTAAGTACCCGGGTATTCAATAACGATTGTTCAAAATCGCCCCTTAGCATACATATCCGAAGAATCTCGTGTGTAAAATGATTTTAACCCTTTAACCTCTAATATCAAAGAACAAATTCTCCTATCTTGTTCCCATACTTTTCTTACACCGAGAAAATTCACCTTGGGTGATCATATCCTTAATTCTCATGACCTCAGGGGTTGAATAAGCATTGATATTACAAGGAGAAATTTGATGTTGATCACTGTTAGGGCTTAAAGGGTTAAAAGAAGCGGGAAGCCAACCACAAAACAAAAAGGAAAACAAGAATTGCGTTTGAAATTTCGCGTAAAATGGGCATCGTCAACCAACCCGAACGTTTTTACACAATTATTTATTTATTTTAAAGCAGCCCCTCTCCCTTCCAGTGTCTAAAACATTTTTCACCCCAACCTGGGCCCCTTGTCATATTACGTGACTATGCAAATGACGTCAGCGGGATTTCCGGTCACGACGTTTTCAAATGTTTCTAGGAATTGAGACAGAACAAAGCGTCACGCACGACTCTCACAGAACCGGCTCAGGTCAGTGCTGAAAGTTATTCGATCATTTATCCCATTAATCTTTTAGTTCTAAGCATTTTTTTTTTCATTTAGTATTTTCTCAGATACACTTATTAAAAAATACACTTCAATTTAAAGGCAATCAAAATGTCACAGAAATGTCATTAACTAATTGCCTATGTGGAACCAAGTTTTGTACAGCCGTGAGATCGACATGATTCATTTTGGCCTTAAATATTCCGTTGTTAAGTTTCTTCTGTAAGGTGCTCGAGTATATGAACCTTCTTCTCCAGAAATAATTCGAATAGTTGACTTTGACTGGGAAATTGGGCTTACATGACTTGAGTGGTGCGATATATGTATGTCAAATGAGGGAGGTCTTGCAAATCTGCGGGCCAGCGAGCCGTGCGAGGCGACGTGCCACTCAGGTTAGCCTAAACAACACTCCGGTTAGCCTAAACAACACTCCGGTTAGCCTAAACAGCACTCCGGTTGGCCTAAATAGTACTCAGGTTAGCTTAAATTAGCTTAACGGGTTAGCATTTATGTTGGGGGTTGTTCATGCCTCGCAAGCCTCGCGTGTTTTGTTCATGCCTCGCACCTCTGCCTCGCATGGCTCGCACGTTTGGCTCGCACATTCGCCACACTCAAGTGAGGGCCGAAGCGAAACCGTTTGATTCCTGATCACTCTAATCCACCTAAAATTCGATCACAATACCAGCATTCGCCTGGGTTGTTTGCTATTTTTAGAAAATTATTCGAAAGAGTGACAGTGCTAAAATTTGCTTTGAAATGGAAGAACGACCACAGAAAGTACAAAACCGTAATTTTTCAGTTTCTACCAAATCCGGCTTGTTTACTCGCTAGTCAACTTGTCACTCTTTCTTGACTGTATTGTGCTCAGTCTCGAGGTTAGCTTTAGGAATTTAACACTGGATACTTGTGTCAGTTAAGCTTATGTTATTAGTTTTCGTCTTGGTCCACAGCAGTAAAAATTGGCGAAGAGAGGGCTGAGTGAGGTAGGGCTTTACTTCTGTTTGATCGTTAGGTTGACTTAGAATTAGTGTAATTTCCATCGCGAAAATCCATCGAATATCAGCTTATTTTATTTCACCTAATATTCAAGGTTCGCACAGCTACAACTGAAATGTTTTGGTTTACATGTAAATTAGGCACATACGAAAGACAAGTACTTGTCTTCGGGAAAACCCCTTTGTGTTAACTATTGACGACTCATTGTCGTCAAAATATCCGTTCGTCGAGACTAAAATGCTGTCCCTGCAACTTTCAGTTATTCTCTGGAAGCCTCTTTTCCTATACATTGTCAAGCCTGGAATTCAAAACTAGGCGGGGATTAATTTCGTTTAATAAGGTTCAGTATTAAAGAATTTTGTGCCGAAGTTGCTGTTTCATAATCAGGACTTCCGCATTTGATATATCAAATTTTGCTTCATCTTATGTTTTCCTGGCCTGAATATTAGCATGGTATTGCATCACTAGAGGTTTGAATTAATGTAACAAGTCTCTCAGGGACAGGCAATACTTATACTTATGTTGTGGCCTTCCATGTTCTGTTTGCTGAACAACTCCTTACAAACTGTAAAATTATGTTCTGGAGGAGAGGATGAGTGAGTGACCAGTCTGTTGCGGTGTTAAGTTCAGAATTTGACTTTGGGAGCCAACCAAAAAAAAAAAAAAAAAAAAATGCCCGGGTTAGCTGATTTGACCCAGCCTGTAGTGTTACAAGAGTTGACCGTCCTTAGTTTTTCTAAGGTGATCTGGGATGATCTTTATAACGTGCTAGAGGGGTCCTACATGGCTTGGCATAGGGGTCAACTTTGAATCAGGCATGAGACACTAAGTTGGATGATCTGCCTGGTAGACTCAAGGGACTCGTCTTGTGATCATCATCTGGCAAAACGTTAGAAATATTGTGAATATATTGTCCATGCTTATTATACATTTTCCTTGTACTATTGTTAGAATCGTTGGTACTATAAATTGGCACAAAGTTAACAAGATTTGTATTTATTTTCAGTCTAGATTCATTTTGGTAAACGATATCTGGACCCCACGCTAAGTATTCGCAGATTTAAGATTTATAGATTAAAATAAAAAGGACGACTGAGTAAGGGAGACAAATTTTGAATTCAGTTGCACTAAGAAACATGAGATATGATAAAACTTCTTTGACTAAAATAATCCTTTGTGATATCATATTAGAAGTAACAATTACAGAATGACTTACGGTTTTTTTTCTTTTTTTCAAGCTAGAACTTAGACCGGAGTTACGTTTGCCATTTTCCCGTCATTCATGGCGGGGAATGCAGAGGAAGCCAAAAATGAAAATGACGTCACACTACCTGACTCTGAAGAAGGAAAACTTGGTTTTGACAATGACACTTTAAGAGGTAAGATCAAGAAAACAAAACGTTTGCATGTCACTAGAAAGTGAAAACATTTATTAAGGCATTGTTGAACCGAGGCAAATGTTTTTTTTGACACTATAAAATGCAAAATTATTTATCTCGAGCCGAAGAGCCAAGTTTAATAGAGTAACTGACCACAACAGTAAAACGCGTTCAGCACAGAAGAATATCAAAAATAAGCGTGCCTTGTGTTTGATGTTTTCTCTCCATGTCCAGTATAGAAACTCCTTTCTTTTGAATTTTTTTTAGTTATGTAATCTTGTGAACGTTATCCCGAACAAGTTACATTATGGCATGTCAGTCTGTCAGCTTAGGTTAGTCGAGTGTGAAGCGTTATACAAGCGTAGAATTATTTAAACGATTTTGAAATGAAGAATGAAAAGTAATTAAAGCTTAAATTAAGACCGAAACACGCGAGCGCACGCGAAAAAACTCCCGCTGCCGCGAGAATACGCGAAAGTAGAAGCGCACTGCGCGTCTCCTCGCAAGAGGCGACTTTTTCATCCCGCACTCGTGATTGATCCGCGGCTCGATTATCCTGGAGAGAATTGAGTAATTACCTGATTTAATCGATAGGAAGAATTGGGTTTATTGCGAAGGCTTTTGATAATGTTACACCGTATATGAAACTAGTTAGTGATATAATGTCTCACTGGCCTTACTCACTTAATAAAGACGATGATGTATATTTTGCTGCTTTGTCCTAGTGTAGGGGATTTTTGTTCACATGTTAAGCCTCATTAGCAAACAATACCATAAATGACAAAACTAGCGACAGATAAATGATCTATTTAAATAAGAAGAGCTTGGCAAACTTAGTATTTTCCGAAAGTTGGCATGTTATTAGTTTTTGGGAACAAGCGGCTGGGTGGCAACTCTTGCCAAGCAGCGATACATTCTTGGTTTTTTTGAAAAGCTAAAATCTATCAGAATATCAAGCATGTAACACTAATATTTACACTGATTACCAAGAGCGGCGTGCTACTTATTAGTTTATGTAGGTGTCTATTTGTGCCGGTAGCTCGCTGTTTGATAACCAGGTATATATGCTAATGAGGCAAAATGTAAACCATGCCGTTAGCAAAGTTTCTTCTTTACAAACCAAGTTATCTTTATCAACTGGATCGTTTTGTCTTAATTAGCGATAGTGGAGATTTACAAAGGAGATGGCAATGAGAGCTACCGTAAACGAGATTATTACAATGCCGTGAACTTCTACACTGAAGGAATAAACGTGAAATGCAAAGATGACGAACTGAATGCCAAACTGTACAGCAACAGAGCAACAGCAAATTTCTATCAGGGTAAGTGGTTTTCCTCGCAATTTTTGGTGTTAAAAATCCTACTTGCATACAAAAACAAAACAGCCATCTTGTTCATTTTTAATTCTCCCCATCATCCCAGTACTTGTTCAAGTCCCAGCTCGGTGGAATGCCTTGAGTCAGTCTTTGCTTGGGTCGTTGGATTTGAAGCTACAGACCCACAGTTCTCCCAAGGCACCAAAGAAAGAAAGACACATTTCATTTAGGCGGTCGCTTATTGTTGTTTCAACGAAATTCGTTTATAAAGCTTCTGTTTCTTGTTTTAAGGAAAATACCAAGAGACAATAGATGATGCAAAAGCTGCCATTGAGTTGCAACCAACTTACGTCAAAGCCATAGAAAGAGGTGAGAAGTATTATCTTGTCAGATAAATGAAGTTGACCAGTCTTTTGCGCATAGATCTTTACAACTCAAAGACTTCAGTTTTGCTTAGTCTCGGATTTCAGTGCTGTTTAGCAGGTTAGTGATATCGAGGTAATGCAGTGCGCAGAGACCACTTGCAGTTGGGAACAACTGTTTCACCATGTGTACTGAGTTAAGTTGGACTGTTTGTGTAGTGAGAATGGGGAATCTCTTCTCCCTTCTGTTAACTGAGACAAGGGAGCAACGAGCCAGCCAGTTTAAAGACTTGGCTGCAGATCAGAGAAGAGAGAAAATCAGGTGAAGAACCAGTGTCAACACTCACTTGATCCACCAGACGGTTGGAATGCAGTCGTTGATCAGGAAAGCCTCTGAATCACGGATAGGTCCAGTCAGTGATAGTGCTTTTTAAATCTTCAGTTGAAAAGCCAAACCAACGCAAAGCTTTCTTATAAAAGCACAATTAACTACCACAATGTTCCAAAAGTAGTGACCCCCATTCCCCAATCTCCCAAATGGCAATAATTAACTTAACTTAAATTAACTTTTCTTTCTACACGAAAACAGCTCTTTTCGCGATGACTGAAAGAAAAGTCGAAAAAGGAGTAGACCTGCTCTCCCAGGCTATGAGCCTCCCAGTACAGTCAACTCCCTTTATTGCGGATACCCTCGGGGCCGTGAGTTAGTGTCCTTAATTTATTTCATTCAAACGTCTGTAATTTATTTTTGCCGGGGATTTAGCTGCTCACTATTATCGAATGTCCGTAATAGTGAGGTGTCCGTAAAGCGGGAGTTGACCGTAATGCGCCGATTAACTCGAAACCCCGACTTTGATTAAGTGACCAATTAGATTGCGGGACAAACCAAATATAACATGTACAGAGTAAACGCTCGAAAGTTGAATTTTTGTAAAAACTTTCATATTTTGTAGGGGCAAGTGCTTGTGAAAAGCTGGGACAACGTGAAGAAGCCATCAAATGGTGTGACAGGGGATTGGCAGTATCCTTTCAAACATACAAACAGTCAACGATAATTGTGCCTCAAAAATGAATTCAAGATCTTTTCGTTGGATTACAATCATGGCTTGGTCGCCTTCTTTTATTTGGTTTGTTGAGTGATTCTTCTTAACTTTGCGGTAAAATCAGATCAACAAGCAAAACAAAACTTTACTGGAATTGAAGAAGTCTATTAACAAACCACAGGTATTTAAATAAGGAAAAACTCAGTAAAGCGAAATTCATTCGTAGGTTTTGACGATCAAAAAAAGATTACAAAAGGTCATTTTTTTTCATACCAGTTTTCAGGCCAGGGGCTCTAAATATCCATACCTGTTTTCATATCTGAATCCGGTTTGGAATGATGTTTTGGCGAGAGCTGTCAGCTCCCACTCATATGACCCGGGTTTGGCCATATTTAGGTTGACTTTCTTGTGGGTTGTTGTCCTTGCTATGGAGTTTTTCTCCAAGTACTCCGGTTTTCATCTCTGCATAAAATCCAAATTTCAAAATTCCAATTCGATCAGAAAATAAATAATTTCGTACCAATCATCCATCCATCCATCCATCCATCCATCCATCCATCCATCCATCCATCCATCCATCCATCCATCCATCCATCCATACATACATCCATCCATCCATCCATCCATCCATCCATTCATCCATCCATCCATCCATCCATCCATCCATCCATCCATCCATCCATCCATTCATCCATCCATCCATCCATCCATTCATCCATTCATCCATCCATCCATCCATCCATCCATCCATCCATCCATCCATCCATCCATCCATCCATCCATCCATCCATCCATCCATCCATCCATCCATCCATCCATCCATCCATTCATCCATTCATCCATTCATTCATTCGTCCTCAATGATACGCTTTTGTCGTTTCCATAAACCTTAAGCCAGAAGAGAAAGCCATACCGTTCTCATTCTTAGACAAAGGCCACTCTTTATTTGCTTCAACTTTACAGGAAAAGAGCGTTAGTAGCTTTCCTGGGAAGGAGAGGGGATTCCCTAACCCTATGAGTGTTGGGGGATTCCCTGGAGGTGCTGGGTTCCCCGGTGCAGGAGGAGCAGGAGTGTTCCCTTCTGAATCAGTCACTGGGAGTAAGTGACAACTATATTTATATTATATCCATGTTTTCGTTACTTTCCTTTTGTTAAGACTATGTTTACATTACATCCATTGACCTTTGTTCCGGCTCAGAAATCAATCTGTATATATAGAACTTTAAGACTGAGTGTCGTAAAACCAAAACCATGAACGTAATTACTCTAGCCAATCACAACAGATGCAAACAGCGAAATGAACCAATCAGAATCGAACTCGAAAGAAATACATGTAATCGACGTCAAGCACGGGAAAACGCGTGGACCAAGACCCGATTGGTTTTGGTTTCCCTTCCCATTGGTTGAAAAAGTACTTACTAATCATAGAGCGCGGTAAAGCAAAACTTAAGCAAACACGAGATATACTTTCGACACTAAGTTGAAAATCCCCTCTAATGTCAAAGCAACTACAAAAATCATTCAGCGTTTTTGACACCAGTCTGGCAGGTTTCCTGCCAGGGGATACATGTGCAGTGAAGACTCTAAAAGTGTTGACGTGGTTAAGCTACATATGATAGCGAATTTCGTTGAACAAGTACGAAATATGTGCTGTAGAGATATTAGCACCACTTTTCCATTAGTGGCGATTCTGTCAAATATCCCGGTCTCGAATTCTGGGTATCTGTCAGTATCGCATGCTGGCCCGGTATCGGTCCAGCATGATCGAACACTTGATAGCTAAATAAACGATACCCCAAATCGGTGGAATGTATTTTGCCGCTATTACTTTTAACTTTACCTAGAAATTTGTGAGCAATTTTAATTCTTGACTTGAATTTCTCAGCTTACTTGTTAATTTAATGACATTGTTACACTTTTTAGGCGGTGAGACACCGATCTTGAATGACCTTTTCAGTGATAGAGAGTTGGTGGCTGCATTTCAGGTTAGCACAGTAAAAACTCGTCATAACAATCTAACGAATCAACAACCTTAATTTAGGCTTAAATTTTGGCTTTCGAATCTCCATTGCATAAAACCCTGTGAGCCGAAATGTTGTAAACAGGTTCTTGTTTGAAAAATGACTTTAAACTAGTTGAGTTTTATTACAGTGCAGTGCGTTGGGCATAATGATGAAATAGAACAGAGGACCTAGACCTAGATCACACCTTCAGCATGCCAAGTTCTTCCTTCATTATTTACTAATATTTTGAAACCTACGCCAAAGATCTTCAGTGTAACATGCTCAAAATGCATCCTGGTCATGATGTAGTCTTATTAGGCATTACTGTATATATGAGATATTACACAACGGCTCGAAGATATCAATTTTATTTTTGAGTGGTAAAATATTGTTTTTTTAACACGAGAACATAAAATTCATTTCTTCAAGCCAACGTGTATAATCCACTGATAAATCATCTTTTAGTAAGGCCCTTCTTTTTGCTGCTGCGCATACATTCTGCGCATCTCGGGATGATATGATCAGAGAAACTCGGGTTTCTCAGTGATAGTTCCTGTTAATACAAAGGTGCTTTTGCTCGTTATGTGACCGTGTTGTGAAAAGCACATCAAGGCAAGGGCTATTGGAATCCATAAAGAACATTTGGGATAACTAGGCATATTTCAGGGATAAATAAGCTCATATTTGGTAAAAACGCCAAAAACGCCCTATTATCGTTTTGGATTCCAATATTTCTTTTCCCGCGTTGTCATAAACCAAATACCTCTGTATTGGGACACACCAGAGCGTCGTTACATGATGATATTAAGCAGTAGACTTACAGTCAATCTACATCACGCGTGACCAGTATTTTTAAAATTTGAATGAAGTTTTTGAATTTCAGTTTTGAACATCGCCAGCGAGATGTCAGATTTCTCCAGAAATTTCCTTGGCTTATTGACGTTATAAAGCTATGAATTTCTCTTCACATTATATTTTTTTTTAATCAATGCGTCTGTTTTGGAAAGATTTCCAGAGAAATCTTCGATTCAAGATGCCATTCAAATGCTCGACATTACAAAGAGGAATTCGAATGTTCATTTTACTCTCGGAAATACTGGCCATGCGTGACGTAGACTGGCTGTAAACTGCTGATCTCTGTAATTTCAGGACCCCGTGACAATGGAAGCCTTCCAAGACGTCAGCCAAAACCCAGCAAACGTCTCCAAATATGGAAACAACCAAAATCTCCAAACCATCATAAGAAAACTGGAAGAGAAGTTTGGTCCCGCGGGAGAAGGCCCGCCGCCCGAAAGCAATGAAGGGTTCCCTGGTGGGATCTCCTTTGGAAACATGTTTGGCGGGATGTAAACATTCCCTGTGAATGATTTCTTTGCGGCAAATGAGGAAATGAAATAGGATTGTGGTTTTCTAAATAGGACTGTAATGAGGCTTTTAAAATCTAGGATAGCGGTAAAAGGGGGAAAGGGGGCAGAGGTGGATGGGGGAGGGGGGAGGGGGCTACTCATCCAAATTTTTGTTAGGGGTCTACCGTCCGGTTCTTCATACTCTGACCTTACTTCAGACCAAAATATATAATTTTCTAAAACTCGTTTTCAGACCTGTCATCTAAACTTCATACCTGTTTACATCCAAATTAGTTCTTAAAATTGAACCCAAACAGTGCAAAAAAATCATACCCTTTGGTGCGGTACATACCTGCTTTTCTAGCCGCTTGTGGAGGTTTCTTTGGTCTAGCCGAAATATTGCACACTGTTTTTAAAATACTAGCTGTTCGATCGGCCTTGCATCTTTCAAGTCGTTTGATAAACCTCACATATATACGACTTGAATTCGTGAACTGGTTAAGATGACTCCCTCCCCTCCCCCCCCCCCCCCCTTCCATCCACTAAAAAAAAAGAGTTGTTGTAAATTTGTTTTCAAACTTTCACTGATTGTTTGCTAGCATGTTACTATGTTGACGAATGCAACAAAGAAATAGGTCAAGTTCCCTCCAAAGGGCTTCTATCCACTCAAGTTACAACCTCGTTTCCAGTGTCTCTGCTCTTCCCGTCCCCTGGAGGAGGCCCAGGTCTCCTGGTCTCTCTCGCTCCAGGGGACAGGAAGCCGGGAGAAGGGCCTGAGAACAAGTTTGCTCAAGTTCCCCATAATTTCTTGCAATATCACATCTTTCACTGATCAGCGATTCAACAATATAAAGCGGAGTTTCAAACAATACTTTACATAGAATGCATGATGCATAAGCAGTAATTAAAAATAAATTTCTTGTATGGGAAGCACGCTAAGAAGTAGAATTGACTCAAAAGTCTTATGCGTGCATATTCTTAGTATCACTTATTCTCCACGAATGATGGATAACCTAGCATTTCTGACGATGACTCAATTTTCTATAGTAAATTGTTTCTAAATTTTGTCCAATACAACGAAGATAATAGCTTAGTTTAAAGAAGGAGCTAAAATTAAAAAAAGACAGGCCACCGTAGCATTTAGTAATTGACTGAACTTAGCAGCTCAAGAAAACCCCCATTTTTCCCGCCAACGTGCGCGCGCCAATGATGTAAGGAAATATGCGCAGTAAGAATGCACAATGCTATAAATTTGAATCAACTTAACAGTGGATATATCCATGTGTCAAAATTTAAAGTTTTCGTACGCTTTTGGACTTTTCGGTAAAGGGTAGACAACTCTATCTAGTCCAAACCGTTTTTCTCTGTTTAAAGTGGGCAGAATAAATATTTCTGAGTCACTGATATGACTGAAGATGACCGATACTGCCCTTCCAGAGGCAAGTAGAGCGTTTGTTCGCCAATTGAGTGTCGTCAATCAAAACCAATGAATGTAAAAGATTGCTGTACGAGAATATTGAGTCACTCTTTTTGTACTGTTTAAAATCTTGGAGTATAGTTACACCAAAAGTGGAACATCGTCCAACATTGACCAGAAGCTCATAATTTCAGAAGTGCTCCAAATGGAATGATGCGTACCACTTGATTTTGCAACTGGATTTCCCGAGGTTTCCATGTCAATGCTGGTGTTAATTTTCGCAACGCTAAACAACCCTTTTCGTCTATTACCGAGGGTTACAGTTACACACTAAAAGAATACAACAGCATAGGCTATTTAAACTTAAATTCAAACGAAAATACAATAGTTTCTATAACAAAAGTAAATTCACTATCACCAATGGGAAGCTTAATTAAATATTCCTGTGTAGTATAAATGTCAGTGTGCATACATTAAAGTTCGAGTTAGCAACTGTCAAATCACGTTCTTATCAAATAGTAAGCACCCCAGCTTTCGAATTGACCCCATACAACTACGATTTTACCAATATTTGGCATAGTTACTGAATTCCCCTCTCCAGACAAAATGGTTGTGGAGAAAAAGTTGCTTCAGACGAAGCAGTCTTAACTTGGCTGACCTAGTGCAAACAACGAAACGCGCAATGTTCGTCCTCGGGATGTCCTTCTGTCCCCCCAGTCCTACACTCCCCCAGTCGTAGTTTTGGAACGGGGAAATTGTACAGCGATTCCATTTCCAATTGGAGGGCACAGCCTATCGACGTGCCTGCGACATAATCGTGGTTTAGTTCCAGTGGAGAGCCCCAAGTATCCCTGCGATATACCGGAGATGAATGGGAAAAGATCTAGATCACTTCACCCCTTATTACGAGTGCTCCGTGCTTTCCCGTCATCTAAGAAAATAGCACATTTCAGTGGTAAAGATTTTACCACTTAATAGGTATCGTACGACTCGTTCTCGTTATTATTATTATTATTATTATTATTATATTATTATTATTATTATTATTATTATTATTATTGTTATTATTATTATTATCATCATCATCATCATCATCATCATTATTATTATTATTATTATTATTATTATTATTGTTATTATTATTATTATCATCATCATCATCATCATCATCATCATCATCATCATTATTATTATTATTATTATTATTATTATTATTATTATTATATTTTTTTGGGTCGGCATGCCGAAAGAATCAGCGACTTGTCTGCGAAGTTCAACTTGACGTAGGATGTCTTGTGATAAAGTTTAATGTCAAAAATGGTATATAAAAAGGTAAGGGTTTTCATTTGTTAGAGCTTTCCCGTATGAAACTCTCTTGTTAACCGCCTTCCCCCCGCACTACAATACGCATTTACGTTACAACGTTTTTGTCTATCAGCAGCGGACAATGCGTTAAAATGGGTTTTAGATTTTACAAGCAGGCTGTCACGAATCAACTTTTTAAAAGAGTCATTCTCAGGCCTTTGCGAGGTTGGAAAATCTCAGGCTCAACTTTATATATACATACTGAGATTTACGCAATGTAAAAGCGTGAAATTATTTCCGTTCGCAAACTACTTTTCTCAAACTAACTTTCGACCTCCTCGGCTGGAAAAACGAGGAATACTTTTAGGGGCATTCTTCTTTTCTCGTTAATAGGGAAAGGTTTAGAATATAACATACTCCATTTTGCGCCATCAAACTAATACCATTCTCCTTGAAAAAATGTGATAATTAAATAATATAAACCAACTCCTACCAGATATAGAGGTTTGAAAAATGTATAGCCAAGCAAACAAAAAAGCAAACAAAGAAAACATGTCGAGATACAGTTCAAAAATTAACAGGACACCTAGCTTACGAGGTTTATTGCCAAAACATTTCTAATTGAAAAGCCTGTTCCTGCCTAAAAAACTGGTTGTTCCTCGCGAATGAAAAACGCTTCTGTAAACAAACGAGGCTGCGTATGTCCATATGCCACTTAAAATATTGCTGAGGTCAGGATTGGCGTCATGTACGACGATTTACTTTGTAAACCAAGTTCCTAAACTCCTTTTTGCCAGATTCTTACGAATATTAATATCCGCGGCCTGTCACTGTCATCAGGTATCACTGATCATTCCTACACTACTGGATTAAAATCCTAATAGTCTTGCGTGGAGCACTACAACGGTTATCGCAATCGTCATGGGTTCAAATCCTGTTCAAATTGGTTAAACAGTTATTCCACTCGTGCTTGTTGAATATTTAAGATGATTATAGTTGACTCGGCCCTACGCATGTCGTTGGCTTTCTACAATCTTGTATCCAACGAAAATCCGTTGATTAATTGCTAATTATGGGCCACCGATTAATTTCCGCGCGTTCACATTGGTAAAGCACGTCGCACGTGGCACCAAAGTCATCCGATTTGATAAGGCCTGATTAAAACTAGTAAACTACTTAGGTTGCATTTATTTGCCTGCAATCACGTCGTAGACATCACTAGTTGTTTTGTCGTCTCCACAATAAAGCACGCGCATTTCAGAAATTAATCGGAGGATTGTAAAACAAAATAGAGGTTATTACACGGCGGCGCGGAGATATGAATTTTATTTTCGAGGTAATTTTATTTTTTAACACGAGAAAATTAAATTCATATATACTATTTACTATAGAGGCAAATCTATCGCTCCCCAGTTTTCACCGATTGTTTGCACAAAGAACCGTGAAAGAGCGAGAAATGACGCCATCAATATCCTCACTAGTGAGGGTATGGAAAATACGCCACTCGGGTCCCGGATGTTGTTTCATATGAGTTTTACAAGTGATCTGTTTTCCAATAAAAAAAAAAAACGTTTGTCTACATAGTAAATAAACCTCTTTCCGGCTTGCTGGCATATCGGCTGATAATGTCCTCATCTTAAGATTGGTGCCTACTAATACCAAATAATTTTTTGCGCGGTTTATGAGTATGCGGGAAAAGCGGATCTTATCAAGGGCATGGAAATCCAAAACGAAAATTGAAGGTAACCACGCAATTTTCAGAGATAATTAAGCAACAATTATTCTTAAAAGTAGTAAAATACAAAGGAATGTATGGCGTTTTTTCTTTTCCAAAATTGCAGCTTTTATTATCTCTGAAAAATGCATGGTTACCCCCAATTCTCTTTGGATCAGCCGAAATATCACTTTATGCTTTCTCCGCGTAGTTTTAAACCGTGATTTTTAAACAGCTGATATCCCTGTAATAGTAGACACCACCCATAGGAAACCCGAGTATCTTGAGATACGCAGAACGTATGCGCAGTAACAAAACTAGGCACCGTCTTTCATACAATCTCCCACGCTTGGCCGCCTGGCGGGTTCTATTTACTAAATGCATGTAAAAATAAAACCTCTTTATAAAAACTAAATAAATCAAAACTAAATGGAAGTATATCTCCAAGTGACAATCGAAAAAAAAAGCAAATAAACTGACTTCCAAAACATGCTTCCATTACATTAAAAAACGCTGCTCTTAACTTTAATTCATACTCGTTCTTTCAGTTCAAAGTCGTCAACGTAGGCCTGGTTGCAGAAACCAACAGAAGAATTTTCCGAACACGCAGGCGTCGTGGCCCTTGGGGGTCTAGGATAAAAGGAAAAACAAATTTGCTCCGCAATTAGAAATTATAAGGGTACAGTGTTTGAGACTGTGCAAGTTACAAGTACCCATGGGAAAATTTCTTAAAGATTCCCATGGCCATGCCTTATCTTAGATATATCATTAGTTGTAAGCTAAGCACACAGATAGGTTTTTGCTTGTGTCTTCTTGTCAAGAGTAGCAATACTGCACTGCAGAAAGTCTCTCTAACCTCTATCCGTTAAGCGCTTGTTCATTCAGTCATCGTTTGCTTTTCTTGCCCTTGTTTTCAAACTGTTATTCATATACCTTTACCAACATTCGGCCGTGAGTTTAATTTGCTATTAAACATTTACTTACCGACAAAATTTCAATGCACGCCAAATTGCCACAGACGTTATAATTGCCAGAACAACGACAGGAACAATAATTGAAACAAGCGTCGTCGTGGAGAGTCCTTGGCTTGTCTTTTGAGATTTGTGACTCACCGGTAGATCTACTGAGGGAAAGGAAAAATTCACTTTCGTACGATACAGATAAATTGAGATTCTTGGGGAAAATGTGTTGGTAATTGAACTCAAGCTTTAATGATCAGCAAAAAATCACTGATGCAGTGCAACCCTGATATAACCAAGTGTAGAGAGACTGGTAACGCCCACTTATAACGATTTGTGGGAAGACGACCAGACTCTTCATTACAGCCGAGTTTGTGTAGCAGTTATGATTGTTTGGTGATATTTTTTTGTTTGAGACTGTCGACAAAAAGATCAAACATAATAAAGATAAAGGGACGTGGATGTTATTACACTTCATCTTACATCCCAGAGTCGACAATTGTGCTGATTTGTTTGGACGCAACTTCATCAACGTGACAGTAGTTTATGCTTGGTACATCGCGCAATATCAGCAAGATTTTAAGTCACGGCTCATGGATTATGTTCGTAACTGAGTTTCGTTATACCGGTATTCTTTCTATTAATTGTGGTTATGTTCGACACATTTTACGGGAACTATAGTACTAGGGATAAACGACATAATGTTCGTTTAGTTCAACAGGGCTTCGTTATATCAGGAATCCTGATTTCAAAGTTGTAATTTTTGGAGGAACCTGTAGCTCGTATAAGCCCCAATGGTTTCTCAATGGGCATTCTCGCCATATGTTTCTTGCTTTTGTTATTTATCATTCTTTTATATTTTAATATATATATATATATTTATCTTGTAACGATGTGCAAGAATAATGGCAAAAAATAAAATTAAACTAAAACTGACAAGGATTCCTTTGTTCACTCTCAGCCACAAGAACCATTAAAAATTAATACGTCACCGTATAAACCTCTGACGCAGGTGCCGTCTATAGTCTCCCATGCAGTCGTTTTAAGGGGACCCGTATAACCTCCTCCCATGAGTCCCCCAAAAACGACTACGTGGGAGGCTAGTGCTTCTAAGAAGTCTTAAAATCTAAGACATAAACGTTTCCTAAAAATATACAATCTTCTGCCTTTTCAAAATGCAAGAAATAAAGTGACCTTGACAATCCTGTCGTCGTTTTGATCCTTGCTGTCCAAAGGTTGAAGTCCCGGATGGGCAGGGAAAGCAGGAGGTCTGAGCCTCTTGATCCTGGTATCGGTCTACTGCGCATGACTGACATTTGGTACCATTGAAGAAGTAGCCAACAGGACAATTGACTAGTTTGGAAAAAAGGAGGATGATTAGTAACGTTTGAAAAGAGTCTCTCCTTTTAACTGAAAGGGAGGGAGGGAAGGTGTCTGGGGATACGTTGTTGGGCAATAGGGAATGTTTATATATAGGGAAAGGGATTGACTAAGACGGGTATAAAGCAAGAACTTAAACAACTGTTAGTGAGCCTTCAATTCCAACTTTTTCCCAGAGCTTTTTCCTTGGAACCCGAAGACTTCCCACGGCTTGACTTTTGTAAGACTTCCTCCGTAGGAAGTCAACTCAGAAAAGCTTGTCGTCAGCTTATTGTCTTCTATTTCTTTTCCTTAGCGTTTTCTTCGCACGGTAGTGTAGTGGTTTTGGCCGAGAACAGCCTCGTTCCCAGTTCTGGGCGCGCTTATAGAAGAAACCGAGCTTGTCAGCGGGTGACGTCACATCTGACTGTGCGCCGAGGATGACAGAGGACGAGGCTGTGCTATTGGCTGGGCCGAGAATACTTTGAACGGGTACGTTGGTGACAAAAAGTCTGCAGCACTACACAAGCTTCGCAGTAATTAGATATTATTAAAACTTACCGCATGTGGCCCCACTTTGCACTTGTCCCTCATCGCAGATAAAACGTACGAGGCGAACTTCTGCAGGTTTTGATGTGTCTTTTACTAAGATAACTCCACTAGCATTTAGAGTCATGTCCTCCTTGTTCAAAGCCGATAGAATATTATTTGCTATTTGTAGAGAAGTCCGGTTGAGATCAAGCGATTCGTTGGTGTTAACGTTGTTAGGAAGTGGAACTTGTAACGTGAAAGTGACGGTTAAAGGGATTTTACTACTTTGCTCTTGCTCATTTGTATCTCTCCTTTTACGAGCTACTGTTTCTCCGCATTCGACTTCGACATTCTCAATCGTACAGTCTAAGTTACCATAACAAGCTCCCGCCATTCCAAGAGAAGTACTCATTAAAAGAGCAATGAAGTTACCAGCGATCTGTTCGTTTACTTCTTTTGTGCCGCACTTGCCAGTTAGGTAGTGATACTTCCCATTTAGTAAAACTCCTTTTGGTTTATGCGTTTCTGAAAAGAAAATAAAACGTTTCCTTAGAACGGTTGGACAAAACGTTTCCTCATCTGACCAATCAAACATACGGTAAGTGATGGCAGCTTCGAAACAATTAATAGCTTGTCTACCTCTTGTGAAGGATCTTAATTTGTAGTGCATATTCTAGTAGTTACAAGCTACAAAAGGTTTTTAACTTGAGCAGTCGGTAATAGAGAATAATTTATATAAAGGGACGTTTCTCCGCTATTTTGCAATTTTGTTGTGGAAAAGGATACTGTGCATTTCTTAATTCGGTCAAAGAACTAAGCAAATAAATACAAAGTCACAAGTTGTATTGATGTGGAAATCGCTTATTAGGTGAGATCAAAATCAGTGAAGAAACCATGGGCGGCACACCTTTTCAGACTTGTTCAAAAAAATATCTTTTTTTCTTACTTGAGCAATCAGGAACAATAAGGTTTTTAACCCCCCCTGGGACCCTGAATGTAAACCACATCCCGGTTGTAGGGCTGCAGTGGTAAGTAGGTGGTTGATGCTCGGCAAATCCATATCCTTCATTACAATGCACTGTGCATATCATTCCAGCCAACCACGTCTCGCACGCTTTGGCTCCATTCTTTGGTGCTTTGAACTCGACACAAGGAGAATCTGAGAACGAGAAACAAACAATTGCTAAATGACAGCATTGAGGAAGGGAAAGGGGTAGGGAAATCGATAAAACTGCCCATGGAGAGTCCTACCTCGGAGATTCATCCCGTTAACCTTTCACTCGCTATTCCAAATTTTTACCGAAACAATACCACTTTTCCCATATGAAAGACAAAAAGTTCTACCACTACTTGTAACTCAGAGGTAAACCAAAGCTTTTTCTGGACCGAAACTGGAAAATAAATTACCCACTGACAGATTAACAGAATATGCACATGTTATAGCAATCGAGAATGTGCTTGCATTCGGACCTCATGGGCAATAGCGTGCTTTTTATTCAGCAGGTAGATAGATAGGAGATACCGTATTTTCTCGATTAAACGCCCCCGTTTATTTAAAATTCGGCAGTTTTGACCCGGCGTTTAATCGGGGTCCGGCGTTTATTGATGAGATGCGGTTTTCAGTCATTTTTCCAGGTGGAATTTATTATTACCGATCCTCGGAAACCCAGGGGCAGTTTGGAGGGATCCTCGTGATTAAAACGACAGTGAGCACTACAACACAAAAAAGAAAGTGTATCAATAATACAACACGAACATTGCTATATTTTATTTCGCTGTGCACCAACTATCCCAGTTATGTTACGCCGATATTTTTCCTTTGAACGTTTATTAAATACCAAAACAGCATACCGTTCTTGGTATGTCGCAACAGTGCCATTCAAGCGGTTACTATTTACTTGTAACCGGTCCTTGTGACCTCGACCCCTTCGAATAAACTTCGGCACCCCGATCAAACGCCGGGGCCCTGATTAAACGCACCCGGCGTTTATTTAAAAACCGGCAGTTTTGACCTGCAGGCGTTTAAACGAAGCCGGCGTTTAATCGAGAAAATACGGTATGCATATAATACACACATACCAGCTATTGTTATAAGGAACCTGCAGTATGCCGCATTTCCCGCCTTATCTTTTGCAGTGTAAGTAATGTTGTGTTTTCCCCAAGTGACCTCACTCCCATTAACAACGTTTGTCGTGAACAAATGTACTCCGACATTATCAGTAACTGTGACTGCTGGAAGTGTCAACTTGTACCACCTAGCTGGAGAAATAATCGTAATATCACCAGGACAGGAGCTAATCTTAGGAAGCTCAAGGTCTGTTGAAAACAAGAAAAAACATCAGGAGAAAAAAGAGATTCAGAACAGTTCTCATTATGTTCTGTCTTCATATTCTCTGATATTCATTAATCGTTTATTGTTTTTATATAATTAAAAATTACTATGAGTGCTTATGCATGTTAAAACTATTGACATAATCGGATAGAGCCGAAGCTTTATCAAGCGAATTTACGACCTTGAATCATCTCGTTTTAATACGTTTGCTTGAATATACATTCTCACTGGAATAGTCTAACATGTTTAACAGAATATTGTCAGGGGGGAGTAAACAGGAAGTAAAAAGCTGTAGTATTTGGTTACAGTTTTTAAAGATTATCGATCACAGCAGAAGCGATTACTAAAAATTTAGACAGCTATACCTTTGACGTGGATGGAGAATACACAACTAGTCCTGAGCCCAGCTGAGTCTGTGACGTAATATCTGATGTGTGTTTGACCGACATTCAACTGCTGAGGAGGTATCAAGCCACTGATGTTCAAGGGATCATCAGAGTTATCAGTTGGAATTGGAACCTTCCACGTAACGTTTGCATACGATTCACCTGTTTCTGTAGGAACGTCCGTGTTAGCAGGGCATTGAATGCTGGGAGGCTGGTTGTCTGTTGGGAGAAAAGGGTTGAATCGTTTAGGCCAAGCTCATTGAGTCCTTGGAGGGAACGGAACAACAATATAATCATTATTTGTATTCTTCCTTATATGAAGTTCATTGCAAAAATATTAGAAATAAAACTAGAGTACTGGCTGCCTGGAATAACCATAGGGGCCAGCGGAACCAGAGAGCAAGAACAGAAGATTTCGTTACTTTTAAAGTTAGTGGCTGTATTTAGGCTTTTCATGCTTTTTGGTCTGTTTTCGTTTTTGCTGGGCCCTTATTGATATCAACCTTTTATGCTGAAGAGGTCGCGTTGACTGGTCGTTCTCTCGGACAGCTTCAGTGTTAGGCTTCTTTTTTCCGCCGAAACCAGACTTTGTCGTTCCAGTCCTTTTCCGGTCAATAGACGTCGTCGTCGTCGTCGTGAACTTTGTCGAGGTTCTAAAGTTAGCTAATACGACATCGTCAACCGCATGATGACTGAGCTGGCTAAATGTTAGAACTGAACCTTACACTACATATAGCATACCTCTGCAGACCACTTGATTAACGTCTGCACTCCAAGAACCGTTTTCAAGGCAGGATACCCTTGATGGACCGTCCAGTTTATAAAATTTTGAGGCATTACACATGAAATAACAATCTGTTTGATAATTTACACCGAGTGGAGACTTGCACTGAGAGGGAAAAACCGCGCCATGAGGTTGATCCGTGAGGGCGTGACACTTAACAACTAAACAAAGGAAAAAATAAGCAACAACAACAATAAAAATTTAAAGCTAATACGTGTAACGTGTGTGCGTGTGTGCGTGTGTGCGTGTGCGTGCCACAACATTGTAGGTTTCAGCGTTGCTCTAGCTCACTGGATAAGTATGTGAGTGCGAGGGTTGCTAACCAGTCAAAGAACGTAGTAAAAAGAAATAAACGCAAACGCGAAATTACTTTCCATTCTAGTTGAAAAATGCTCTAAATTTTCCTATAACTTTTACCAGGGATCGTTGTTAATAACTAAGTAATAATTGAACTGGATGGGTAGTCGGGATAAAAGGAGATGGGCAGAGAAGGATTCTAGTTTTATGTAAAGGATTAACATTTCAAAACTCATTTACTTTGCCTTTTTACGTGTAAATCGTCATTCATCGTATCAGTCATTTTTTTGGAACTTCTTGTTACACTCATTTTGTTATTGTTGCTGAAACATAATTAGTTTCCTTTGTGGCTTTTTTTTCTAATAACACGCAAATACATTGCCACATGGTATTGCAGTTCTTCTTTTCTTACTGTTGCATGTAGTTGCGTTGCCTGACCATCTTCCATTTTCTTCACAAGAACGCACACGTGATCCGACCTGTCTGTATCCCGGGTTACAAGAGATAGAGGCCTGGGAGCCAAATGACCATCCACATGACAGTGAGATTATAGCACCGTCGATTGGAGGCTGGAGGGCTGGGCAAGACTTTCCTGTGGATACAAATTACGTTAACTGTAATCTATGTGACTCAAGAGTATCGCAGGCTGTTTTGTTTACTCAATCTAGTTCTACGAGATTACGAGGCCGATACTACTGTGAAAGAGAAAACCAACTGGCCGACATTTTAACAAGTACAACTAGTATTGCGGAGGATCCTGGCTATATTGCAATTACTGAATTTATGATTAAGATTTTTTTAACACTTCGGGCGTGACATACTTGCGACTTGCACGATGAAGCTGCAGTTTGCTGTGTTTCCGTCGTCATCTCTCGATAAATAGTGAACATTGTATAGACCAGTAGTTAAGTTGGCGGGAGGCCGCACTGCAGGGTAGCTGACAGTCACGTGACCAGAGTTATCAGTCGCTATTGGCTCATTCCATGAGACAACAGCGTTGGACGAACATTTGTTGACATAAAATACCATGTTTCTAGGACAAGTGCCGTTGAAAGAAGGAGGGGTATTGTCTGAAAACAAAAGGGTAGTGTTAGTTGGTGTTCTACGTTTTGGAGATGTACACTTGTTTTGGTGCTAAGTTAATCACTCAGCCTGACATTATAAATGAATGTTTTCATTTTTGCCTAGCTCTCGCTGAGACCTCTCCAAAATACAAAAACTCGTAAAAATACACAGCTATACTACATTAAAACTTCAGACATTCGACATAATTATAACACGGCTGAAGCGGTCCAAGACGGAAAGAAACATTCCCGTACGTATTTACGTTCCTTAAGCAGTCCAATTTTTTCTGTAAATACCATTAAGTTTTCCTCGGTTTGTATTTTCGAAAAATTAATGTTAAGAAAGAACCTTTTTCACGACAAATAGCCTACAATTTCCTAGAAACCACTTTGAGAAACAGATAACAAAAATTAAAGTTGTATGTTTTATGCGAGTGGTACTTTTACTGAAGATGCAGATGCAATATGTTAACAGAAAATTTGTAAATCAAAACCATCACTGGCCTAAGGAGGTTAAAGCAGTTTCTATAGAAACTGTGGTGCTGCGTCAGGTGAGAGTAAAAACGAATGTTTGCTTTGTCAACAGAGATGATAACTAAATATAAAATGTCCACCATAAAGAGATTCCAGTGCTGACATTATGAGCCGAGTTAGCCCTTCGCACTAACGAGGGGCTAGCGCTCAAAACTTTAGCATTCGAATCTCTTTACGGTGGATAGTTTACCTTCAGTTATCAACTCTGTTGATAAAACAGATATTCACCCCAGGACTAGCTTATTTCATAACATTTTTTTTTTTAATTTTGAAAGTTTATAACCGTCGCCTCTTCAGTGTTGCGGGTTCATTTGTCTGATTTCTACTTTCTTATCCCTGCCGATTCCTCCCCCTTCGCTAAGTAGTCTCTCTACATTCTTGTAATATCACCTCTGCATTTCGTGTCATTATTCCCAGTCCACTGGCCACCATTGCCACACAGCCTGGTGTTGGTACCCTCCAGAACGTATCCTCCCTTTTGGCAGCTAAACTTGCAAGTCTGCCCAAAAGTGCTTTTCGCAAGACACGAGGAAGGAGTTACGATGGCATTGGGAGGAGGAGCAAGAGCGGTGCAGTTGATAACTGTGTGTAATAGGAAAACAAAACAGAGAATTTAAGCATCTTTTTTGTTTTTAATTCATCATCCTCGGAAACTCAAAGGTATCTTATCAGTTTAAAAGAGAGTCAAAGCGGCAGGGACAATTATTTTTCAGAACAGATAAGGGAACAATATTGTTTTCCACTCGTTTTGACTTTTCCTCAACTCCACTATTCTATTCCTGGGTCTCCGAGGATGAAAACGCATTTCGATGTTATACCAACTCCCAAAGTTGCTTAGTCGATCGGGCTACATTAGCTGGGGCTGAGCGGCGTAGATGCCCTGTCGTTTCTTCCGGATTCAATATATGAAGTACGGCTTTGTAAATTACAGCACCTTTCTTTAATTGTAGAAATGTAAGCAAATTCCTTACCTTGACAGGACGTTGCGAGTCCACTCCAAGTCTCGTTTTCCAGGCACTGCCGCCTTGATGATCCAATAAGAATGTAACCAACATTGCAAAAGAAACTACAGGTTGTGCCATAGTGTTCGGAGAGTGGATCAGAACAACCAGTTTTATTTCCATTTGATGGAGAGGGGAGAGCTGGACATCTAATAGCTGTAAAATTAATAAAAATAGACTGATATCATGTGGAGTTGAGGACACCCTTTCACTTCCTCTTCGACTAATTAAATGCATGTCATCGTCGTCACCATCATTACCATCATCATCATCATCATCATCCTCTAAATTTGCCATAAAAAAATTCCCCTAAGACAAAAGTAGCAGTAAATATGTGGCGAGGAGACCTCAAGAAACTATTGGCCTTATATTAAGAGACCACCTCGAAAACACAAATAGTGCTGCGCATGTGTGACATCAACAAATGTATCCATACTAAGGAGAAAGAGCATCCACACCTTTTTATTTTTTACCAGAAAATGTAACCGTGCACTTTAAATTTGCTGAAATGAACGGAATCAAGGGAAAATCCTTGTTTTAGACATTGGACAGAAGTCACCTTCCGGTAACACATTTATAGCATGTTGTTGAAATTAACAATGGTGACATTTTGTACAGTGTTTGTCAGCACAGCACACACTTCGAACAAAGCTTCAAAGATTTTTTTGGAACTTAATTCACTCTTTTAGGCTGCAACATAAATGAAATAGTGCACTTAACCTTTTAAAAACTGTACTGATGCATCGTGAGAGACACGTTCGTTCGTGTCTACAGTAAGAAAGGGAATGTTTGGATCTCTCCAATCCAAAACTCGTGGATCTCCCCTGTAAAAAATGTTCAGATGACCTCTTTTTTCGGACGTGATGTACGTTAACAATACTGTACTAGTAAAACTTAGAACCGGGGGTAAGGGGAACCAAACGAGATGCTGGTGCGACGTTGCAGTAGATAAGTAATCCACCAGATTTTAAATATTCAGTGGCAACCTAATGGAATGAAATTAAAGCTTAAATCAACAGGGCATACTCTCGTCAGGGAATCAGTCCAAATGTTTGTTCGACTGTTTCAGTCCCTGATAATTATTTTCTGCCCTTTTTCTGCCACTTCAGCTGTGTACCAGGTTAATCATATCCTGACCTTGGCAAACTGGCACAGGGTTATCCCAGAATCCTGGAGGTTTATTCCCATGGGCGACGCACATGACCGAGGATGAACCATTCAAGCGATGACCAGTCTCACAAGAAAACTTGCAGATTGTACCATAATGATTACCACAGCTGCTGATGCGCAAAGGGCCACCAGGAACTATCACAAGCGATGTGCAATTGATCACTGGCGATTAAGAAGAAGAGGGAGAAGAACAAGAAGAGTCAATTCATTAAGCAGTTATTCTTTGTGTATATACTCACGTCATTTACGCAAACTGACAAGAAGTCATTTCTCATCGAAAAGACTGTTCCTTTATATAGGGCTACGATCCACTGCTAGAAAAGTTGCCCCATTAATATGAAATTTCGATTGACTTAATGTTATCTTAAACGGTTCGGCAAACTAATATACTTTCCCGTATATCAAGGTTTTAATGGAAAACATGGTTAGAAAAAATACTGAATATTTTCACTATCCTTTTATACATACATGAATCAAGTATTATCTTATCCAAACATTTTCAGCATTTTGATAACAATGATCTCTCACAAAAATCATTATATGATCATCACTTGCCGCGTGTATTTACATGATGACGCTAATACTCTATTAATTACCTATTACTTTAATTGTGAAGGTACATGTGGCTTTATTTCCTGATTGGTCCACAGCAGTGTATGTGATCACGTGAGTTCCTTGACTAAACAATTGAGGTGATTGGTAGTTTGACGTCACAGTAAGTGGGAGTCCCGAGTTGTCGGTAGCATTAGGCTTGGCCCAGGCAACTACAGCTGAAAACTTGTCTCGTTCAGCATATGCAATTAGCGGGCTCGCCGGACACGATACACCAAATGATGGTGGCTGAGAATCTAAAATGACAAAAAACAATTACGCTTACAGTGAGAAATAATGCTTTCATTATTCGGAAAGTTGAACCAGCTGAACTTGTCCTTCTTCCCCCAGAAACACTCAGACATGTCCGGATTTATTACGATTGCTTTGCCTTCGAAATCTTCCCCATGCTATGCGTTGGAAAGGTGTTTACATGTCCCACCAAATGGTGACAACAAGTGCTGCCAAAGAACATCCTGTAGCTATTAATACACTGACATTTGAATTTATGTACTGTAACATTAGGCAGATGAATTCAGTCCTCTTTATTACATACAATTTTCAAACCGGTCTTAGCATAGTTGTTATACAACCAAACTGGGTGGTTATATTAGTTGGAAATATAAATTTACGAGGATGAAGTTGAGTCGCTTCGCATCCAAAATCTTGGATTCCCTTCTACTAACATTGGTAACAACTTTACCGGGCTGAACGCAATTGAACTGTGTTTAACTGTAGCTAATTGGACAAAAATCAGAGTTTTCCCATATGCGAACTATACTGTTAAGAAGCGCAATGTTTCAGTACTCTAAAACAAAACAGCTTGTAACCAGATTTTCACGACACGACAAGCAACCGGAATAAAGAAAAAACAAACAGACACACTCCTGGAAGTCGACATCTGGCTTTCCTTACTCAGGAAAGGGTATCTCATAGTCACGCATGCACTTCATGTGACAACTTTCCGATAGTCTTTACTATAGAAAAAGATTTTCCTGAATTTCTGGGAACACTGGACATAAGTATGACGATCCACACGGTACAGAGTTCGTGCTGATGTGGAGCACAATGAAGTGACAAAAAGGGTTTGAGTGTGATTACCTGTACAGTTGATGTCGTTTCCATTCCATTGTCCAGACGACAAGCATGTTCTTGTTACATTTCCAAATAAGCTGGTATATCCAGGTTGACAGGAATATGAGCAGCTGGAACCGTAGGCACCGGTACAGGAAGGAGTCATTAGTATTGCTTTTGGTGGGGTAATCAAAGAAGGGCAGAAGATAGCTGAAAGGCGACAAATAAATCTTCGTTAATTATATTACAAAGGTAAGGAGGGCAGTAGGAGTTTGGAAAAAAAGAAAACTTGTTCTACAATAGAACATGTTTCTGAGCTGATAGTCTAATTTCCACTACTTCAGGCAATACCCCTTGGAACATGTACCATGTTTAGAACTATTTCGGCCAGTTGGACTTATCTCGTTACATGACAATTTTACTGATACTCTTTCAATGTTTTTATCACGATCAAATTGGCAAGAAATGTTTCTCAGAGCTTATCTCATACTTTTTAACTATACTATACCCAATAGGAGAAGTTAATGGAATGGAAGAGTTTATTTTTATTAGCGAAATCTATTTCCAGATAAAATTGAATATGAGGTTCTTAGGGAGAGTCGCTCTTAAACGCAATCCGAAACATCATTTCATTCATCTGTTCAATTCACAAGTTCACTCACAGGGCGCTTTGATTTATGAGGCATGTATAAAATATATGCCGGGCTCATTTGCTTGAAGCGGAACATAACTGTCTGTGTTTAAGACATCACAGTGATTACTGTTACTTTTTGAGGATCTCGTAAATGACAAATAATTACCTTGGCAACTGAACTCTTGGTCACTCCAGGTTCCATTTTCGAGACATCTTCTTGATGAAGAGCCAACACCGTTAAATCCGATAAAACAGGAAAACAAACAAACCGTGTTGTAAGTTTCCGTTGTTGTCCCTGTGCAGCCCTGACGGACGCCATTAGATGGTGCAGATAGGGATGGACACGTGACAGCTTTAGGAAAGAGAGTTTTGGTCATTCAGCATGTTTTGATATACAAAATAAATTTGTCGTTGATAATCATTACTATTGCGTTCAATGGTTATTTCTTTATTAAAAAGACGAAACCACTTGCCTAAAACGATTGTTACTTGATACCTAGATTGTATACTTTTGAGAATTCTGTGACTTGCATTGGTGTTCACGCCCGCTTTCACCGAGCTATTGAGACGTTTGCAAAGAGTACCTAAAGTTACCACATACAGTTGCTTCAACAAAGGTCACGGTCTTAACTCTTTTTAACAACCTTTGTCGAAACAGCTGTATCAGTTTTCTCATCAATAAGTCCCGAAAAGTCATTCCCATCGCTTAGTTGACCTACTTTTTGTTTCGTTTTCTTTAGTTTTTTCTTTCCTTTTTTTTCGTGTGTGTGTGTTTTTTTTATTTGTTTGCTCGATCAAATTCACCCATCCTAAGAATGTTGGGAAAAAAAATGAGTTACATGGCATTTCAGACATGACTCACTACTTCCAGTTTTCTTGAATTGATCATGGCACCTTTTTAACTGACAGCCAGGAGAGTCGTGCCCGTATTTTTTTGAGCTGATTGCTTTAATCTCTAGCTATTCTTTGTTGTCTTTCCCTTTAATTTGTGTTCCATTCAGGCCCCTGTTAAAACAGCAGCTTACCTGTACACTGTGCTTGTACTCCAGTCCATGTTCCATCATTGTTACATGTCCGTTGGCTTGCTCCACTCAATAGGTGTCCCTTGTCACATGACAAGTGACAGATTTGTCCCGGTAGATTGGCGCACGGCCTTAAATTCCCATGGGCGGGTGCGGACAGCTGGGGACAGCGGTTTACTATTTCGTGGGGTAAATTTAAAAAAGTAGTAATCACTATAAGAACTATATTAATCAATGGCACGCAAAAAAAAAAAAGAAAAAAAGACAGTCTTACACCATTGGAAGAGGAAAACAAATTACAAATTCTTTGGCTTACAGGGACGTAAACTCAGAAAGCCGAGCACGCCGGAAAACAATCCAAAATGAATTTCAGAGCTGATTAAGAAATGAGAAATGAGATCAAATTGTTTTGGTGTGATGAGCATAGTTACAGAGAAAATACTTGGTGTGCTCTGGGTATTAACCGAGAATATAACTTTCAATATAAATTTAACCATAAACGAACCACACTATTCCTATCAAACCTGCAACCTTAAATTGATTATTGTAATCTTTCAATTGTATCTTCGTTTGAAATATCTATAATGTTGATCGGATTACATAACAATAAGGCCTAATATGGCAAGCACGTTCTATTCCTGCGAGAGAAGAGGTTATAGATTTATAGACTCGAGGTTTACAGAAAATTCATAGAACCCTTGTTTAATGGACAACTGACCGGGCTGTTAGAAAAATTGTACATCATTTCAGGAGATGTAGGACAATTCTTCCATTTGCTACTAGCGGTAGTCAAGTGTCTGGACCATGTTATGCTTGACGATATGTTCCAATAATTAAACTGATAGGAAAACTACAAAAAAAAGCATTTATTCAACTGCAATACGCACCACTGAGGCTTCTCAGTACTGGAAGGCATCCATGCGTGTGTCGTTGGTGATCTGCCGGCCGGCTGGCCGTTTATAGCCTCCAAAAAATAAAAGTATACACTCTTTTCCTATATATAAGAACGTCTAATTTTAAGCCTGAGACTGAAAGTCGCGGAAAGCGGTAAGTATTTTCAACGTAATTTGAGGACATTGGTAACGGTAAGCCGAGCAAGAAAGGAAGCGTAAGTGTAAGGTCTTCAATGATGGAAGCATGCCAGCAAAATTCAGTCGTAAATTGTGAAGTAAATCTTACCTCCTTGGCAGGTAAACTGGTCATCAGGTTTCAGTTGCACTCCCTCTGGACAAAAGCACCGATGGCCAGTCGGTTTTGGAAGGCAAAGGTGACTGCATCCTCCATTCAAGTTTGAACAGCTGGTGGATCCTGAAACTAGGTAGAGTAACCCAGTAGGTAAAGATTAATAGAAGTGTTACAAGTTACAAAGACTGAAACATTGCTTAAGCAGTTTGTATAAGAATTGAATTTACTATTTTAAATGATATATTACATTACGTCTGATGTAATTAAAATATACTTAACGCATTGCTTGCGGCAAAAGGATATTCTGATCTATCCCAGATTATAAGTTATTCTCTTGGATGGTATTCTGCTGTGACTTGGTAAATAAATGTTATCCATTCACATGTATTTTATAAGCTTATGCACTGTTTCCTATATCGACCAACCTGGTTGAGTTCGTTTGTTCACATAACCTAGCTCTTATTTGTCTCCGATTTCACAGTACTGAAGCTATGTTGCCAATCAATGTTTTGTATTCATGGACAATTAACTGACAGACATACCTGCAGTGATTGTCTTGAAATCGTAAATGTGAATTTCCATTGGGTATCTCAATCCGCGGATCAGCACTTTACTAATGGAAGACGTTATGTTGTACTGGTGCACACTTCTTGCCCTCCAGTCTGACCATAACAGCGCTTTTTGGTACAAGGCCAGACCAAATGGATGATAATCATCGGCAGATGTCAAATTCAGTATAAGCTCTCGTGTGTTGCCATGGAGGTCCATTCTTTCAATCTTATCGAGTTTTGCATCGCACCAGTATAGTAGCTTATTTTTATAATCCAGTGCTAGTGAGTTAACCCATGCCAGCCCTGAACTAACAAGTGTTGTTCTGTCTGTGCCGTCCATGTTGGCTTGTTCAATCTTCGGTGAGGCTCCCCAGTCACCCCAGTACATTTTTCTAAGATTTTGGAACATTACTAAGATAAAGCAAGCTTGAGAAACGAGATGTTTATAAAATTCGATTCCCATTTATTGTGAATTTTATGTTATAACCTCTAATCATTTCGTCTAAATCCTACTATACTATTTATTTTAGTACGTATATACACATTTATTTAATAATAAAGTGTATTGCCGTTTGTCTCGCGATGCAGTCACTTGGGATGGAGATCGCTACGGCTCGAATGCATGTCTACTGCTTGTCTTCTTCAGGTGATGAGGTCGAGTGATTACGTGGCACCATTTGTATCACAATACATATGGTCGGCATTCTGATCCAAAGGTTTGCGTCCTTGTAGCACGAGACAGTGTTGTATTAAACTGATATCTATGTAGCATACAACGGTCAAATCTTTACAGGATGGTGTTAATAGGAAAATGCTTGGTCACTCCTCAGTGCAGATCACGAGCTAGATCTTTCGATACAGTTAACTAAAACGAACTGATTGCGATGTTTTGAGCGCTCAGACATTACCATGGTTTTGATCAGAAAATCCAAGTAGCAGATGGCTTTATTTGATTTATTATTATTATTATTATTATTATTATTATTATTATTATTATTATTATTATTATTATTATTATTATTATTATCATCATCATCATTATTCTAACGTCGCGATAAACATTCTAAATGTCATTCCAAGTGACTACTTCACGAAAACAAGCGTTTTTCCCATTGTCAATACCTAACCAACAACGATATATAAAATCAAATGTGATTTGCATTGCGTGATTACCTTGCCTCGACGTCCAAAATTATAGCTCTTGGTGAGTCAACGTTTGTTGTGACAAGGCTTGTCCGAGATGATCCGTCCAATCGCGATACCTCAATTTTATTAGTACCAGAATCAGTCCAATACAGATTCCTCCCAATCCAATCGACTGCCACCCCCTCAGGAGACACCACGTTGCCTTCCACGACGACTTCAAGATCCGAACCATTAGGATATGCTCTGACTATGTGCTTCAAGGTGACATCAGTCCAGTAGACTTTACCCTCGACTGGATCGTAATCAACAGCAATTGGTCCTGAGATGTTGTTTCTTATTGCTAGTGGTTCACAAGGAGTGTCTGGTACAGCCAGAGGGACCTTGTAAATGTCTGCAGTATTTGCGTCAGTAAATAGCATGAACTGGTCTGAGCTCTTGCGGTAGAATTCATCTGGAACACAAACAAAGCTTTTCTTTGCAAAACGAATTGTCGACGTACATTCCGGACAATACAGCTAACCTTTCTAAATTTTCTTTTCAACATTTCCTGGCCCCTGAAAACGTTTTCTTCGAGTTACGTTCAGGCCTAATTATAACTACCATTTAAGACCTTCCTTGACAAGTATCGATTGAGTAAACGCCCTTAAACAACTATAGTGGAACCTCGCCTAACGACCAACTCGTTATTACAACCACCTGTTTTGTGTCCCGAATGAATTGAAATTCCAGTCACATCTTAGTTAAACAACCTCGTTAATCCGACCACCCTGTTCTAACTACCACATTTTCACGGCCCGAAGGTGGTCGTATTAACAGGGTTCCACTGTACCTCTTAAGGTGACCACGCTCCCTGGTACTTTAAGAGGTCTATTAAGGTTAAGAAGATTCGGCTATTCTGCATCAATTTCTGAAATAACTGGTTATTATGAATTGAATTTTGCAATTTTAAATCCCGGCTATTGTTGTGAGGTCTACGACTTATAATACTTGAATGATCTTATGAGACAATCTGCCTGGTATAACTCTCCTAGAAGCAAAAACCAGTACACGTAGTTTTATTTATTTATTTTTTTTTTGTTCTTTTTTTTTTTAACAAACAGCAAAAGTAATTACCCTTAACTACACCGAAGTTGTTTCTGAATTCGTTGCCATTCTTTCGTCTGTACATCTTAAAGGGGAAGTATCACGCAAATTTGCTGTCATTTAAAAACCCAAAAATGTTTCTCTGTCAGTCGAAACAACAAAATAATTGTTAAGTTTGTTAAAAATTATCCACCCAGTGCAATAAAACTGTCGATTAGTGCCTCTGGCCAGAGACAGAGTAGGCCGGCATGGATTGAAACTTGAAAATATTATTATAGGCTAATGTTTTTCAAGTTCTCGCAATTTTGTTTCCAAAATACATGAAAACAAATCACAAGTTGTTCCTTTCAAGAATTGAGTTGATTTCATTCCTCTCGTCATTCTAGAATTATTTGGCAGCTGATTGAAGGTCTCATTTCATCATTCTTAACAAAAGATATCAAAACCCCATGATATTTCCCCTTTAACAGTTTAACAGTGCAGTGATGACTGTCAATACCTTAAAAGATACCTTAAGACATTATGACTCACCATAATCACATGTTTTCCCATCAGGTTTGAGTGCGATACCCGTCGGGCATGCGCACTGGTACCCCCCATGTGGCTTGAGTAAACACAAATCACTACAGAGCCCATTGTTAATAGCACAAGGATGAGAACCTGATTAAGTATGAGAAAAAGAACCACAGCTGAACTTAACGCCTAATGATCTTAAAAGTATTATACCAAGACACCTTTGACTGGCCTCCGTTCGACCATTAAATGGTTCGAATCGTTTTCAGTTGTATACATATCTGCCTTAACATGCAATAAAGGAGGATACACATCAGCTATCCGTGACGTAGACCGCACGAAGAATGTTGAAAGAACAAAAGAATACAAGTCATTCATTGTTCCAAATTGAGACAAATTACTACCATTCGTTCAAGAATGTTTGTGTTTGAGTAATTTTTCTGTTTGCTTGTTTTCGTTTGAGTTTGAGCCACGTACATCGACAAAAGGGAAATGAAGTTGTCACTTCATAAGTTCGTGAACAATATGGTATACTTCAGGGACACTTAAAAACTGTAGGTACCTGGTATAACTACAGATGAATCATACAAATGGATATCCATTGGCTTTTTAAGACCTGTAATTATCATCTCCCTGCTCCCATTTCTTAAACCAAGTCGTATGATACTCTTGTTATTCCAATCGGTCCAATATAGCATGCCCTGGTACACTGTCAGGCCAAACGGATGAATATCAGCTGCAGATGATAGAATCAACCGCCTGTTGCCTCCATTGAGATCAGAAACTTCTATCTTGTCGAGTTTAGCATCAGCCCAGTACAGGAGGTTAGTGGTTTGGTCAATAGTGAGTCCGTTTGGCCAGCCAAGGTTTTCTGTTACAATGCTTCTCCTTGATGAACCATCCATGGCAGCTTGCTCTATCTTCGGATTTGACCCCCAGTCAGTCCAGTACATCGTGCTGAATGAAAATATAAAAAAGAACTGATTAGCCCCCTTGCTTGAGCAATGTAAAAAAAGAATTTCGTCAAATTCGAAAAGACAACACTATAATATCAGTGGAAAATACAATATTGCTTAAGACCTCAGACTTATTAACTTGTTATGCGCTTATACTACAGTAAATAGCTATTTAACTTCAAGTCGTCCTAAAAAATTGATTTTCAGAGCCTTGAAATATACATTAGATGGGGTTAAATACCAGGAAATACCTTTTTAATACGAGAACCACTTTTCAAGGCGCTGTTTATTATAAAGAGAAGATTAAGGAAAAATAGAAGGTAAAGGTCTTTTGTCACTCACTTGCGGGTATAATCAACACTTTGATCTCTCTTGAGGTGGTTAGTTGCGTACATGATGAAGTAGTCCCGCTCAACGTTTTTCACTAAGCAAAAGCACTTATTTGTAACACAAAAATTAAAAACTGGACGTCATTCTCCAGGCCCTCTTTCTTTATTGGTCATGTGGTTCGAAAATTCTCATAACAGACCCGCTTTTATCGTTACTTAGCATTCCAAAAATGAACAGAATTAGATTTATTTTTCTCCACTGTTGTTTGACCAACTTACCCATTTCTCTCATCAAGTACAATCGCTCTGGGTTCATCAAGTCCATCCTTAATTAGCAATTTTCTTTTCGTTCCATCAAGTCGGGCAACTTCAATCCGGTTGGTTCCTGTATCTGACCAATAGATGTTTCGACCCACTTTATCAATAGCTAAGCCGTTGGGTGCGTTCACATTACAGCGAAATAAGATCCTCAGCGACGTTGCATTTGAAAAGGCGCTGACAATAAGACCTTGCTCTACGTCAGTCCAATAAACGCGATCGTCAACAGGGTCAAAGTCCAGAGCAATGGGACGTTGAATTCCAAGATGGTAGAACAATATTTTAGCAGCAAAGTAGTTGACGTCCAGTGAAATCATGTTAGTGGAATTGTGGTCGGCATCAGTGAATAACAAGAACTTTTTAATTTCTGTATTAAAAACACGAAATTAGTTTTGTCATGTTTGAGATAATTTTGTTGAGGTTGACAGTATTTTAACATCTCTTACAACTTTTTGTTAGACCATTATCAAGAGGGAAGAATTTGCTTTAATCTTAATAAGAAATCAAAGGGATTGCCTTGAAACTGTAAGTGTCGTCAAACATACCCCATTTTACAGTGAGAATACTTGGCGCGTTCTGCGTTGTAATCGAGAATAACTTTCAATAACCACGAACGAACCAAATTACTCGTTTCAAAATTGCAACGTTGAACTGATTATTGTAATCTTTCAACCTTAGCTTCATTTAAAATTTCGAGTGTTGATTGGATTACATGACAATAGAGCCTAATATGGAAGTGGAAGCATTCGACAGTGATGGCTGCGAAAACATGTGCTGGGCCGGTGGTGTTAACGAATCAGGTAAAGCGTTTACGGACCCTCTGAGAGAGCAGATTGTACATTTATACACTCAAGGTTTCCAAACAAGCCAAATATCTCGTGATTTTAAGATAACTGACCGGAAGGTTAGCAACATTCTAAGCCATTTCAGGAGTTATGGAACGGTTCTTCCATTCGTTACTGATGGTAGTCAGTCAAGCCTCCAGTGCTATGCGTGACGATATTTCACAGTTGATTGAAATGTGAAAACATTACTACAAAAGCCTAGCACTTATACTGCTGAAATAGGTACCAGGATATTAACTGGAAGGAATCATATCTGCACCGGCTTGGATGATCTATCTTCTACGTAGAAAGATCGGCATGACAAGCGAAAAATTCTAGCATTCGACTATCCAGTCGAATACACGTAAAACATAGATAAAGTGGAGGAATACCTAGAGATTACAATTGCAAGCCGCATGAATCCCTCCAAAATTCATTGTTTCAATGAAGTGTAAAGTTAAGGAAGTTCCCTTCCCTTTCCAACAGCGCTGGCTTGTCTGATTCCAAATTTAAAGAAAGTCATTTCCAAAACGCCACGGAGCTGCGGAACCAAAATGACGCTACGTGAATTCGTCTGAGTACCGCCAGAATTTACTTGATCCAATGAACATTTGAGATTTCAAATGATTCCACGGTTGAAAGATTACAATAATAAACTTAACGTTGCTAGTTTGAAACGAATAATGTGGTTCGTTCGTTATTATTGAAAGTTATTCTCGCAGAAAGGGCCAAGTTTTTTCACAAGCTGTTAATGCTTTGATCAAACGATTCCGAAAAACTGTGACCTGCCAATAATTCTATTATTTGGATTAATGTTATTTTACAAACCCTTGAACAATAACGGGTGTCCTCGTCAAGTGACAAATGACGTCACCTCTGTTAAACTGTTATGAAAGGTACTTCAAGTCAATTTCTATACAGATGTAATTTTATGTTGCCTCTCGACTAAATCCTCCAGATTTTCGATTTTTGTGTCTTTTGCGTATGGCCCATTAATTTTAAGATGCAAGACTGTTAATGGCCTTTTCCATATATCTAAAACCACTCTCTTTGCGACTTCAATGATTATTTCGGAATCGATTGATGTTCGATCTCGCAATGAGTTTAAATGCGCGTTTGGTCTTGGTCACTTATATGATTATTATTATATTTTTCCACAAAACCTTCTTTTATCAAAATGTTGGGATTTACAAAACAGACAGATACAAATTTAAGAAAACGAAAACAACATAACTAAAGGGAGCGGATAAAAAGAACTTACTATCTTCGCAGTTCTTTCCATCTTGCTTCAGTGCAAAGCCAGCAGGACAGACACACACGTGACCCGATGGCGTCACCAAGCAAAAGTGGCTGCATCCTCCATTGTTTACAGCACACTGATTTGAAACTTTTAAAGAGGCACACGAAATTAGTAGCTTTTGAATAGCTTATTGGAAAGAAACAATTGCTGTTTGGAAAGCTCTCTCTAAAAAGTAATGTAAAATTTTCATAGAAACATTAATCTATGGCTAAATGGCAGTTTCAAAAATTAAACAAAACCTCTAAACAAGTTGAAGGAAAACTTTAAGTATTAATACTTAATATCTGTGGCATGTTTAGGGTAAAAAGAAAAAATACTTAAGCATGAAATTATAAGAATCTGTTTCTTCCGTTGAGCACTAATATGTGTCATTTCCCGAATCCAAAGAGAAAACACACCTCTCTCACAAAAAAAATTTATTAACATTTTCAATGGAGAAAAGTCGATTTGTCACTTGTTTCTATATAATAGATTTATATAAAAATGAACGAAGCTGATATAGGGCAGTGGCAGAAATCTGGGTCAACAACCCTATAGACGCACTTTACCTGGAGGTTGTCTTGAGCTATCATAAGCCACAATGCCCATTGGCCTGCCACTCCCAGTGTAATTGCTTCTTAGAAAATATCCTGTTCCAGCGTCCAGTTTGTGAAGCAGGGCCCTTAAAGCCCAATCAGTGACAAACAAGAAAGGCGGGATCATAGCCACTCCAAATGGATGGAGGCCGGTTACCCGTGAAAGCAGCACCCTGTTGTCGCCATTGTAATCGATGGATTCTATTCTATCCTTGGCTCCATCCACCCAATAAATACGCTTGTTCCCTCTGTCAAGTTCGATACCATTCGGCCATTGAATATTTGAAGTTACTATTGCAACTCTTTGATTTCCACTCAACGTTGCTTTTTCAATTTTGGGAGAGGCACCCCAGTCGGTCCAGATCATTAGTCTGTCAGAGGAAATTACCAAACGTCGATACTATTTGACTTGGGTAATACTTAAATGACTATTATGTTTCGATTTAAGGCAATCAGAACAGCTAGTGTAGTTGTATACCCAGATATAACCAGAATCTTGATGATCTTGAATTGATGGGGTGGGGAATCTGTCCTACCATCAACTATAGATTGAAAAAGACATGACCGAGACAAGCTGCATGTTCTAATATCATAGCAACTGATTAACCCATTAAAGCAATTCATCGATTGAAATAAAAGTTATCGCCACCTTAAACACAGCTGATCTCAGATATGGATCATATGGTAGTTAATCAAGTGATTATCGAGTGTATTAAAATTTATTTAAAACTGATTAAGTGAAACATAAATGATCGATTGAAATATTTACACAGTGATTAAGTTACAAAAGTGAGAAAAATGGCATTCGGGATGTGACAATGTAAAAATACCAACCAACATAATATACATATTTAGTAAGGCCTAAAAGCGGAGTATTAATAGGAGACTAAAGGCGGTGAATGACATGATTATTTTTTTGCTGTTTTTCTTTCTTTATTTATATATACAATTTTTACTTTTTACGATGATCAAGGCGAACCGTTTTGCGAAACACTAGCTATGCACACTTCGTAGCACTGTCACTCCCTAATATATTTTGCTTATCAAGAAAGCCGTGTGCAACCCTCATCAAAAGACGATAAACTGGCGATAAAACACTTCAAATGTATCATCGAAGAGATAAATGGAAGAAACGAACTGTGATATTTCATAGTAAGTAGTACAGAAATAAACTACGCAATAGTCTTTGAAAAATTCTTACAACCAAGTGAATAAAATGTTCTCCGTAAGCTTTGCTTTGATGAAAATGAAATCACTCTTTAATTTTGCATTTACTTTTGACGAAAAATCTTTGGAAAGACTCCGTGAAAAACACTAGCACATTTCAGGTCATTTCACCTTTTGCCGTTATGTCCTATTGTTGTAAGTATTTTTGTTTGTTCTCTCGCTGTCGTGATTGTCACAAATAAGCTTAAATACTATAAGAAATGTATGCGAGAAAAGCTTGTCAGTAATTTATTCCAACAAAAGAGTGGCGCGAAACGTTCGTTTAACTATTTTAGTTAAGAATCAAATTAATTTTCTTAAATGAAAGAAAATTGGAGGAGATTCGAAAATAAAACTCCAAGGGAAATAATGAACATGGACCGAAAAACTGAGATCAAACGATTGCTCTGAAGGTTATTGTTAGTAGCAGTATGATGTTAAATGGCCTGTCAATTCACCCGGCAAGAAAAACACTGTCTTGCAAAACAGCAAACCTGTCCAGTCAAGCGTTAAGCAGGAAAATAAACGTTAAGCGGGGAAAAGTTTCACCTTAAGAGGGAAAAATCCAACGTTTCGTTGCGCTGGATCGGATTAAAATGATTTCATTTCAAGATTCGGCTGTTATTCGCGATAAAGATGTTTACGATGTGGCGCCCGTTAAACAGTCGGTTTGTTTCTCCCATTGCTAGTCGTCTTGTTCTTCTTCCGCTGTTGGTCACATAAATTGACTCCGTAATTTGTTGTCGTCAAAATTTCTTTTTGTTTTTGTTAAACGCAGTTGGCGTTGCCACTTCCCGCCGAAAAACACGGGCGTATTATCATTGTGGGATTGCGCATCTACGGACGTCAAGTGGACGGACGGACGGACGGAAGTGACGTCATGACCTAACCAAAATTTCTTTCATTGATGGGTTTAAACTCTCTTACCCATGGGGCAACGCGTGCACGCCTTCACTACAAAAGTAATTTTGAAACGACGGCGAGCCATACCGGTGTCGATATAGTTGTAAGGTTATGTAACAGTTTTGTATCATTGTTCGTTATTCACATTCCGTTTTTTGCCTCAAAAGAGAAGCAAACGTCTTACACTTAGCTACAAAAGTACAATAACATTCTAAAGAGCAACTCTAATTGTTATGGTAGATGGCTTACCCGCTGTCAGGATCCAGAGCTATGTCTCTCGGCTCATCAAGCCCCAAGGAGAGCAAACTTTGTCGGTTATTGCCCGATAAGTCTGACACTGATATCGTATCGAGAGTTGTATCAGTCCAGTATAACCGCGATGCCCTCCATTCCACTGCCAATCCGTCACAAACATCAATGTTGTTGATAATAACTGTCACGCCTGAACCGTCAATGCCAGAACGTTTAATATTCCGCTCATTCACGTCACTCCAGAATAAATACCCCAAACTAAAATGCACATCAATCGCTACAGCTCTTGTTAAACCAGAAATTACAGAATGTGTTGCTGACGTTTTGTAGTTAAAGGCTATGATATCCGTTGTGTTTGAAAACAGGAGACACGGAGGACTGCAAATCGCGGCTGTAAAATGATGAGAAAACAGTATTCAATCGGTTTAGATATTCTATCTTATGCTTGTTGTATACTTTAATCGTAACCGCATACTTAAACTGTCATCATTTGTTGGCAGAACTGGCTGCCCTTAACTTTGGTCGTTTTTAATTAATTTATTTATTTATTTAAATTTAAGTTAGTTCAATAGTTGGTTGTTGTTAAACACATGTTAACCTCTAAATCGTTAGTTATTGTTTATTTCTTCAGTTGTTAACCATTTTGTTTGGTTCTTTGTTCGTGCTAGTCTTTCTCTTTTGCTTATGTATTTAAACATTAGCTCTCAATCCTATCAATTCATATTTTCATCCACGTTCCGCTAATTTGTTGTCCTTGCTAATAACCGAGTGTGGCCAATGTGCGAGCCAGCGAGCCAGCGAGCCAAAAGTGCGAGCCATGCGAGCCATGCGAGCCAAACGTGCGAGGCTTGCGAGCCAAACGTGTGAGCCATGCGAGCCATGCGAGCCAAACGTGCAAGGCATGCGAGCCAAACGTGCAAGCCATGCGAGCCATGCGAGCCATGCGAGCCATGCGAGCCAAACACTTGAGGCTTGCAAGGCACGAACAACCCCCAACATAAATGCTAACCATTAAGCTAACTGGGGAGCTACTTAAGCTAACCTGAGTGCTATTCTGGCTAACCGGAGTGTTTTTTAGGCTAACCTGAGTGCCTCGCACGTCTGCCTCGCATGGCTCGCTGACTCGCTGGCTCGCAGATTGTCAAGACCCCTAATAACCCACCACGATTAGCCTAAGAAAACTGCAGTATATTTAATATAAATCAAGAGAGGATCCCCTCGTGTATAAATGCAGCCAGGTAAATGTGATTTGTAAAGAAGTTATGTGTTAATGTATGCATGAAAATAATGAATCACCAAATGTGAATGTGAATGGTATGATTGCCCGTTATTCCCGCAGTTAGGGTCTCCCGCTGTGTCAGTGTCTTAAAAACGTAGGTAAGCTTCAGTCTTAATATTGGCCTTAATGTTGTGGTTAATGGTCCATGAAAGGTTCTCGAGAAATTCACTGCAACAAATACACACACAAATGAAAAAATATACATAAGTCAGTTTATCTCCATGAGCTTGGTGAACTTCCATCTACTACATCTACATACTTGCAGTTATAGGTGATGAAGGAGTCGGTACAGCAAACCAAACAAAAAAATGCTTGTTATGGAAGCTACACAAATGGTCAACTGCAACTTACAAAGCTTAAATACTATTCTAAAAGTCAGTAATTACTATAAGGTAAGTCAAGTTGAATTGACCAGAAACAAGACATTTCTAGTTTTACCTCCAAATATATTGTTTGCAGTTTCTTCTTGAAGAAAAGCCAGCAGAATCGATGCGTATAACAACTTCATCAGTTTCCTGAAGCCATCCATTTTTCAAGGAATATCTAGACCCTTGCAAAATCAGAAAGGAGAAACAAATGATAAAACACTCGATATAATCTGAATATGCCGTTCATCAGAAATATCTACGAATCAGAGCGTGCAATGCAAAAATGTCCCACGTCTTCATTATTAGGTGAAAAATTGTAAGCTGTAGCGTGCATGCGTAGCGAAAAGTAACGACTGAACACTGGATAATCACGAGAGCTTTCGACCAAGTTGACTGAAATTTCCGTTCTTGCCAGCGACTAGTCAGTTTTAATTACCGAGGAGAAGGAGACGCTTCTAAGAAAGCATTACAAAGGGACTGTCTCAGGTCTTCAATACATGAAATGATAAATCTAGATTGAAGCTGTAGTGTGTGGAGTGACTGGTCACTGGATGACGACGAAAGCTTTTCAGGGACGGCAAGTTGCACCTGTCTTGGTTTGAAATTTCTTTTATTGCCCCCGCACAGTCACTTTCAATCATATGGACGAAAATTTGAGTGACACTTTAATTCCGTGAAAGTATAACAAAAGGACTTATAGAGCAGAGTTACTTATCATCTGCTCGAGTGGGCTCAGCTTCAAAACCGATTCACACAATCATACAATCATACAAAAGAATAATTTCAGTTGAATCGTAACAGATCAAAGTGACACGAAAGAGAATTTGAAATCATTTTATGTGCAAGCATTTTTGCTCGACAAGGGACGTGCCTAGACAAGCATCCACCCATGTCAATGCTAATTTATATGACTAGAAAAATCAATGATTACTGAATTCTTCCTGCATGATCAATAATTGAACAGACAAGTTCAAAAAAAAAAAAAACAACAGCTAAACACACAGAAAACGAGGTAAGACCTAACAACTAAAATTCAACCGATGATTTTCAGTCTCAAGATACAAGCAAAGTCATCGTCAGTTTTGCAAATGGGGCTCTCGCGGATGTTCTTACAATTAAAATGAGATTATATCAGTCTACGACCCTATCGTAATTTTTAGCGTAGTAATAATGAATTTTAAGTTATGTGTACTGGATCGTCTTCAAGCGCCCACTATGACATTAACAACTTCATTCTTCGGGTGAGCCCCAGGATAGGCTAACTGTTCGCATGAGTAAGATTTCCAACCGAAGTCGCAATCGCAAAAAGCTAGATGTCGGCAACCGGGCTAGCCCGCCCTCTCAGTATGAACAGTATGAATTATAACATAAAATAACAAGATTTTCAATACTGGAGAGTAATCTTAGTATAGGAATTCAGTTCCTTCAATTATTTTCTATTCATGTAAGTCTCCCCTTCCCCAGTTAAGTTTAGATTGTAGTAATATTGTATGACAAATTATAATTAGAGTGAAACTTAAAATTAAACAAGCTGGTCAGCCAGTGGAAATGATAAAGGAGGCGGTTTTTAAAGAAAAAAACAAAGGGTTCTAACTTAAACAAGTTCAAAACTCTTCAAATCAGAAAAATGAATTGGGCTCAGTTTACAATACATGTAGTCAGATAAAAATAACACTTACCTCCTTGGTTTATATAGTTCTGTCGTTCATGTTTGTCGAGGTCTCCCTCTGTCCTGACGGCTTGATAGCGGCTTTTTGTGGAAGTAACCTTGCGCCTGAGGACTAATTCTCATGTAAATTAGGCGGTTTAAATTTTACTCAATGACATCTTCAAAAGGCAAAATAATTGCTTTCTGCGAATTATCACCAGCTCATAGTGGATTCCTCTTGCCTGTTGACTGTGCTCCAGGTTCTTGAAGGCCATGGGATCTTTACAGCAGTATACATTAATCCTGATAGCTGTGGCTTTGACAACGTTAACATTGTTCTCTGTCGATCATGTATCTGCATGTTGCAGGCGGCGCCGTCGCCGTACCAAATGTAAGTATGCTTGATCTTTAGTTTGATCTTGTTTGATGAGTCTTTGTGGCATTTCAGTTAAATATATAAGGTGCAATAAGAAATGACTTTATGAAGGTTTTAGGGACCCCATGCAATTAGATTTCCCACTCAGTTATACGGTGTTATACGGTGTTATTTTGAGGGTTTCTTAAGACGTTAATACTGGCTAATATCGCAATAAACACTTCACAATAAAGGCCTCTTCCTGGTCTATCTTTCTCGGCAGCAGTACTAACTAACAGCTAAAGTCTGTTAGCTCGCTATACAAAGTGATCGGGTTGAAGGAAATCTAGTCAGTACGATTAACGGTGGAGGGAGAGGGCTGTTCGGTCCACAAGCACACTTACAGCTGTAGTAATTTAGATTTTAGGGTACCCAGTGAGAACATTTAGGCAAAACATTAAAAAAAATCAACGCCTGTGTTCTCAGATGTCTTTGTAACCTTTTGAGTAAGATAATTAATTATACAGATTAATCTGTACGGTTAATTTAGCTGAAAATTTAAGTAAGTTGAAGAAAGTTTTAACAAGTGGAGTTTATTTATACTGCAAATTTAACGGAAATGCAAGCCGATCTTTCTTTCGTATTTCTATGACGTATTTGCTCTTTACGAAAATGAAAGGGAGTAATTTTCTAAATGAACAGAATAACAGCAGGCAAGAAATAATCTGGAAACTGAAGATGGATGTAGGTAATTCGAAACGTATTTCAAACTAAAGCGGCCGTTACACGTTGAAACTTTAGCTGAAACTTGTGTGCAACGGCGAACGAGACTAGTTTCACGAAGTGGTGTTAAACGGTGAAACTCTTGTTTTATCATCAATGCGACCTTTGCGGAAGTAGAAAGCGGTTCTACTTTTCCTGAAACTTGTCTCGCAACGGAAGTTCGAAAACGTTTCACGAAACCGACCATGTTACACGGTGCAAAGCCTGCGTGAAACTTGTCTCGCCGTGCCGTTGTACACAAGTTTCAGCTAAAAGTTTCAACGTATAACGGCGGCTTTAAAAGTGCGTGTTCTTATTTGGAAATTATTTTTCCAGAGTTACAAAAGTTTGACCTTACATTTTACTGTGCCGAAGGAAACTACAGGTTTACTTTACGACTAAGTCCAACCTCGTTCCCAGAGTTCTTAGGCTCTTTAGCCTGCGTTTGGTCGCCAGGAGAGACTCTACGGAACAAAGACAATGTTTTGCGTTTAAACTTGCCAAAAGTTCAACACTCGCTTTTGTAATCGTGAAATTCAATCTTGCAAAACATCCCAGTTTGAGCTATTCATTAAACGCTTCTAATATGTGAAATTAATTCATCGTTGAGCCGGAATTACGCCAAAATCGATTACCAGACCATTTTCCTTAGGCACTGATAGAGCCGGAAAAACCCCTAATTAAAATACATCTTTTCTATCACTTTTGACGATGTCGTGCTTTTAGTCTCATTCTTGCGTGGACGTGATTTCCTGAAAAGCATTTTAAACGCCCTTAAGATTCAAAACAAAGTTCGTTTTCAACAACTAACTGAACATTAATTAAATGACAACTATGGATTGTCAAAGACGACAAAGAGTTAGATGAAAATTAAAAAAAGGATTAAAGAGTTCATTAAAGAACCGAAGAAACCTAATGGTGTCAATCAATGATAAAAGAAATTTCTTATAAATATTTTATCGCAAAGCTAGCAAAATTCGATTGTTTAATTTTATGTAAGCCGGCCATTCCTGTCAAAGCTAATGACAATGATATTTGAATATTTCCGCTGCAGGGCAGTCTGCGGTATGTTGTTGAAAAACAAATAGACACACAACCCTAAAAAAGTAAAACAAAGCAAAATAAAGTATTCCAGAGATTATTCTTTTGATACTTTCAGGGGTAGTTTTAAAACGCAAATAGCCTATGTAGGAAAAATGGCAACCATTGTTTCCAACATTGTCCTAGTGTGCCTATGGTCAAAAAATACGTCTTTTCTTTTACTTTTGACGATGTCGTGCTTTTAGCCTTTTGCGTCTACGTGATTTCTTGCAAAGCATTGTAAACGCCCTCAAGATTGAAAACAATGGTCGTTTTTAATAACAAAACTGAATGTCAATTGAATGACCCCTAAGGATTTACAAAGACGACAAAGAGTTAAATGAAGATTTAAAAAAAAAAAAGGATTAAAGAGTTCATGAAAGAACTGAAGAAACCCAATGTTGTCAATCGGTGAAATGATTACAGATAAACATAAATATTTTATCGCAAAGCTAGCGAATTCGATTGTTTAATTTTATGTAAGCCAGCCATTCCAGTCAAAGCTAATGACAATTCATTATATATGAATTAGTGAACTTTTAATTAATATTCCCGCTGCAGGCACGAGTATGTTGCAGTATGTTGCAGTATGTTGTTGAAAAACAAATAAAGTCACACAACCCTAAAAAAGTAAAAGAAAGTAAAATATAACCTTCAAAAATTAAGAAAGACGTTTCAATAAGCAAAATAAAGTATGCCAGAGCCGGTTATCCTTTGTTACCTTCAGGGGTACTTTTAAAAGCGCAAATAACCTATCTATTAAAAGTGGCAATTATTGTGTCCAACATAGTCCTATTGTTCCTATGGTCAAGGTCACAAGCATAACGGAATTATGCTAAGGCTTGTTCTATTTGCTTTCTTATACGTTTTCACCAGCCTTCATACCGCATTAAACAGCACTTGCCTATCAGTTCTAGAATGTTCCTGATTTCACCTGCAAATTGCATTTTTTTTTTTCATTGCTTTCGTCGAAAAGAGCTACCAAAGGTCTTGCCGTACTTTTCATTCTTTTGTTTCATTCAATAGAAACTTAGCTTGTTTTGCCAAGTTATCTTAAAATGATCAAATCCATACTGGATAAAGCTTTTTCTCCTAACATGAGAAATTAATTCACCTTTAAATTGAACTGTACCGAAATCGGTTGGTAGACTGAGGAATCAAATAGGAACCATCCCTAATTCAGCGAGGCGAGGCGACAAAAGAGTTGAATGAACTTTGGAATCAAAGGCTCCTATAGGAACTCGTGGATAAAGAGGGAAATTGTATAAATTTGATCGGTGCAAGATCGTGGGGAACGGTAGACCCTTGGAAGGTCTGTAGCACGTAGTGGTAAAGGGCTTTAGTATCACCCATGAACGTAATTTAGTTAGCCACACAGAGGACAGGTAATTTCTTGTGAAGGACGGCGCTTGGAATTCGGAGAGTGTTGGATTAAATCGCTTTTGTAAGAATAGAGAAACAACTACAGACTCACCAGTTATGAAACTACAGAGAAACACAGACAGTAAATGAAAAATTTGTTACCTATGAAAATTAAAGCGCTTCGAGGCAAACATTAGAAAGAACCGATTTGAAAGAATTGCGAGTCAACTTTGAAGCGAATTTATTGGGCCGTTAGGAACACGTTTTACAAATCTGGAGGGTTGTGGGCTACAGCCCCCCTGCCCCCCCTGCTCCGCCGCCTATGATAGGCCATTAACGATATTTTTGAAATGTAGATCAACAACCAACTGTCCATCAAAAGAAACTATTGACTAACCTATGTTATTCGCTCGAAATAAGTAATATAGCCTAATAAGTAATCTACCTAACGTTGATTTGCATAGTTAATGAGCTAAGAGTGAGTGAGTGTCACATTTGCATAAGAATCCTCACTACATCTCGTTTCCTGAGCTTCACATATCCACGAGTTAAAAAAGAGGTTCATATAAGATCCGAAGAAGCCCAATGTTGTCAATCGGTGAAATGGCCACAGATAGGATTCTCATGAGTGCTAATTATCGCAAAAACTTGATTGTTTAAAATGCTATTTAAGCTACTCCAGTTATATTTTACGATAGGAAGTCGAAATTAAAAGCATTCAACCAAAAAGGGAAACTTAAACAAGGCGAAATTTCTTTTAATAACTTCAGACTTATTATTACTAAAAAACTTAAAGACCATGCGCAAAAACGGCAACCATTGTTCCCGCCTTAGCTGTCTGGTCAAGGTTTCTCAGCGTAAGGTCAACACAAGCACAACGCCACAAAATAAAAGGGACTGCGCGTATCATTTAAGTTCACGCTTTTCTTACGAGCTAGTGTGAGACAGGCCTCCTACCGTACTGAATAATTAACTTTAGTTATAGTCAAGAATATCAGGGGCAGGCAACGGCAACAAGAAGCAAAATCCTTCTGCAATGATATAGCCTTCTTTGTTCTCAGGTAGTTTCAGCTAATTCAGTTTGATGTGGTCGGACACTTTAGCTGAAAATTTTAGCAGAGGGTCGTACAGGGGTATTTTCGTGATGCGTGATTAGCTGATTTTATTTCCCGTGAAACGTGAATGTAATAAATTATTCTTCGTAATCCGTGACCTGAAGGTTTGCGTGACCCGTGAAAAGCTTGAAAACGAAATTTTCATTTCTGTGATCCGTGATTTGCTATTTTTTCTGTTCGTGAACCGTGCAAGAGACCACCCCTGTACGACCCTCTTAGCAGGAGAAAGTTTCGGAAATGGATCTTATTACTCTTTAATTTAAGAATTGCTATAGGTTAAAATGATGGTTGACCTGTTTTCATCGCATTTTTAACGACATAAATTCCCCTCTTAGAACGAAAGGAATTAGTTTTGAGGTGATAAGAAGCCTTGAGCTGACAATTTGCCGAAGAATTTAAATTTTCCTCACAGCTAAATCCGAACCTTGAGGTGATTAAGGCTTTCCAAACAGATAGCTATCGAATCGAAATGAACCGCAAAAAAACATTATTCTCATGCCTTCGTGCATCTCCAGGAGTGAACCGAGATGACCGAGTGCTTTCGTAAATTCGTGACAAAGCTTACAAACATTACAATACGCTCTGGTCAGGAAATATAATCTTAGGAAGAGAAAAACAAGTGGAAGCTTGGCTAGAATAATAAAAATGAAATGAAAAGCGAACAACAACCAACCAACTAACAAACAAACTAACAACAGCGTGGTTTATTCAACAGGTGATCATGTGTAGCAATGGTGTAGACTTGTCTTGCCAATATAATTATGCATTGGGCCTGTGCATATTTTTTTTCTTTTCATGTATAGCATCAAATGACATCATCACTTTCTATTAATTTACACCGTGACAACCAAGTCGAAAGAGACGCTGCTACACTCATGTTTCAAAAACAATACTTACCAAAACGTTTTTTTTTTTCCAAGTACGATTTCTTTTTTTTTTTTTTTTTTTTTTTTTTTTGGCTTATTTATTTTATTTCATTTTATTTTTTTCATTTTAGCTATTTCCTTTTCTTTCTAGCACCAGCGCAGGCACCGGCTCCGCAGGAACCAAGGCAGGAACCAAGGCAGGCACCAAGGCAGTCACCAGTACATGGTAGTTGGGGGCCATGGCAACCTTCTAACTGGAACTCAGCTCCCTGCTCTGGTGGTAAAAGGACCAGATGGCGTTACTGCAACAGTCCATATCCTGCCCACGGGGGTACGGGTTGCAGTGGAAGTAGCACATGGTCAAGCGATTGTAACGAATGTGCCTCTGGCAACGGTGGATGTCAACATCTTTGTATAAATTCCTACGGATCATATCGTTGTCTGTGTTACTCAGGCTACAAACCTCTTACAAGCAACTGGAAACGATGTGAAAGTAAGTAAATTACACAACTGGGTTAATGCATGGAGGACACAAGAAAATTATTGGTGACGAGTCTGATGGGTAGGGGAGGGAGAGGGGGAGGAAGGCTTTTTGTGAATGCTGAAAGAAGATATTAGAGGTCAAATAATGGGAATGTGACACACGTAATTATTGATGTATTCGATAGACGAAAGATTATCGAAATTACGTACCCAACGTTTCTGCGTTAAAAACAAAACTGATCATCTATGAATGGTAATCGAGCCCCGTGCTCTACGGGTGAAGCGTTCTACTGGCCAAGGTATATATTAAGCCAACTGAAACTAGTTATTTTGTGAGTTCCTAATACACCTGTGGAGGATGAACACATACCGTACATTTTGAAAGATATGACATATCATAAATATGAACTGGAAATTTAACAGATGAAAGACTATCAGGCTTCCTTTATCCATCTGCTTGAGTTGTGTTCACAACTGGGATGACTATTCATCTATAACGCTTCTAATTCCCGACTTAACTTATATGGTAGAAGCTTCCAGTAGATTGTCGAAGACTTGTTATCAATTTGCATTTGGTTGTGCCTTACTCGGCTAGTAAAACGCGCGCTAATTTTCTAACCGATGAGAATCCAAACCAATGCCAATTGCAACTTGGTTGCATGCGTTTTGTCCTGCTTTATTCTGATTGGTTAATTCTCTGCTTTGTTTACGTCTGTTATAATTGGCCAGAAAAATCACTACATTTCGCTTTTAGTCGTTGCTATATTGTCATTTCATAGCAAAGCTTTGCGCCTATGCTGTGGCGAATTTCACCGGTGTTATGGACTGCGTCATCGTTGTTTTTCGCTTCTATTTTTCTTTATTTGAGGAATCACTTGTCCAACAAGCAACTGGCCATCTCCTAGCAACGGACGGTCATCTTGTGACAGTTATTCTCAAGTGAATTCTGGAAGTATTTGCACTGTCACGTGTAATCATGGTTATAAAATCAATGGACCATCATTTTCTCTCTGCACTAGTGGTAGGACGTGGTCCCCAAGCACAGTGCCCAACTGCCATGGTGAGATGTAATGGGTTTTATTATTATTACTTTGGCTAAGGGGAATAAAACAAAACAAATCATACGGTGGATTATGTTTAAATAATTATTGTTTTCGTTTTATTGCCCTTAGCCTCAGAGCCAAGTTAGTATTTTAATATGTGGAAATCGGTCGATTGAAAAGACAGATGTCTCAAGAAAATTAAGTAAGACTCATTATAATTCGCTTTCAAGAAAAATCAAAGGATGGTCTATTTTCTGAAGATTTAGCCTTCACGTCGTGGGACTTTGGCAGCATAATATCCTTGCAAATTTCAACATATTGACTTACAAGACGTATTTAAATTAAGCCTCGTGACCTGTCACGGCCGCAGCATTCAAGAAAACTTTTGAGCAAAAATGGCATCACTTTTTAGTGCCTCCTGGAGGCTACCAGTAGTTTAATAGTTTGCAAATATTACCTACTACTTCATTTCTGTGCTCGATCCTTTCCCAATATTCCCTCAGTTTTAAAAATAAATGATTAATTTTACTTTGAGAGGACTTACTATTACTACTGAAAATAGCCGTTTATTAGTAAAACTAAAATTAAAGGAAAATTTAAAAGGCCCCGGTATATTTCCAAAGTCTTACGATGCTATGGCTAAATCTTCAAAAGATAGCCCACCCCTTGCTTTTTCGAGTAAATAACTAGAGGCTCTTGCCTTAACTTTCTGATTTGATGAGTCGAATATACTCCTTAGATTTACAATGCTGGGTGCAATTGCTAATTCGTCCATTTATTAATATTTGGCTTTTTTGCCGATACCACTCTCATCAACTGGCGCAAAGCAATTGGCGCTGCACGCTTGCTTCGTTGTTGGACGGGATAGTAGCCTATGGCTGGCAGGGAGTGACAATGGGAAGCAAATATTTCTCAAGGATGCGAATTTTTCTTTGAAATTAAATTGTACCATGAGACAAGTACAACATCGAGACTAAACATTTACACCGTGGAACATCAAATTGACCAAGCAGGCCAGACCACCTCATTTTCTCTTGGCTGCGACCTAATCGAATCACCGCAAGACTGTTGTACTCTATTTGGATCTTACGCAAATACAACGACAATAACAGCTATATGTATGTTTCTGTAGCCTGCCAAACCGCACGTACTAGTTAAACAAAGTGTACCTTACATAAAGTAATTTGTTAGTGACGTTTTCATTATTAGTAATTGTCGTCTTGGTTGCGTAAGGTCCCTATTATTTACTTTCGAGAATTAATAATTATAAATGACTTGAAGGAAGCTGATCTATTTTCGCATTTCAGTAAGTGAGTGTTCAAGTTTGAGTCCACCCGACAAAGGTGACATCACTCCTGATATCTGCAAAACAAGGCCATTGCACAACCAGACATGCTCTTATGAATGCTATCCAGGTTACACACGGATAGGGCCTAGCTCTACCACATGTGATAACGGCTACTGGACTCAGGGAAGCTTTTATTGCCAGGGTAAGCTTAGTAACCCTAGTTCAGCCTAGAAGAGGGGGAGGGAACAGGGGCATCATCTTCTTTGAATATTAATAACGACTTCAATTTTTTCCAAATTTAGCTTCTTTTACATTTTGGTTAGAAATGTATTCTTTTTCTCTTTCTTTTGAATTATTTACAGATTTTTAACATTATCTAGTGGTTAAATTAAATCAACTTTTAAGCCATTTTGGGTGATTTTGGTCGTTTTTGGAGATATCGAGAAATCTAAGATGGCGGTTGTGGAGAACAAATGAAACGCTGCCTTAAGGTGGGGGTACACCTGAAAGCCGTTTTCACGCCGCTTAAAATCGGTCAAATGGAAATATCTTGTTTGCATTTCAAGCAACACAAAAACCCTCCATTCATAACACACTGAAATCAATGATTTGGGGTGTTTTATGAATTTTTGGGTGATTTTTAGGTATATTTGGAAGGAAATAATTTTTCTTGAAGGATTGGTAAAATTAAAAGAAATAAGAAATGTTGAAGATTTATTGAAGTTTTAAAATTAGAATTTGTAGTTAATAATTAATAGACGGATATCAAGTTAGTCCACTAGCAACCTGGGGTGCTCTTGCGGGGTTATCGACTGTCTGTTAGTGTTCCAAAAATCATTTTCTTTCTTCTATCCATTCTTAAAACCTCTTCAAATTTCACTCAAATTCAGGTAAAGCCCCACCTTAATACAGTGAGCTGACATTTCTCGCGCTATCCATTGTCTTTCGAGATAAAAGGAGACAACAAGCACGAAAGGGTTAACGGTGAAAATTGAGAATTTCAGAGATCCTCTCATGAGGGTGTTCATTTGTTGAGATGATAGGTCGTCCTGAATTTCCCGGTTCGTGATTTTTTGGCCAAATATAAAGACGACCTTTTTTCACCTCAGCAATTAAACACATTTATATATCTTATGAACACTACGTCATGTAAACTAGTTAAACATTAACCACTTAAGCCAGTTTGGGTTCTTTATTTTTACTTCACAAAAGTTGAGACTAACTGTTCGAATGGTTCGAATAACTGGAATGAATAGCGTCTGAACTAAGCAAATAATTTCAAAAAATATATCGAACCAAGCAACAAAGGAATTGACTGGCTGACTGACTGGGTCACTGTCTGAATAACCGGTTGACTGATTGATTGATTAACTGACTAACCCTATAAAAATAATTTTCAAGGATAATGAGACAAGCTGAGTAATTTCAAATACAACCTGACATCGATGGATAACAATCCCACCTGGCAGGAAGCGGACCAGCTAGCTAGTTACAAGGTAGCAAAGTCGAGGAGTTCAACTCAGGGCTACCGAGAAACGACTTAAACCCAGGATCTCCGTCAAGTCCTATGCCCTAACCACTCGAACATGCTGCCTTTCTTTCCCTCTCTAACTGTTCGACTGACTGACTGAAAAACTGCATGATTGTCTGACTGACTGATCATGAGTAATAAACCAAACAACCAAAGAATATCTCAAGCAAATCTGAAGTCAAACTCTTAATGACTGTGTCTTTTTTTGGTTCGTTTCTTGAAGACAAGCAACCACCTTCGTTTGGAGAAACCTGTCCGTCGCCTCTAACAATCGTTGCTGAGAGAGGTAAAACGACAGCCATGGTGACCTGGGGACCAGTCACAGCTACTGACAATGACCAAGCTACTGTGACGGCCTCACCGAATGTGACGTCACCATACGAGTTCGCTGAAGGACATCACACTGTAATTTACACTGCAAAGGATCCATCGCAGAATACAAAGTTCTGCCATTTCATAGTTCATGCTCAAGGTAGAAAAACTAACTAATACTCATTTAGCTTTGATACTGATTTCTCCCTCCCCCAATTGTAATTTTTTGGTACTGCTACTCGTGAGGGACTATCATGTGATGTTTCATGTGATGTGGCTATGTGGTGAAAGTCAAAGCCATACAAACTTTCTTGAGCTTATACCCCACGTTCTTGGAATGGTGGAAAAAACAATTCGAAGTAATTTTTAATTTGTTTTCCTATCAGTTCTTCGATGTCCAGTGCTATCACCACCTGCAAACGGAAGACTGGTGTCCGGTGCATGCAGTAATGTGTATGGGAGCATTTGTCGCATCCAGTGTTACAAAGGATATGAATTGAAAGGATCCACGGCTAGAACATGTGACAAGATAAATGGAACAGGTCAGGTACATTGGACAGGAAATGCTACGTTTTGCGAAGGTAACTAATGAATAATTCTGTGGTGGAGACAGTGAAAGAGTGAAGGTACCTTGAATTGGAATGAATGATTCTATTGGAGGAGATTGAAAGTGAAGGTATACCTTGAATTGCTCGGTAACTAGTGGAGGCGAGCTTGTATTCTACTCAACTTCAGTGATTACTATTCATACTTGTAGCCAGACTTGCTTTCTAACCAAAGCCTGGTAAGTCTGGTTGAACCATGCTATTGTTGCAGAGGTTGGTTTTGATTGGCATATATGTTGTTGCTTTATTTTTTTTTTCTGCATTCGATTGCCTGGCTTGCTGGACATATCGAGCACCCAAAATCTGAGTGGCGTGAGCTTGAATGTCACGCCAAAACAGAGTCTCCGTCTTTAATATGTTAAAAAATAACGGTTTAGATGTACATAGCAAGTGAAAATAAATGATAAAAACAAATAACGTTTAGGTGTAATCATGGCGGCGCCATTGAAAGTCGGAGTAATTAAAATAAAATCTATTTCTGACATTGATAAAATAATACTTGGTACCCCGAATTTCAGTGGACGTTTAAAAGTTAATAAATAATCGTTAATAAATAACCGGTCGTTTAACCTATAACCAAAGTCTTGGTAGATAGTTGAAACATGTTTTAAAATCAACCTTTTGTTTCAATCTCAATTTCAAGCAGACGAATTGGGGCAGACAATGAAAGCGAATTAAAAAGAAATAAACAGTTGAGCCAGTCTTTTCGTCGGTTCAGCATTGCACAGTTACATGACGCAGCTCTCTTCAATATTTTTTTTTCTTTCAGTTGTTGAGTGTTCGTCTTTGGACACTCCTGATCACACGTACAAAACTGGGTACGGGTGCAACAGCAATACTTCTAGGTACGGCACTTCTTGCTTCTTTAATTGCATGCTGGGGTTCGAGGCAGTGGGAGGATCTCGGCAAAGAACTTGTCAGGAAAACAGACAGTGGTCAGGTGCAAGGCTCCAGTGTGAAGGTAAACAAAAGTCAACAATTTTTTCTCTTTTGGTTATCCTGGTTCTCGTTTACCGCCGTAAACCTGCGACAAAGCTTACTATGCTACCTTGGATCCTGTTGCATCATATGAAAACATGAGTCGTCGACATAAGAAAACAACCGGGTCTTTGAGAATGGTGTTATATATTCAGTGATTGAAACAAGCCTTTACTGCCAACGAATACGTTCTCAATGAATTTTTCATAGCCTTCATACAGGAACAGTCACAGGAACAGTCGCCCGAGTGCCTAAGAAATTGAATTCGAGGCAGTTTTCTCGAGTTCAACTTCGTAAGCACTCGGGCGACTGTTCCGGTATGCCAGCTACAAAATTATCATTGAGAACGTATTCGTCGATACCAAAGAGATAAAATCTGTTTGGATACATTAAATTTCAAAACGAAAGAGAGCATCAAACGCTCAGGCGAACGGGTGTAAAGCAATCTTTTCCAATTCATCGCATGGTCGGCTTGGCATGGCTCCCAGTTGTGTGTAAGAAGCGATCTTTTCCAATTCGTCGCATGGATTTTACAAAGATACCTGGGGATTCACTGAGACTGAAAGTGAAGATTGCCTAGTGTCATGTCGTAGGTACTGTAGTTGCATATAGGAACCAGGCTTAAGTGTCTTTAACGTTAAAGAACAAAACAAACTTTTTTTTACTATTTTTAACGCTTCTTTTCTGATTAACCACAAACTTAATGCAATTACCACCCTACCAAATTTACTTTAGGACGTTTGTACTAATAATTGCAAATTGCATTCTTATAACAGCCTGACTTACATATAGTTTTCTATAGAGTATTTAGTTTTAAACTGCCATGCTCGGTAGAATTAAATTGTGTAACGATTGTCTTGTATAAGATTGAAATGTGCCAATCACCATCAACCATAGTGCTACTTATATTAATACACAACCAGCCGACACCAGCACCTGATGACGACCAGCTGTTTAGTGGTCGAAACTTCGCGATCCACGTGCCTAATGCGACTCAGTGGTGAGACAAACAATTAATTTTGTTCTTTCATTTTACTCCACCATGACAATCACCTTTCAAGTCACTATCAACCTTGTTTTCATTCCCACATCTTCTTACCTATTCTCTTCAGTTTCCTTACCAGTGTTGTCTTTTAAAGGCGTAACATGTCCTGCAATGACTATGGAATCAGAGGGACTCATCGTCAGCCCTCCCATCTGTGCAAACTCAAGCACTGTACTTGGATATGCAGCGGAGTGCTATTTTACCTGCAAGAGTGGTTATCAGCTCCAAGGACCTGGCCTCAAGACGTGTGCTCAGAGCAAGAGCTGGATTCCCATAGGGAATCCTTCTTGCAGAGGTGTGTGTTTACTGTGGTATAAGTACTATTACTAATAACAATCAAAAATCAGGAAGTGCGTTCCATGATCTCAATTCCAGGCTCTCTCTCTCTCCTTTGCCAATGTGGTGATGATGTCATCCGCCCCTGAAAAATCTGTGGGGGATGCCAGGTGCACGTCCCAAGATCCCTTTATTCCTTCATTCAGTCAAGGTTGGTCCAAACAATCTCGACTCCAGTCTGTATTAGGAGTTCGTTCTTTCTACGTCGCACGCAAATGATTAAATCTGGCTGTAATTATGTCTCTGTACTGCAAATCGTTAGATAAGAAAGTAGAACAGCACACAGACCAGGATAGTGAATTGTCACTTGTTCATCAATCGTAGTGCGGGCTCATCTAATTACAGGCCTTCTGATAGGTTTTGTCTTAAAGGTTTGTTTTGTAGCCAAGCAAATCCAACAGATTTTCCTGCTAGCTGAGAAGGTGTGGTTGATGGAAGAAAAAGCTTCCATTCCACGGTTTTTTCCTAAGTTCTGGCCCTCACACTTAAGCGAAGGCAGCTACAATCTCAACTTTTTTTTAATTTGGAGCCCTCTTGCTTCATACTCAATGTGGCAAGAAATGAAAATTGTCCTAAAAAGCAAAGGGTTGCAACTAAAAGGTTATGGCTCACCTTGCGCAGATAAAAGCCATGAGGCCTTTTTCATCGAAAATTAGTCTCTTAAAATTTGCGCTCAACCATTCCATGTTAACAAATTCAAAGGATCTTGCGAGATTTCGTTATGCCCGCCATCTCCACCTTTAGTACAATCGCTTAAGCTTACAAATTATATTCCCCAACCAACTGGAATAAATAATAACCATTTCTAACTGGAGCGTATTTAAGGAAGCAGTTCGTATAGTCTAGTATTAACTAAAGCTAATCCTTCTTTCGTTGTTTTGATTTCGTTTTTATCCAAGACGTTTCAGGACCGACGTTTTCAAACTGTCCTTCAAATATCGCCAAAACTGCTGACAGAGGAACCACGTCAGCGACAGTCACATGGACGGCACCCAGCGCTACTGATAACTCTGGATACATTCCTAACATCACATACTCGGGAAAGAGGCCTGGGGATAGATTCCCAGCTGGTGAACATACCATTCGGTACCAAGCCTCTGATAAAACTGGAAACGTTGGCGAATGCAGGTTTAAGGTCTTCATCTCAGGTAGTTCCCTTGCATAAACTTTTGCAGCCCTCTATGATATGCATAGTCCGTTTCCATAAGCTTCACAAAGCCTGCACGTAAAAACACATCTCCGTGCGTGAGAAAATGCAATCGACATGACGGGTGCAATATCGGACAAACAATAATCCCGCAAGGAGTTTTATGCAAATTAGTTTCGACCGGACTCTACTGCACATGTCCCCCAGCTGACATAGTCCCTTTAACGCTAGAAAAGGAGTTGTTAAAAATTCTTTCCAGTGTAGAGGCTGCAAAAGCTTATCTTCTTAGTGAACAACGGAAGCCAATGCGTGTGGAAAAGGTGGAGCAAATGGACAAGATAGCGCTCGTGCATTTTTATCGTATCTTAAAGACAAGAAATGTTTGAATTTATGTGTGGCAAATAACATAGCCAATTTATGCTACTTACTCGTGCACTTGTAGAATCTTAGTTTACGCCTTGTTTCTAAGAATAAGAACTCTGTTGGGAGTTTTCACCTTCATATTTAGTGTTTTACAATTTACTGGTTCTTCTTGACAGTGGTCCGATGCGCGCCCAGATTATATGCCCCTGCCGGAGGCACCAAACTTTGTACCAAAGACAACATGTTTGGCTCAGAATGCTCCTTTACTTGTCAAGTTGGGCATACTATGACAGGCTCAGCAAAACGAGTTTGTGAGGAGGATTTGGCCACCTCAATCGGCTTCTGGACAGGAAATGAAACTAAATGTGAATGTGAGTTGGATCTCCATGAGTAAAAACATATTTAATGAAGAGTTACAAGAGATTAAAGAAGACTTAATGACATGGCATAGGTGGCTTCTTTTGCCATTGAAGCATTTAAGATTTGTGCCACCTCAGCTGTTTGAAATGCCTTACACTATTGGCGGGCAGAGCAAAAGAATGAACGACAAAATAATGCCGGGCCCTAGACACACCAATGGTGGAGGTGTAGGTTATCAAGGCCCAGTAAAAATACGGTTCAGGAAAGGTGCAGGCCTATTTCAAGAGTTAAAATATTTAATTTCCTAATTAACTTTATCATTACAGGTTATCGTAGATCCTACAATCCCGTACGTTTCAAGGTGTTTGACATTACATAACATCACTACCTAATCTGCGAGGCAGTAAAGTGGAATTGGAGGTCTTCGTAAAAAACCTAGTTGTTCTTACTTGTCTCCTCATTCTTCTTTTTTCTTCTTCTTCTTCTTCTTCTTCTTCTTCTTCTTCTTCTTCTTCTTCTTCTTCTTCTTCTTCTTCTTCTTCTTCTTCTTCTTCCTTTTCTTCTTCTTCTTCTTCGTCTTCTTCTTCGTCATCTCCCTTGTTACTGAAACAATCTTGTAAATAAATTCCAACTACGTCCTCATTCGAAGAGGTATTGCTTAGAGTAGTCCTATCTTCATTCCGGAACACATCTAAACTCCAAAGGATTGCTGCTTCGAGTCATCTTTAACTAATGATATACTACTTTCCATCTCTCAGTGGTAACATGTCCTCGTCTTGACCCTCCCCCGCACAGTGTCCAGTTAGGCTGTGGAGCTGGTGCCTCATATAATGTTTTTGGTGACAAATGCCTTTTGTACTGCAATATCGGATACCGAAAGATAAACGGATCATCCGAGAGGATCTGTCAGGCAGATGGCACGTGGTCTGGAGAAGTACCACACTGTGAAGGTAGGCTTTGTGGGTCAGTATTTGACGATTTGCAGTACCAAATGGTTGCTGGTGCCATCTACGGAGGCATCTTAATGTTTTCTTTGCTCTTAATTCACTTGTTGGTCAGCCGTCAGTAGTTTGAATACCTTCGTATTCAAAACCTGACCATACTAACGCTATGCAAGATGCGCCTTGCGAAATATCTTTGGTTGTAGTGCCCCCGTGTACTTGTAATGACTTTTTCCAAAGAACGTTATCGACAGAGACGTGGAGCTGGGAAATGGTGTTCATTCACTTTGTAAATAATGGAAGAAAAGACAGAATGAGATTTTTGCCAAGTAATGAAAAAAAAAAAAAAAAAACAGGTAGGAGCTGTTATCATGTTGCTGCAAATTGACTGTCATAAACTCTTTTTCTGTTTTATAGTAATTATTTGTCCGCCGTTGCAAGCTCCAAATAATAGTCAAGTGACGCCAAATTCGTGCAAAGTCTCTCCAGAATACGGCACCACATGTCTTTTTTCTTGCCGAAACGGCTACAGATTGCATGGAGCGCCAGTAGCTTTCTGTCTCAGTAACGGACGGTGGTCTTCAAGCACAACTGTCATTTGTAAAGGTCAGTTCATGATTTTACACGTTTAAACTATTTCTTTTTTGAGATAGAGGGCTGGGGGAAAGAGCGTCGCGATGATTCCCGCAGTGATTGAATAGCTACAACCACTGCTTCTCCTGATCAAGCATCAGAAAAATTTATAAATGCTTCAGTTGCTCTTTGATATTTGCATGAGTACCTTCCTCCATGCCGGATCATTTCATTCACTAAAATCAAATTCTGATGTGTATTTTATGTATAACTTTATTCACTTTTTTCATTAGCACTTCTTTCGATAACATGCCAACGTCTTTTATTTAACAAGGCTGTATTTATCAGAAACGTATTCCGTTCCTATTGCGGAATTGACCAATGCCGTTTAGAAGGCCTAATCACTTGGCTTCCCTCAAACTCCAAAAGCGAATGATTGGCTATTCTCTTGGCTTTGTTTGCTGGAGGATATTTTTTTCCATACGCTAGCTAGCTATAAAGAAGCAAAACTAAAAATCGCCATTTCTACAGTTAATGTATTGATCACACCTACAAAGAAGGCAATAAATTCTTTATCCTCTTTAGAGATTTATCATGCTAAGCAGCAGTCACAGCTGCATCGTGCAGGTTACATGAAATAAATCTTCAGTGTACTTTTAAAAATATTTAAACTGGAAATGGACCGAATAGTAGTGGAAGAAGATTCCAGAGACGTTGTTACGCCGAAAACAGCTATTTGCGGCTGGTCATTCACTTCGGTAGTATCTACTATAAAAGAATACGCGGCCCGGCAAACATTTATTAATCTTCACTTCGTTTTCTTAACTACTTTTCGTAGACGTGGAAAGTCCTTCGTTTGGTGTAACCTGTCCAAGTGATATCAGACGCTTCGCCGACAAGGGAAAGAACTACACAACAGTAACTTGGGATCCAGTTATTGCCACTGACAACTCTGGTGATGCACCCAATGTCACTGCAAATGGTATAAAGGACGAATACGTCGAAGGAAAGCATCTGGTCACGTACCACGCAACTGATGAGGCAGGCAATTATAAAACCTGCAAGTTTTACGTCACTGTTGAGGGTAAGACTGCTTAAGGGGATACACCCTTAAGTAAATCATTAACGAAAGCCTTAGGCTGGCATTAACAATATCATAGTCAGGTACCAGTGATCTATGAACGTAAAGTTGGTTCCATCCTTTAGATTAGTATAGAAATCGAAAGAAAAAGTGATAAATTCTGGTTAATTGTTTATTTATTTATTTATTATTTATTTATTTATTTATTTATTTATTTATTTATCTATCTATGTAGGCAAATAATCCAACCCAACAGGGCTGTTTGGAGGGAGTCCTTATATTTACGTTGAATGAAATATAAAAAAAAACGGACAGATAACACGCACATGCTCAATGATCAAGTGTGGCCAACTGGGGAAAACATCGATCGCTCCTTTAAATTTTAATAAGTTGCCTCAGAGCCTTTGAGAAGCCGATCAGCGGCTGCAAAATCTGAAACTAGATAGTCTGTTGGATAGGGAATTGAAAACTCTAAAGCAGACAGATTTTCACATGACACCTGATAACCAAAATGATCACTATATCAAGTCCTCGGCTTAAGCCCGCGCAAACAACACAGTGAACCATTCCATTTTCGAGGCAAGTGTGGACATGATGTCAAACGTTGTAAAATGCGTGCAAGCAAGTCGTGATTGGTTTGGCTTTGGTTAATATGGATGGTGCCTCCTTATAGAGAAAAGGATATCTTAGAAAGGGCAACTGAAATCCAAAAGAAAGTTGTGGTTAGCCACGTATTTTTCAGAGATAATAATGCAACAATAGCCGAAAATAACTATAACATACATACCATTGCAAGGAAGGTTATACAATCTCTGACAAATGTGCTATTAACACAATTTTTGTTTTAGATTAGACCTTGCCAGCATCCTCTTCTACTGCATACTCATAAATCACACTAAACACGTTTTCAATCAGTAGGCACAGTCCAGAAAATTTTAAGCTGCAGACCATCCCGACATGCACAGAACGTATGCGACGCGGCAAAACAAAGCAACCTCCTTCATTGGGTTTAAAAAGTGGTTGGAGTTGCTTTTTATAATCAATCACCACACAGAGTCAAACGACAAGGAAAGCAATTGTGAGTTAATTTAGACATTTGATTGAAAACCCTTTCAATCCTTATGATACTTTACCACAGTATTGAGATGCCAAACATTGTTTCCACCTGTAAACGGATTTATCGTTGGAGACTGTGATAACTCATATGGATCAACATGCAGAATGAGTTGTAACGATGGACACAACTTACTTGGTGCAGAAAATGTCACGTGTGAAGCACGAACAGGCCATATCAGAGGGTACTGGGACAATTTGGTCCCTTTTTGTAAAGGTAAAGGAAGTGAAATGTAGCAATTTTAAATATCTGATTTAAGGACAACGATATGACTGTTTTCTACAGTGTTTTCTACTGTGTTCTCAGGCTCTCTGTATAGATATAGCCTTTCATTCAGGGAATTATTTTTGTACATAACCGAAACAGCTCCTCTCTATTTTTGTTTCCTCTGTTACAACCTAATCACAGGAAACTATATTAGGTCACAATAGACATTATCAACAACGGTCAAATTAAGGAAATTCAGTCAATTTACAGCGGATTCAACTGCTACACCTTAGGCCATGGCCAAACGTCGAACTTCACATGAGAAGATCTAAATTGCAATTTGGGTCGACCCGAATGGTTATAGCGAGACCGTTGGGTGAAATGCCAAACATAATTCAGTAACAAATGTTTTAATATTCAGGCTAAAAGATACATTATGATTCAAATCTTTAGTCATTAACTTCGATTCATGAAATTTAATTCCATCGTCACACTTTCTATCCGTCTGAATCAGACGGATAGAACGTGTGACGATAGGATATGAGACAAATTGAGTCGGACGAACTCAGTCGGTTGTGTCAAACGTTGAACTTATCACGAATTCAATTCTTTCAGTTTAATTCGTCTCATGTGACTGTCGACGTTTGTGCCATGGCCTTACTTTTCTGTATTCTTCGAGTGCATTTTTCATTCGGGTTTCATTTTACTGGAAATCCTTTTGTTAGATAGAATTTGTCTTTCAAAAGTGTTTGAGTTTGGCAGTCTGAAACACTAAGAATGAATGCCTTAGACCATCACAGATCCAACGATTGTCGTCTTATTAATTTTCTATGATTAACGCTGCTAAAGACAAAATGTAATATTCTACGTAAACTAACTTAAGATGCTGTCATGTTCTAGTACGAAGGTGTTCATCACTGCAGGCGCCTCAGTTTGGCTTCATCTACCCGTACGTGTGCAGGTCATTTCCGATCAGCGGAACTACCTGTTATTTGGAGTGTAGGTATGGGTTCATGGGTAATGGTGGAGTCAATTTGATGAACTGTGAGAAGGATGGAAAATGGAGCAGTAATGTATCTTCAGTTTTAAAATGCAAAGGTTTGCTATTTCAGACCCTGATATCATTTCTTTAAGGCGATGCATTTCTACCATAAACTCCTGAAGGATGCATGTTCCATGCCATTTTCAAATCAAACTCAAAGAATGGTTTGTAATGGAAATCGTAGTTTTGCTAATGTTTATTGGATAGTTACGCTGATTAAATCAAATTTCAATTTATATCAAGAGAAGTTCTTGCAAGCACATTCACCCATATCACAGTACCTTCCAAACTTCCTTGGAACAATATTAGCTATATTGACAAACTTCATTAAATAAAGATAACAAAGAAGGCACTCTAACTCCCAGACCACCTCCTCCCTCCTTCATCCTTCCCTAACTACCAGAGTAGTGTTCAAACCAATATCCACTGAAGCCGGCAGTGTTCATGGCAAAGCATTAAAATGAAAACACGTCAGTCGTAATCACAAGCTTTTAAGAACGGTGCCTACTAATACTGAAGTATTTTTGTGCGGTTTATGACTATGCAGGTAAAGCAGATCTTAGCAAGGGCTATTGGAATCCAAAAAGAAAATTGCGGGTAACCATGCATTTTTCAGAGACTATTAAACATTAATATCTCTAAAAGACGCCAAAATATAAACAATGTATGGGATTTTTTCCTAAATTGAAGCTTAATTATCTCTGAAAAATACATGGTTACCCCCAATCTTTTTTTGAGATACCAAAAGCATTTGGTAGGGTCTGCTTTCTCCGTATAGTTTTAAACCGCGCAAAAATATTCCTGTATTAGTAGGCACCACCCATAGGAAACTCGAGTATCTTGCGATGCGCAGAACGTATGCGCAGTTAGTAACAATAGTAGGCACCGTCCTTAAATAGTTTTCCGTGACTTTTGACCAGCTTTGTTGTTTGGGATAATAATGACTGCATCGGGTTTTACTCCATTTCCCCGCAGATGTGGTTCCTCCTGTATTCATGAGCTGTCCCTCCGATATCCGTGTAAGCCTTGGAATAAATTCGTCGGCATTGGTAAACTGGACAGTTCCTATTGCTATGGACAACAGCAACATGGCACCACAAATCACAGTATCGCCATCATGGGTGGCTCCACCTTACACTTTTTACAATAACACAGAAATTCTGTACACTGCAACGGATACCAGTGAAAACCAGAAACAATGTTCCTTTAAAGTGCTCCTGGAAGGTAAAAGGATCATTATTGAGCATGTAAATTGATAAGCAAACATTAATCAATCAAATAATCAATTCAGAATAAAAAGTAGCGATATTAAAACATGACGCTTCGGCGACGACATGTCACCATTATCAAATGTAAATTATAATAAGATCGGTAACGTTATATAAAGAAAGGAAGGTGTGAAATTACATTAGAATAAAATGAGATGGAGTAAAACAAAAGAATGCGCAAAATTAAATGAACAGTTTTGCTGGTATGGAGTCTTTTTGAATGTTAAGAGTCGGCCTCTTTTTCCTTATTAGAAGCATAAGACATTTTTCCAAATCCTTAGTTATCAGAAATAATCAATTAAGAAATTTATTTATTAGTACAGAATATCAGTTACTTTCGTATGATTTCAACAACTCTTTGCCTTTGAAGGCGGGCCAGGAAACATTCCAAAGCTCGTTACGTTAAGATAGAACAAATTGATGGATGATTACACTGGAGGATTTTACTTAACCACTCGTTACAAAGGGAATGCTTAAACTAAATAAAGACATGACTGTCGAAATAATGGAGCAAACTCACTAATAATGGGTCATTTACGACGTGTAATTTAGACTTAGATGCAGAACAGATTTCCAGAAGGATAACCAAAACAACTCCCTGTTTGATCCCTTATGGGTCGATACTTTGGTAAAATAAGAGTATATGAAGACTTAGTCAAGGTGTGATTTCTCGTGAATTCAAATTATTCTAAACTGAACTTTGACCAACTTGAAGTAATAATGCGTTTGTTCATTGTCTTCCAGACAATTCAGGCCCGGAAGTGGTATACTGTCCACGCGACCAAAACATTACAGTAACCCAAATGAAATCAGTAGTGACATGGAACAGTCCACAGTTCAAAGATAATAGCAACAGTCCTTTGGTGATTACATGCAGTCACAACAGCGGAACTGAGTTTTACTGGGGAACGTGGAACGTGCACTGCACAGCCTATGACAACAATCCTAACAACAACCCTGCTCACTGCCAGTTTACACTCAGGCTAAAGCGTGAGTATTATATAGTGGTACCTTAGCACTCTAAATGTGTGATGATTGGCTTTTCAGAGTCAATGTTACACGAACGATTCAAAGATCATAAGACAGTAAAATACAAAATGATAATCATTAAATTAAGAACCTAACTAAAAAAGACATTCAGGAACATTCGCCTAAGTAACCGTTTAAAATCTGTTACAGATTCGCTCAGTTTGAGTGCGGGTTGTAACACATTCCACAGAGAGATCCTTCTGTATTGAAATGTCCTTTGACTACTCGCAGTGCGGAAGAAAGGCATGTTCAAAAGTTAAGAATTCCTGGTAGTCCTTGTCGAGATTTGCCACTTCAAGAAAAGCTTTTAAGCGGTAATAAATATTGGCAATACTAATTACGTATATGAAATGGTTATGCCAAAACGTTTGACGCTGGCCTATAGTGGGAAGTTAACACTTGAGCTAAACATCTAGCCGGCAGTCTTTATTTTTTTCTACTTTCTACATCCATTATATTACCTTCTAATTTACGATGTTTTATTGTTCTATAGCAAAAGACTGCCCAGACCTGACTCCACCACTGAACGGAGCAGAGGCTTGTGATGCCTGGGCCTTAGGTCGAATGTGTACTCCCTTCTGTAACGATCAATGGGATTTTACACAGCAAATACCCCCATTTACAATTTGGACCTGTGGAGCTTCGGGAAGGTGGTTTCCTCCAATGCGGTGGCCCGACTGTTCAAGTTAGTAGTCTACTAATTCAATTATATTGCTTGTTGGTTCTAAGGAATCAGCGCAGGGTGTACTTCGCACGGATCGATTAGCTCCTCAAATTTTCGATGGAACTTACTTTTCAACCCCCTCCCCCTTCTCCTCACCTCCCAGGCATTTTTCTTGGTCTTGCGCGTGAGTTTTTTCGGAAAGCTGTCAGACATATTTAAAAGTGAATCATTGGGGCTACCTATCCACTGCTCTGGTTGTACTAAAAAAAATTATTTAACCTCAATGTCGGTGAATAATTAACAAAGATCCTTCGAAATCGCGAGTGGCAAATCGCCTGATATTTATCCGCCGGGAGGCCTTACACCGAGTTGGCTAAAATCAGGGAATATTGCGGCAGGTTGAGCTGTCTAATTGTTTTGCTATTCAACACATTGATAAAGAAGCACAGTTTTACTAACGTTTTGCAGTTTTTGTAGAAAAGTTTTGCAGAAAAGCGGGAGGCGATTTTTATTGTGCCATGTCTCTCCCCAACACACGACATTACGTTTATCGCAGGATAATTGTAGACTAAAGACGACGAATATTCAGTGCACTATAACCACGTTTGGGCATAAAGATAGATATTTACCTGGCCGCGTCCGCGCACCTCTATAAATATCCATCTCCACTTTGGTGATAAATTGTCAACCACAACTTTACTTGCTAACTATAAAGTATTGCGTTCTCACTGCAATGTGTGGTGCTCAGGAAACGTTTCGAGTTAGAGTTAATGTAAAGAAAATATATGAGCTTTTCATCGGGGCAAGCACAACTATCAGTAATACGAGCAGTTGTACGAACCATGCAGGTCAGGAAAGAATGGCAGTGAATCAGCGGGTGTCCGTAAAACGGGGTTCTTATACAGTTGAATCTTCTGTATATTACAGTGAACATTATTTATTTACTTATTTAATTATTTTTGTCTTTCTTCTCAAAACTTTGTAGAGTCATACGTACCAGGCCGGGCAAGGATGGCAATGGATTTGCATTATTACAACGGAGACTGCATTACATCAGAAGCACAAGCACAGATAAGACAAAACTTTATCCTGATCCTCAACGGCTCCGTGTTTAACGTAATATGCAATGACCCTGTCTATAAAGACAAGTGTAAACCTGAAAACGTGCAGGTCACATGTGCTATGGTTGATTATACTGCTGCCAGGAGAAAGCGCTCAACGGGTGTGTAGAAGATAAATGTTAAAAAATATTGAAACAGTAACATTCTAGCCAAGAAGAATGAGATCTTTTTTACACTTACAAAGCAAAGATGAAAAATGTAAGTGCATACAAGAAAACATTTAGCACTTAGAACAAATTGGCAAGCTACACTAACTCCCTTGTCTCCTGTGAATTTTGTGATTTATATCTGCTTGTTTCTTTTTTCCTGTAGATGATGACGCGGCTCATGTAAGACATCGACGATCCCTAGTTCCACAAACAACAATCCATGTCGATATTGTTGGTAAGTTTGATGTGCATCATTTACCAAAAATGTTTCCTAGTTTGTTCAAGCCTTATTAACGAAGGCAAGCATTGCACTGATCTTTCACTGCGCTGCCTGAATTCTATATTTATAATAATAATAATAATAATAATAATAATAATAATAATAATAATAATAATAATAATAATAACAACTTTATTTGAGTTTCAGATCTTAATAGCCGAGCACAAGTGCCCTAGTAATTGGGGAGACTAAAAATATACCTCTTCTAGTTGTAAAACTAATATTTATTGAACTTAGCCGAAAATATGAAAACGCTTCGTCACGGTCTTGTAACCAAGTATCTAAGCACACGTTATTATTAACTGTTGTGGTATAACTGGTCATTTTCTGTGAAGCTCCAGAGCAAAACTGGCAGCTGGTTCCCTCCGAAACAGCCGTTAAGCGATACCAAGACTCACATTTTACGTTGCATGAAGAGCATATTCATCCAGTTCAAATCAGAGATTGGAATGGATTTTTGAAATGAAGCTTGGATTACCCCGAGTTTGACCTCTTGTTGCCCCCCACCAACTCAAATGGCCCATTAGACTAACCACATGCAGCTGCAAGTTGACTTCTCCTTTCTTTACTCGATATACTCACAAAGCTAGACAAGGCCAACACTTCCGACTTCTTATGTCATTTTTATTCCCTCAGTTCTCATGAATAGCACTGAAGTAAACGCTACCAGAGAAAGGAAGATTTCTGCAGGTCTGGAGGGTGTTGAGGTGGCAAAAAATATCAGCAGTAAGATTGCAAAGGCTGTGCAAGATGGCGACTTTACTCTGAATATCAATGACACTGTTTTTGTTCCTGATGAGCAGTCCCTGAACATCTCAGAGCCTAAACAATCATGTGACGCAGGACAAACGTTCAGAGATGGAATTTGCGGTAACTGAGATTTATTCAATAATTATTGCCTAGTACGCTTTGGACATGAGATCATAAAACCATCCCATATCCAACAAGCAACCCAAAATATTTGAGAGCCACAGAGATCATGCTCACTTCAATTTTCAAGAACGACAAGAATCGAAATTTCGAATCAAACCTTTATTCCAACAGACAATTTTCCCAGTAACGTCATATAAAACACTTTTGTTTCGGCCGGCTCCGGTAATTTCAGTCTCAAAAGTGATTAGCACTCGTTGCCGATTTGAAGATCAAACCTCAACTGTCCACCCCAGAGTTTAGCTTTAGTTTCACTTGTTTTACCCCAGTCAAGTTAAGTATTAAGGCGAATCTCTTATTCAAAAATCATAGTTTTGAGTCAAAATCCTTGCTAAAAGACGAACACAACCCTAAAAAGTTTGGAAAATCTTTGGCCGATGGTTTTTTCTCCTACTCTCCATCCGTCTGCACTCTAAATGATGACGGAAAATTTGAAAATTAATTGTTGCGAAAAACAGTTCATTTTGCTGGAAACTAGGTAAGCTCAAGTGGTTTGCTCTCGAACTAAATCACATTTGTTACTACTTTGGTTGCATCCTCCAGGGACACCCATCGAGATAATTTAAAGGGGCAGTGTCACTGATTTTTTGTGTCACTTTGAATAGCCAAAAAACATATTTGAATCGATGGAATTGTCAAAATAATGGTTCAGTTCTGTTAACAATAACCCTAATAATGCACAGAAATTAGTATTAATAATCTTTTTCTGGGGATGGCTAGGATGGAAATGGATTGCATCTTGAAAAAATTGGCCAGTTTTTTCAAGTTCCTCCTGTGTATTGTTGAGAAGTTGTCAAAAAAATGGTCAATACTTTGTTCTTCCCTGGATAAATACCTTGATATTTCCTTCTCTGTGCCCTAACAGCAATTTCATGTTAGAAAAAAGGTTCTTTGTCAAATATTTGAGCCATTTTGACGAAAATATAGCAAAATCGCCGTGACAGTATCCCTTTAAGTAACACACTTCAGAACTATTGTCTCTTGTGTTCCCAGATTATTTTGAGCTCTTTTAAAGGCATATTTGTGCATTGAAAAAAACGGAATGATATTCCCCGAATAGACGACCTTACAGCTGTGGCTGAGTTATCTGGCTTATGGCTAGAGAAGAGGCTGCCGGTTACCTTGTTTTGATACAAACCTCTTTACTTTTCTTATACAAACGAAGGCTAGTTAGCATCACAACAACACGATTTACATGACAAAAACAGTGAGGTCTCTATCAGTACAAGGTCACTGACAGCCTTGCTGCCATTCATAGGCCAGGACACTGAGTAAACAACTGTACTGAAATGGAATATTTACTATTGTTGGCTAGCTGACCCATTTTCGCATCTTTGAGGACATGTTCCCTCTTTGAAAACGAAAACAATCAGTTTTCCAGGGTTATGAGATTTTGAGCTGGTATTTTGCTGTAGAAAACTGTGGCTTTTCCTCACGACTAAATTTAATCCAAATTTCTGAGGCCATTTAAGTCATCCGAACATATATTCACAGAAATGAGCTGTTTTTGGTCCCAACCATAAGGAATTTCAAAGAAAATACTAATTCATTTAAACGTATTTTTGCGCTATACAGTGAGTTGTTACTACGGAACGTACTTGAACAAAACACTTGGAACATGCCAAGACTGTCCAGTCGGAACATATCAAGATCAAGTATCTCAAGAGAAGTGTGTACTGTGTCCACCAAAAACCTCAACTGAAGATACCAGAACGTACAACCACTCTGGATGCATAGGTAAGAAACCGGCTTACCGTCCAGAGATTCGTCCGTGAAAACCGTGCACCCATTGTTGATTGTACAGCATCAGTGGACCACAAACATTTAACGTACTCAAAGACGAAAGTATACAAACGTTCAAACCGTGATGCACCTAAAAATTCATTGCCATTTTATCTTAGTTAAAAAGTTAAGAAACGAGTCAGCGTTTATAGGAGAATTACTGCTGTCGTTACCGGTTTAAATTTTGCCTTACTTGCAATATTCTACAAGTGAACACCGTAAACTAAAAAAAAAAAAAAAAAAAACAGCCATATTGCCAACGTGGCTGGTTCAGTGGCCGCGTGGTTAGGGCATCCGCGGGGTAATCTGGACACCCATGTATGTTCAAATCCTGGCTGAATCACATTTTTCACATTTTTTCACACATTTTTCACCTTATGTATTTACAAGAACAATTCGCGGGTCACAAAAAGTAAACTAATCTATCCTTTTATTGGCTACCTATCACTATGTTTGTCTACATTACGATTCAGTTCCCAGGTCTTGATGCAGTGGAACTGACAATAAATATTGAAGCAGAGTTTAATACCGGAAATTCATCCTGTTAATTTGGGTCTACCATACTAATTATGCAATGATTTGTTTCATCTTTCAACATAGCTAGGTGCAAAGCAGGTGCATATTCGCCCACCGGGTTGGAGCCTTGTTTTCCTTGTGATAAGGGATACTATCAGCAACTTGAGGGACAGAAAAACTGCTTACAATGCGGTGAAAATACAACGACTTCTGACGAGGGATCTAATAGCTCTATGCAGTGTGGAGGTATTACTTTTCAACAGTTACAAAACTAACGCATAACCTACAAAAATGTTCGAGCTTTTTTATCCACAGACATGAATTCATAACCAAATTTCAAGAACTAGCCGAGGTATCAAACGCAAAAAGGCAACCTGAGAAGCATATCTATACAAACTATGTGCTCGATTGGCGTCGCTTTCGCGAGGGCTTGTATTGAGCACTTACTTCGATTTCTCGGTCTCGTTTACTAGCTGCCGGTCTTTATCGCTTCCTTCATCACTATCCATCCCGTTCTACAGAGTTTTAATCGCCAAAAATCTCTTTTAGCATATCATAAAATCACCCTTTCTCCGATGCCGACCCTGCAGCCATTTCAAACACAAAAAGGCCAAAAAGCAGAAGCGCGTTATGTAGGCCATGATGAAATGACATCGCCCAAATTCGGTACATGATTGGTTTGCCAACCAGTATATGTAATATTTTGAGGTTTAAGACAGTTTTAATTTTCACGCCAGTCCCCTGTCCCGCTGGTTCATTCTCTCCAACTGGATTGGCTCCATGCACGCTGTGCGACCGACGCTCCTTTCAGCCCCATAACGAGAGTCGCATCTGTATCACATGCCCAGGAACAACTGCCACAGTCCATGCGGGGTCTAAGAGTTTGCAAGATTGCATTGGTAAGCACAATGTTCATTGCCATTTGTATTTTTATATATTTGTATTATGAACATATTGTAATGCGCAATTGAAAATTCATATTGATAATTGCGCAATAGAAATTAATAAAATTACACCTTTTGCCCTTCATTATCAGGAAATACAGTTTCATTAGCGTTAAAAATTAAATCATTAAAGCGAATGTGTAATCATTGTATGAAAATAGACAAACGTTTTAATTTTCGGTGTCGTCAATAAGGCGTTTTACATAGAGAAGAACGTTCATTAATGCGAATATCAGTTTAATTTAATGGAAATAACAAACTTTTAAGAGAATGAACAAACATTACAACAGAGATACAGTCAGCGTAACAATCAAGCAAGTCTTAGCTCTATCCTTTAATCAACTCCCCATTCAAACATCGTGGTATATGTAAGTCTGCACAAACCTAAACAACGCTGCACATTTTCTGGCAATTATCGTGTTCACGTTTCTCCTCCTCTCGCGGGGATCTTTAAACGCCCTAACTATCCTTTCACGATGCTCAATTGGGATACGGTTTCGACGAACTCTGTGCTCCATTACTGCGAAACCAGTGTGCACATGTACAGCATCGTTTTTAAATTTAAGCATTCATATAAATCCATTGGGAAATTAGTCAGAAACCACGTAACTAAAAATCTTTTGTAGTTGAAATTTTATTTGCGCAATGGAACGTTAACCCTAGGTTAATGGATCTTCATTCGCAGTAAAGAATGTTGTTTTCGATAAAACGCTATTTGAATTGGCCTTAATCAATCTTCTTTTCAACGCAAAACTCCATAATGACTCTGCCACAAATTGAAATGTTTCATTTCCTAGTTTAACTGATTATACATTAATTTTATTGACCAATGTTTTCGCGCTAATGAAAATTTATTTCTTGATAATGAAGGGCAAAAGGTGTATTATTATTATTATTATTATTATTATTATTATTATTATTGTTCAAGAGGCGTACAATGTTTGTTCAGCTTAACCGAAGAAATAGAGCTAATACATAAACTTTCCGGTGGGGAGAAGGGGGGAATCTCATGAGTTGGGGCATGGATGCTCATCGTCTGTTTTAGGGGTGTAAATAATTGATTTTGTTACTTACAACTTGTGGTGTTCTGGAGGAAATGTAAATAGTTTTAGCCACCAAGGAATAATTTAGGGTGCACCTGGAGCTGCCTGAAGATCTAAAGAAATGCTATCCTACTGTATTGGACATCAAGACCAATTCGATTAAAATTTCTTCAGGGACATCATTCAACAGTAAAGCAGTAAATGATCATCGCTATTTTACATCCATCTCAGAAGAATGTCATCGTCTAGGGATGAAATAAACCTTGAGCCACGTACAGTTTCAACTGGTTTAGGGTTTTATTTCAAATTTTCCGACGAGCGTCCCCTCTCCCCCCCCCCCCCCCCCCCAGAAAAAAAAAAAAACATGCGGTGGATGGATTTTTGTCTCCCAGAGGATGGCACGAACTTGTTTGTTGTCGTATGTATTTTTCTCTTAAAAGAAAAGTGAGTGATAATGTCAGAATGTCAACATGTCGTAAGTTTTTCCGATTTCTCTCCTTTCTTTCTTCCAGAAATCAACGAGTGTGATTCAAATCCCTGTCAAAGAAACGCCACCTGTACCGACCTAATTGCCGACTTCTTGTGTACTTGCCAACCTGGCTACACCGACAAACAATGCCAGACCAATATTGACGACTGCCAGAACCAACCTTGTTTAAACAATGGCACTTGCCATGATTTGGTGAATAATTATACCTGCACATGCGTACAAGGTTACCAAGGATTCAACTGTGAAGATGATGTTGATGAGTGTGTTTCATCACCGTGCGTCAATAATGCCTCGTGTAGCAACGATTTTGGAGGGTATACCTGCCAGTGCCAACCTGGGTACACTGGAAAGTTGTGCGATACAGACATCGATGAATGCGCGATATCTCCATGCCAGAACGGGTCTTGCGAGGATAAAATAAACAGTTATAAATGTCACTGCCAAAGCGGTTAGTTAATAAGAGTCTTTAGAGGTTTTTCTGATGCAATGAATCTACCTAGAAACGCGTTGAGATGGGACTCTCATACAAGTCAATAATGCAGCCAAAATAAGTCGGTCGTCTATAAGCACAGACCACCCGAAATAGTAGAAGTGATATTGAGACAAGAAGCAGTAACGAGCATTGAAAAACACCCTTAGTTCGTTAAAAGTAAACCATTAAAACTTTCGAATTGCATATTTCATGGCAAAACACAACTGGTGAAAAGTTTTAAAATAAATTATCAGATGAACTTGAAAGACAGGAATCCAAAAATTAAGTGGTAGGTGAAAGATACCCAACAGGACTTACCGGAGAATTAAAAGAGCCGGTATTCGTTGAATGCACTACTGCATGTTTAAATTCATGTCCTGTTTAGAAATGTGTAGAGATAACATTAAGAAATTTAACATACATTTTTGGGCTAATAAAGTGCAAAAATCTGGTCCCAAGCACTAAATAACAAATATTTATTTCTCTATTACAGGTTTTTCGGGAGAAAACTGCGAAGTAAATATCGATGACTGTGCATCCGACCCTTGTCGGAATGAAGCTAAATGTGTGGATGGAATTAACACCTATCAATGCATCTGCCCTACAGGTTTTAATGGTTCAAATTGCGAGCATAATATAGATGATTGCGTAAATGCAGCCTGCAAAAACAATGCAACCTGTCTTGACCAGGTTAATCGGTATTATTGCGTTTGTAAGGAAGGATTTTCTGGAAAATCATGTGATGTGAACATCGACGAATGCGTCTCAGATCCGTGTACAAATCAGGCCACTTGTGTGGATAGAGTAAATGGCTACCATTGTATCTGTAGAGATGGATTTGATGGCCTCCACTGCGAAAACAACATTGATGACTGTGCTTCCAACCCATGTTCAAACAATGGTTCCTGCTATGATGTCATCAACAATTTTACTTGTGTGTGCCCGTCAGGACACACGGGTCACACTTGCAGTCTAGATATCGACTATTGCTTCTCGATGCCATGTCTCAATAACGCATCCTGCTTTGATGACCTTACCTCTTTTAGTTGTCAGTGCCTGGATGGTTTTAATGGAGATCAATGTCAGAACAATATTGACGACTGCCAGAATGGGACATGTTTTAATAATGGCACATGCATTGACGGCATTGATGAGTATACGTGTATCTGTTCACCAGGATTTACTGGGTTTAACTGTGAAATAAATGTTAATGAGTGTGCACAGAATCCATGCTTAAACGGAGGAACCTGTTCTGATCTCATAAATGACTTCCAGTGTACTTGCAGGAGCGGTTATACAGGACTCAATTGCAGCATCAATATCGACGAATGCCCAAGCTCTCCATGCCAGAACAATGCAACGTGCATTGACAAAGTGAATAGTTACATCTGCGTCTGTGCTGATGGATTCAGCGGTGAATACTGTCAAGTGAACATAAATGACTGCCTGGTAAACGCATGCGCTAACGGCTCCACTTGCAAGGACGGCATAAACAGTTTTACTTGCGATTGTCCCCCCGGATTTGTGGGAGAGCACTGCGAAACTGAAGTGGATGAGTGCGAGTCTTTCCCATGTTTATATGGTGGAACGTGCTACGATCAGGTAATGTGAATTTTCAGTGGCCAATTTGAAATATAAGATTAAAAAAGTATCTAAACCGTCAATCAAGGTTTTAAAAAAAGGGACCAGATAAACTTTATTTTTGAACTTTTCAATTCTTAACAGTCCCTGTTAGTTGAGAATGGGTGTTAAGAGGGTTAAATGAATCCTCACAAACCATTTGTGTTCTTCCGGGAATCACTTAAGCTCTTAGGTGCTGTCGTGACCCTAATTTAAGAGAGACAAATTAGCCCCTAACCATGACCTTAACCCTCAAAATAGGATAAAGAAACAGGTGTATCTTTACCATCGGGATTACGTGTCAGCTGTGGTCCGAATACCGCTAAATCAACTTTTTTTATGCTATGGTTGTGGCAGTAAGTAGTTGCGGAATATTTAAAACTGCACCCAGGTCGTCCTATCATCCGTTCGTCCGATGAACTGATAATGGGACGACCTGGGTGTAAAATATATAACTCAATAACAACTAATTAAAACACATGCTTTCTTTCTAATTCGATATTTTTTAGTAAAGCCATATTTGAGGATACTCAACTTACTTAACAAAACCACATTTTGTTTCTGCAGGTAAATGCGTTCAGTTGTTCCTGCCGCTCGGGATTTAATGGTCGGCAGTGTGAAATAAACATTGATGACTGCCAATCAAACCCGTGCTCCAATAACGGCACATGCTCAGATTTGGTGGCAAATTACAGCTGCTCGTGTCCAGACGGTTTTACAGGCTTCCATTGTGAGAATCGCATTGATTACTGTAAGGACGCAAACTGCACGCAGGACGGCGTATGCAATAACCTATTCACAGGTTTCCGTTGTATTTGTAACAGTGGCTACTTCGGCAAATATTGTGAGCTTGAAATAGATGAATGTTTATCCGAACCATGCTCCAACAGGGCTACCTGCCATGATTCCTTGAACAATTTCACCTGCTCCTGCACAGCAGGGTATACAGGGAGGTACTGTGAGCTGAACATTGATGACTGCGTAAACAATTCCTGTCAGAATAATGCCTCTTGTATTGACCACACACTTGGATACTCCTGCCTGTGTGCAGATGGTTACAATGGTACATATTGCCAATCGGACGTCAACGAGTGTGAATCAAACCCCTGTAAAAACAATGGGACCTGCGAGGATCAGACGCCTGGGTACAAATGTAAATGCCTCGATCAGTACACAGGGGAAAACTGCGAGAATCTGACAGACATATGCCTATCATCTCCGTGCCAAAATGGAGCAACATGTTTATCCGATAATTCTACAGGAACCTTCACCTGTTCATGTAAAGCAGGTTTCACCGGAGTAACCTGTGATGCGAACATTGATGATTGTGCATCAGACCCCTGTATGCCTAACTCTTACTGTAATGATCTGGTGAATGGCTATGAGTGCAAGTGTTATCCATCTCACACTGGAGATCGATGTGATATCTGTAAGTAGCATTTATCTTCTCCCTCGTACGTAAGATCCACAACCAAATGGATGAACTGAGCAGTGATCATCGCAGTGAATTTTCCAATTTATGCAATTGGAAATTGGAAGCCTGAAAAAAATTTTGGAAGCCTGAAATTTTTTTCAGGCTTCCAATTTCCAATTGCATAAATTGGAAAATTCACTGCGATGATCACTGCTCACTTTCATCTATATCCGCAGTTCATATATGAATTATTTCATATACTTTACATCGTTTCACTCCTCTCACGGGAAAATGGGAACCTACAATTGACCTTGCTCCCAATGTGTGGCTTCATAGCTCAGTTGGTAGAGCATCGCACCGGTAACGCGGAGGTCACGGGTTCGAATCCCGTTGAAGCCTGAAATTTTTTTCAGGCTTCCAATTTCCAATTGCATAAATTGGAAAATTCACTGCGATGATCACTGCTCACTTTCATCTATATCCGCAGTTCATGTTTGAATTATTTCATATACTTTACATCGTTAAATATGAGTTTGTTGACAATTTTCCTGTCTCTTTTTTGCTACCTTTAGAGTTATGAGAAAGTTTTCCACTTTTTTCAAGGCCTTAAGTTCTTTAATTCCCTTTATCCGAAATTCAAATTTCAGCAAGTATTGTCTTTTTCACTTCGAAACTGAGGGTAATTTTTCACCTTTTTCTCCATTTTTTTACTTCCCCTTCTTTTTAGCCTAATTATGCTTTATACATAAATAAAATTTAAGTTAATGTCTTAGTTCTGTTCCATTTCTATCTTGCCACTGCTTTTTCATTTTTTTACAGTCACTGAATTGTGTGTAATACAGGTGGAGCTCATTATTTAAAAGCCTTGTGGTTTCTTATGGGCTTCCTCGCCACCTTTACGTCATTCTATTTTCCTGAATTGTACTTACTTTTGAGTGGAGAGAAAAATAAACATAAACATAAAACATTAAACGGCACATATTTTACAAACCGTCACACGTCGACGAGAAGACCAGTTTGCAAACCTCAAAATGTTGTTGAGTAGTTTGCGAAACATGGTGTCTCCCAACTGAGACTGTATTTAAATGGACCAGTGGTCGTCTTATTAGCCAACCACAGTACTAGTTTTAAATGAAATGAAGTTTCCGGAAGCGAGATAACAATATTTATCTCACGTATAAAGGCTTTCCAAACCTTGAAAACAAGTGAGAACACAACTTTTGAAAATGCGCATGTTATCTCTGACCCGCACTTGCGTTTTCGAGTGTAAAATGCTATAGATAAATTCTCCTTTAGAAATGAGATCTGACCTTATCTTAAGTAAACCTGAAAGTTATGCTCCCTTACCATTCTTATTGCAGTTCTTGGCAGCAACTTTGATCTAATATTCAAGCGCCAGGCGTCCGATGATATGGTTATTCTATCAGACGGTGAAAGTATCCCTACCATGACATCTTTCACTATTGCGTTATTTGTCAGAGCTGACTCGGCGTACCAATCAGGAACTCTGTTCAGTTACAGTGTACCTAATGAACCCAACGACACGATCATACTTTCCTTTACGGAGTCTCAAGTTCAACTGGCAATAAAAGATGAAGTCGTTAGCGCTGATATTAAACTAGCAGACGGTCTGTGGCATTACCTAGGAGTCATATGGGATGGGGATACAGGAAACGCATCCGTTTACATCGACAAAACAGAAATAAGGAAGAAGAAGAACGTCCTTCAGGGTATTAGTAGATCTCTTGTCTTAGTATGCGAATAGTAAGAAAACAGGTCAAAAGCTGACGAAGATTTTCAACAATACCTCACTTCGACATTTGCTCTAAGAACATCCAAATATTCATCTGTAGTCAGAGCTAATATGCTTTAATTAATTGTTTATTAACATCACGAAATGAAAATAACATAATATGATCAGCAGTCCCATAAAGAACTACTAAAAATCCCAGCCAAAAACACAGAACACAGAAAATCAATTAAACTAAATGGCGCAATGCATAGGACACGGAATACAGTGCAGCACGACAATATGTAATACAATCAGCTTAACGCAACCCAATAAAAATCAAAAGAAAATCAAAGTAAGTTAACACAACACAAGGCAATGCAATTGTTACTGCAGTTTTGTGTTGATATCGTGTGACACTGAGCGAAACCGTAATGGACCGGGCCGAGTAAGTTTAGGTCCCGGATGAACATGTGAGCTCAAAAGGAGAAAACGATTTTGTCCACATAACAAAATCGTATAGTATGACCACATAACCCCTATTTTATTTGAACTCCACTGGCTTCCAGTTTCCGAGCGAATCAAATTCAAAATAATTCTGCTCACCCACAAAGCTCTTCACCAACAGTCCCCCATCTACATACAAGACCTGATACGCCGCTATACAACTTCAAGAACGCTCCGATCGTCGTCTGACACATTTCGCCTATGTCATGTCAGCCATAATCTAAAGTCGTATGGCTCCAGAGCTTTCGCTGTTTCGGCCCCAGAACTCTGGAACAAACTACCTATCGACATCCGTAATTGCGACAATTTAAATGTTTTTAAACGTAAACTTAAGACTCATCTTTTTTCGAATTATTTTAAACAAATATGATTTTTACTTTGTAAAGCGCTTAGAACAGAACTGGATAAGCGCTATATAAGTAGTTATTATTATTATTATTATTATTATTATTATTATTATTATTATTTGTCTCTCATGGTATTTTTGTGCTTCGCGGGAAAGAGTGTAGGTTTAGCCTTTGTAGTTTGTTTCAAGGACCTTCAGATCTCACGGACAAAAGAATCTTTCAAGGTTTCAAAGGACACAGATTAAGTGAAGTATTTAGTGTCGTTGTTGGCTTTATAATTTCACGATTGCTCATGCGCCTTTGTAATTCTAGTTTTTGCATTCTAGTTTTCGTTACCGCATTACCCCGTTATCTTGATTTACGTCGTTTCTACGGTTGTGCCTAAGGTTAAAGTTAAGCCCAGGACAGCAGGAAGATGTGTGTAAACGAAGTCTTTTGAATTGACTGAATAAACGGAGACTTTCCTTTATTGTTTTGAATCGTCCTGTGAGCTTGCAGTGCACTTATCGCTTATTTTGGAGTTTCTGCACTCACAGCAATGCAGTACAATGAACATGTACCACATGAAGGATACAACATGAGATTGGCAAATTTATCCTTAAAACTGTTTGCTTTCTATATGCAAACTTGTTAAGTTTAATCTCATCGACTTATTCCTAAAGAAGCGGGTGAAAAAAGTGCCCATAGACTGAATGCTCTTGTACTTGACACGCTTGTTTTAGTATTATCGTACCAAGGAGGTTTTGAGGATTTGGCACCAGGGCGAGGGTTACAGAGTTTTCCATGTTTCCTGCGCCTCGCTGAAATCTCGTAGGGAAAAAGAAGCACCTGAATACGAGGTAGTAATACAGGAAGATCCTCTATTGATTTTTGTTATTTTGTCACAGGAGGCACAGTTATGGGAGGAGGCTGGATTGTCCTTGGTCAGCAGTACCTCGCCGAAGAGAAGACGTCTCTTCTTTCAACAGCTTTTGTGGGCACCTTACATCAAGTAAGTCTCTGGGACGTAGCGGCAACTGCTGACAACATGTGGAGTGCGGCGCATAACTGTACTTGGCCGATTGCTGGAAGTGTGCGAGCATGGAGCAGTTTCCTCGCAGGAATCAAAGGCAACGTAGAGAAAAGATTTATGACGCAATGCAAAGGTATTTGAAATTAATATATAAAAACCGACAATACCGAATCGAATGTCACCTTTTAAAACTGATATGCTAATGTTCAGAGAATGAAAATCACTGTCGTGTGGCGAACTACCTTGCTTTGGTGTGATACACCTCAACCAAGTATAGGCCTGGGGAAACCATGTAGTGTAACGGTTTTAAAAATAGGTGTAGCATTTTGCAACATCGAGTGTAAACAATACAATTGTAACTCTTACAAGCGGCTTGAATGTTCAATATCAGGGACTATAGATCGAATTTTCAAGAGTTTTAATGTTGTTGTTTGTTTGTTTGTTTTTTTTGTAGTAGTAATTATTTTTTCCATGACTTGTTTGAGAAAAACCGACATTATCAAACGTTAAAGGTCTTGTTTCATTGTGATAGCCACCATTTCAGCTTACCATCCCGTTACCCTTGTAGTTCGTGGGCTTGAGTATCCGACTCTTGTAAAGAAGATCATAAGTTTGAATCCCACCTATCAGGGATTCGTGTTATCGTAAACGAATTTTTACTCTGACTTTCCGGCCTTAAAACAAGCAACAACAACAGCAACAAAAACAAAACTTAACTTTGCACTTTTCTTGCAAAATCCCCCAAGACCCCAGTCTAATTCCCTTTTAGCCAGCGTTGTAAATAATCATTGTCGCTGTGCTTTGTTTCAGCATCGAAAATGTGCACAACAAATTGCTCTCACTTTCTCGACTGCGAGTCTCACCATGGCTTATACGAGTGCAATTGCCAAGCCGGATTCACAGGACCTAATTGTGACATCAATATTGATGAGTGCACCGTAAGTCCTTGTGTCAATGGAAGGTGTGTGGATGGGGTAAACCGATATGACTGTGTCTGTAACGACGGTTATTGGGGAACTGATTGTGAAAAGAAGATCCACAATCCAGAGGGTAAGTTGCATAATACTGCGTCAATATCATTCTGGCAAGATCATGGTGGCTGTCCTGAAATCGCTTGTTCCAGTTCAGATGATTGTGTACTTTGTTGGGAGATAACAGTAACCTGCTGGTCTTTCCAATTCGCTTCTAATTTCTCGTACCCATGCATATTATCGTTCGAAAAGAGAAGAGGCTTAATTCCCACTGTTGAAGTTTTCCACAGAAATTTGTACGTAGAAAAGGCAAGTTGAGATAGTAAATGAACTGATGACAGACCACTTCTAAAAGAAAAATCACTATACTACGAAGAAATTCAGTCAATGAATATACAGCTTACCATTACGTTTTGTACAGAAATGGAAATAATTCTCTCGAAAAACGTTTAAACAATTATTCTCATCTCTGTAGAATGTCCACCGTTGCCACAGCCCAAGAATGGAAAAAAATCTTGCAACAAGCTTTCTGGTAAAGCTCTTTGCCTGATGACATGTAACGAAGGTCACTCCTTTAACTCGGAAGCAATGACTGCGTATGGCTGCGGTCCTGACACCGATTGGAAATGGAATGGCATGGCGGATTTCACCGTTCCTGTATGCTCAAGTATGTTAAACTTAGATAGAAGGTTAAGATGTTAGACTTTATTGTTTTGAGAAACGTCACTGTAGCCTGCGAGAGCAGACGTCTGCTCTCGTAGGGTAACATCACTCTATTCTCTAACTTTTCGTCTCTGCATCGTAATAGAACGATACTTAGATATGTGTTAATGCTGCAGATGTCCATACATCGGTCATGGACTAAGCTCCGCCGGGCGATCCCATCACACTCCGCCCTTCACCATGGTTAAAACAAATACTTTAATTGGTTCATTGCCCGAAAAAAAACCCTGAAAACCTGCTTTGCAACAACATTATTAAAGACATGGAAGGCAACCTAAAGGTTATAATAGTGGAAGATGTTCTCCAAAATTAAAGTCAATTTTTCCCTGGCTAACAGAGCCATTTAGAGTTTGAATTACTATATGTACAACTATGTTGGATTTCAAAGTATCAAACGACCTCCAAAACATTTGCAGGTCTCACTTTGACTTTACTTCTTTCCGTACAGGTAAGGCAAAACCAAAAGAGATTGAACACACCTTCTCGACTGAGTTCCCTGGTATAAACTGTCAAATGAGCTACGGTGCTTTACATCATGCATTTGAACAAGAGGTTACCAAGACGCTCTCAACTATCCCAGGATGCCTAAACTCTAACGCATGCAAGCTGAAGGAAGTCACGGTTCCTGCATGTGGTTGGAGCGCTAATCAAAGGACGAGAAGATCAATCACCGATGCAATGAAAATCCTGTTTTCATTGAGAGTCAGAGCAATAGATTCGTCTTCACGGACAGATGACATCGACGAGAAAAGTGAAGCTATTATGTTTCAGATGCAGTATACGGTTTCCACCGGACAGTTCAGAATCAGCTTACCCGGGATGAACAGCACTGCTGTTAGATCCTCATTTCAGCACCACTCGATTAATATCACGTGCAATCCTGGTTTTGTCAAAAGCATCGATCGAAAGGGATGTGGTGAGTAGCAGCCACACTTAGTAGTGCTCATAGTATTCTTGCCCTCTTCCTCTAGCCCATCCATGCACCTCTCGCCTCTCTCCTAAGTCGACAAAGTCAAGTCAAAGAATGGTAATGGTAATGCATTTATATACCGCATTTTCTATTTATTTACATTCAAATGCGGTTTACATCAGCATATGTCCATTAGTGACCTCATCCTACCCACCCAACCCATGAAATCATGAAACAGCACAAAGACCAGACCAGCACACCAGGAACTCCATGCCCTACTCTGTGCGATTGCTGTCTGGGTTCTTTAACGTCCCACAGGGTTATGAACATTGACGTGTTGTGAGACGGGGCCTACGGTTTATCGTCCTTATCCGAGAAGACTAGAAAGTCTAATCATTTGCAGATGTCATTACAAAGGCAGCACTTTCTCCTCAGTTATTTAAAGACCCTGAGTGTTGGTCCGGAAGGGGTTTGAACCCACGACCTCCCGCTGGGTAGTCCGATGCTCAATCAACGGAGCTAACCGGTCAGCGGTTCAAGTCCCATCATGGTTTTCTTTAGTAAGGCCTTGGATAGACTGAATGCAGAAATTTGAGGGAGGGGGAAGGAAGCAAAAGTGCCCGCACTGACTTCTAGTCTGTAATGACTTGTGACTTTTTTTCTGAAATTTACCTGACAATTTAGTATGTCGTTTTAGTGTTCACGTAACATGTTTCCATGGCAACAAGATTTTGCTAGCCATCTGTTTTGAAAGTTAGATCAGTTTTGTTTAACAGTCTTTATTGGCTTTGAATAGCTTAAGAGGTTTCCTCAGGGTTTGGAGAAATCGAGAAATTCAAGGTGGTGGTAGTAAGGAATCAGTGACGCAATCCCCTCGTAATATAACGTCATCAGCCCATTTTGAGGAAACTAAAGGAAACAGATGTACACGCACCCTAGGTGATCTTTACACTCCCGTTTTCGTGGGTAAATATTTGGCAATCCATTTGCAGTTGCGTGCCCTGTTGGAACATTCAACAAACAAGAATCTTCTACTTGTACTCCGTGTTCTCAAGGCACATATCAGGAAGAGGAAGGACAACAAAGCTGTAAACCATGCATCGACGGAAAAACAACCTCGAGAGGAGGAGCCATTTTAAGCAAGGACTGTGACACCGACAAGAGTGACGATGATAGTAATACGCCAACAGGTGACGTTATACGATAATGTTATTATATAATTATAGTACTTATACTAATCTATAAGTGGAGTTAGGGCTAGTAAGTCGTAATATATCAAACACGAGGAAGAGTGTTTCCTTCGATTTCCAAACACCGAGAAGTAGGTTGGAAAAACGAGGCGCAGCCGAGATTTTTTTAACCATCTTCGAGGTGTTTGGAAATAGGAGGAAACCCTCTTTCGAGTATTTGATATAGCTTCTCAAACTATTGATAATTCTTGGAGAAATTCGAAGCAAAAGTTTAAAAAATTTTATGATAATTAAGATAAATTATTGAATTGATGAATTATTAATGAGTTCGAAAAACATACAAGTACGGAATTGCGTGATATAAATTACTTACATTCACATTACGATTTTACCATTACCATGGTTATTGCTGTGGTTATTTTCATAGACGTTGTCATTGTATCTGCTTCGATTAGTATTCTATCATGCACCAATACCATGGTTATCAGGTATCACCACTACCAGTGCCATCACGATTGCCATTACAATATAGCCACAGGCATAGTCACTGTCATCGCCACTGTCTATTGACAATGCTAACAAAACATGTAATAGAGAACTTTGTCTGGCTTCACAACCATTGGCTTTAACTTTTGCCATTACATTTCCCATTACCATTGTCGTTGCCATCAAGATCTGAGAATAAACCTAGTATAACTGATCACTACGTTTCAAATTGATGCTATTAATCCTTTCAGCTTCTTGTCGTTTGATTTCACACGTACGTTTTATATTGAGTATTATTAAAAACTGGATCATTGTATAAATGCAATTCCAGGGCTTTGATTGGTTAAGCGGCCATGGTATACGAGCCGTTATACCATGCCCGAGAAAATACCGACCATTAAAATGGTCTTCCGGTTGTTCCTGCTAAGCGAAAACAGCAAGATCTAACAATATTTCTTGATTGTTTTTAATAAAACAATTATTCCACTCGCGCTTGTTGGATGTGAGATGATTAAAGGCAACTCGGCGCTTCGCGCCTCGTTGGCTATCTATCATCTCATATCCAACGCGCGCTCGTAAGATAATTGTTAATTAGACATATATTTGCCGACAGAAGCCAAAGATGCACCACAGGAAGAGAGTAACCTTCTCAAAATCATTTTACCATGCGTGTTGGTGGCAGTTGTTGCCATCACAGGAATTGTACTCTACTGCAGGTATGCTGTTTGTCATACTCTTTACCCTCGATAGGGCTGGGCGTGGTTGCTCGAGAGCCGATTAACGCTAATCCACGATTAAAAGTTCATTTCCCTTATAAAAAGGATTTTAAAGGTTTACCGTAAGCTGATGTTAAAGAAAAGTCTATCTTAAAACTGAGGGACAAAAATCTTTTTGAAGAATCTTTATTTAGTGGTAATTATACTCGAAACAAAGTTCCCGTTAAACTCAGGATAAGCTTAATCGGGCTTTGAACAACTGGGGCCTGGTCTTTACTGCGGAAATAAATATCGCTACTCGCATGACAGAAAGAAGGCAGATTGGAGCAAACAATGCACCACAAATGAAATAAACGAAGCTATAGGGAAAAAAATAGCAACATACACTAACCTCACGGTCATTGTGGGATTAATTAATTAATTAATTAATTAATTAATTAGTTAATTAAGTAACTTACTTACTTACTTATTTCTTTATTTGTTTATTTATTCATTTATTTTTCTGGCGTTCTAATGAGAGTGAAATATTCAATTCCTTGTTTATTTTTGCTTTTGTTTTGGTATTTTGTACTGTATTTTGTACGTATTCCTTTCCTTTTATTTAGGTATGTTTTTATTGTTTCTTCGATCTTTTCCTTTTTCACAGTTTTGGGTGACTCCGCACTCCGAACTCCTCAATAGTGTTTAACAGTCGGACCCATAAGTTAATAAAGTAATGCAATCGCAACAGACAAGCAACGGCAGCACATATGCCGCAATAAAGCGCTTTAGTTCTTCATCAACACACGCAAGAAAGGGTATTTATGCTAAAACGGAATATAGGAAATTACATTCGCGTTTTCTGAATAAATTCGCTATAATTTTTAATCGTTTATTTCGTAGAGTAACGCAGAACTATCCAGGAACTAAATTCATTATGCGGCACTTACTTTCTATATAGAACCTTGATCAGATCTTGAGCCTTTCACGGTCCTGTTTCGCAGAAGACGGCAGAGAAATGTACTAAAGTATCTAATGTATCTGCGGAGCCAGTATTTCTAACTGGAATAATTGTTTTCTGACTTTCTCGTTGCCGTTGCCGTCGCTGCTTATGGTCCCTAATATCATAACACAACAAGAAGGAAATACTTTTCAGACGCTTTCCGATTCAGAGAGAGAGAGAGAGATGGCATTAGCGCATTAACAGCTGTGGTTAGTGGCCCGAGTGGAAGGGAGACTCGGTTTGGATGCGAATCGCGCTCATATGAAAGTCCCGTTGTTTTCACGCTATTAGTTTGTATTTACATGTAAAAAGCGCTGAGGTTTTCTATAAAAAAAGTTAACTCCAGCCGCGTTTCCACTAAAAATTCGGCCACTTAGTGCACAACTGTAGGGTAGGCTATTCATCCACGCGGGTGGTTTGGTAAAGTGGGGTGTGTGTGGGGGGGTGGGGGGTGGTGGAGGAGAGCAACTTCTCATGATTTTTTGTAGCCTACCGTTACCTCGTCCATGCGGGTTCAGTTTGGTTTCATATCTTGTTGGATAAAATGCATTCAGGAATGAAGATAGATGTCATGTTTTATGTTTCTACTTTTTCAACAGGTTTGGTTGTTGTAGTTGGCGTTCCGCACCTAACCCAAAAGCGACTAAAGAGAGAAGTACTTCCGGTCAAGACAATATAAAAATGGAAGAACGTACAACGCTTCGAGCGGATAAGGCTGGAAACAATTCAGACATGGAACAAGCTTCTTGCCAAATACACGGCACGCTTGCTGATTGCATTTACGAAGAACCCGACAACAATTACCAGCAACTGGACTTTGTAAAGTCAAAGGTATAAGAAAAAAATGTGGTCAGAGTGACAACGTACGGCTTTTAGGTGACAGTTCGAGGGAAGATCCAAGGATTAGTGGATTATGACAGTGATGCTTGTAGATGTTACTAGTAGGACAATCAGTGTTGAAAATTAAATGTTGAACATGTTTTCAGTTTTGAATCTGATCTACAACTAGAAAATTGATCTAATACCAATCCTTTAAAATGCAAATTATCGGCAACCATTTTTTTTTTTTTTTGCCTTCGTGAGAGTTTTAAACAGAGTCGTTTGCATTATTTACGGTTATCATTTGTCGCTAAAAGTTAATAACCCTGTAGGAAATGTATATCTTCCTAAACGGAGCTGTTGCACTTGGAAGGAACGTAAAGCTTCCAGAAAAAGATGTACTTGCCTTTCTTCGAGCTTCTTTCTAGAATTTCAACGTATTATGGGTGAATGTCGTGGTCCGTTGCTTCGTCATGGAGCCTTTTATTGTTCGACCTTGCAACGGGTTTGTGTTCTATATCTCGCTAAGTTTTTTAATTAAAATAGATGACAGTCACGATTATGTAATTTTCCTTTTAGGTTACATCTTTGGCAGTTTTTTTTTTCTGTAAAATACATTGAGAATGCCTTAGAAAATTATAGGAGCACTACGAGTTAAATGTTATACCATGGTAATTGAACTTGTGAGGCAGCAAGGGCAACTATAATCCAAAAAGAAAATTGGGGCTAACCACACAATTTTCAATAAGCAACAATGATTGAAACAATGTTTAACATACAGCTATTTCAATTTACGTTGTCGGATCAAAGATCTTCAAAGAGGCTGCCACCTCATCCATTTGATATCCTAACATTTCTTTCATCCAAATGGCTCGCCATCGTATAGCTTCACTGGACAGACGAGGCATAGAAGATTTTGATGAACTTGTTCATAAAAAAAATCCACAGAATCTTGAGGTCTTGTCTTATAGCTTTATACTTTGATTCGACAACGTTAATTGAAATAGCTGTACACAACAATGTCTAGAATTTCAGCCGTCTCTTCAGTAAAAACCAGGAACAACCATGCAAGATTAGAATCGAAATCCTCTAACCTTTGTCACAAGAAAGGCATGAGGAAACTATTTTCGAAAATAGTATGATTTAGATCTTTTGGATTCGATGTATTCCACGTAATACAACATTTTGATTTTTATCCTGTCAAGTGGTCTCGAACAAGCCAAAAGAGGTACTATTCTTTTGATCTCGTCTACGCAGATTCAACGAAGCAGGACCATTATTTTATTACTACGTTAAAAACGTTAGTTTCAAAAGTGCCTCGTAAGGTTTTTTGCTGGTGTTTCTGGCGTTCTGACCTAAGTAAAAGCTATCTGAACGGAGGGTACCCAGTTCACCATTTACGTAGCTTGTCCTGGGATGTGAATTTGAGATCTTTGTAAAACAAATAGTAGCGATTATAAGAAGCTACTGCGGCAACGGCAACAATTGAAAACGTCACTTGAAACAAAGGGTTATCATTGTTTGTACTTATCCAGGATTATTCAAACTCGTTTAAATATTGTAATGTAACAGATTTGTTCAGGAACTCGTTGTCAGGAATGTTTGCTCACGTTCTCCATTAAAACCTAAAATTTGGTCAATTCACGTTGCTGTTTTACAGACTGGAAGGCAAAGAAGTTTGCCAAAATTTGTCATGCCTGTGCAGATTCACTGTTTTGCATATTTTTCGACGCTCTCGTTGCAGTCGTCGTTGTAGCTTTTTCAGGCTCCTATTATAGTGATAAGAGAGGAGGACTTGAGCCTGGAACTTTGGTTTTCTAAGTACCTTTCCCTAACCCCTAAGATACCTCACATCCAATATACCTTATGCTAGAGTGATCTGTTTGTTTTATTCACATATTTTACTTTGCTTTTTGACTGATAATGTTAGCGTTTTTCTAACAATTGGGCCTCTTTGTGTAATTTTTAAAGAAAGAGGTGTCAGGGCGAGTATTAGCGTAAGCGTTTGATGATATTTGTCCTTCAAAAGTTTTAAATCACTTTATGTAATTAATGAAACTTGATGAGTTAAAATTGTAATGTCATTAAGCTAGCTGACGTATCTAACACAAGAGCGTATGTGTAGCCTATACTCGTGCCGTATAAATATAGGTGTCTACTTATGGGGTGACAACCTCTGAACAATTCCGAAAATTCAAATTAATTAGATTGTCCCGAGCAATGATATAATTACTGGACATCAGAAGCCTGTGATGTATATTCTGTGCTGTTGTCTAATTTTGGCGAGCAACAGTTAATTGCAATGTTGTTTCTGTCAAAACAGGACTCAGATTTTGAGTTTCATTTCCTGAATAGAGTTTCAAATACATGATACGGCGCCTAGGAGATTTCAGAAATAATTGTGATTTTTTTTACTTGCATTTTTGAGGTGAAAATTGTGTTATTAACTGACGGTAATAAATGCAGTGGAAATTTTATGATGTGTTTGCGTTTTCTGTCTTTTTATTTCAAGTTAGCCTGTTCCAGGCTCCTAGAGAGAGGCGTGAAGGAGAGTGCCCCCCTCGTTTTCGTCCCCACGCCCTTTCCTTCGCGCGTGTCTCTAGGAGCCTGGAACATTTCAAGTTCGATCGAATAGGTTTGGATCATGAGCTTAAATTTTACACTTCCTGTAGTGATACTGAGTGGAAATGTTTCTTCCTCGACAGAACTAATATGGCACAAGCGTTTATACTCAAGTGAAGGAATTATAATTAAGCAGTGAATGTCGCAGATCGGAAAAAAAAATAGCTACATAGTTCCAGTGTCTCCGGCTCGCATTTCTGGTTCGCTCCACCTTTCAATTTCAGTACGTTAGCACAAAGTTCAAGCTACCATTATGTAGGTAAATAGAGGGCACACACGTACACTCTCATCCGCAGATGGCGTAAGGAGCCTGGGGTGGGGGGGGCTGGGGAGGAAATAAGGAGCGCGTTAGAGTGGACACTGGAGAGAGGGGCAGAACCAGAGAGAGGCTATAGCTTGTTTTGTGAATAAAATGAAGGATGTTTTCGTTCTGAAAATCGTAGAACTTTCGCCATCGTTTTCCACATGTTTCCAGGGTTAAGATCCGAAGAATTAGAAGAGGTAAGGAGGGTGACAAATTCAAGTTATTTTTTCTGCGGCGCGTTAACTTTGTTCAGAGTTCAAGGTGCGATCGGGACAATATTATCAGTAACTAATATCCACCTCCGTTTCAGTGGAATCTTGCCGTAGTCGCTTGATTCTTTATAGCAGTCCTCGTATTACTTGTAGTCATCCTTTACCAACTCCTGAACTGCTTGCAGATTTGCTTTAATTTTTTGTTAAGGTGGAATAAATTGGGAACTGTCGAGAAAATTGATCGCCTCAAGGGAGCTTTTCAAACGCAGCTTATTATTGACTTTTTCATACGAACTTAACTTAGATTGGCTCTCTAGAAATTTTCACGTGGACTCCCGCTGATCTTTGCTAAAAATAAGCTAACAATAGGAAAGGAATGTGCCCCTCGTTTCAACAGACGTCTTGTGATCGTTAGGGAGGAAAGATTGCGTGACAGGCCAAAAGAGTGTCTGCATGCGAGGGAGGCTGGTGTGCAACAGATGCCGATGGTAAACAAAAATGTGCCCGATTGCAGTTTAGTAGAACGGGAAGCGGTTAGTTAAATCATAGTAGTTTCGTCAAGTTTTAAGTTTATGGGTGAGAGACGAGATTAAATTTGGATTAAATCCAGCCGGGTCATTGTTTTGCAAAGCAGAACAAACTGTAGAGGATAGAAATTAAAGATCAGAGTAGAAAGTATGAAGAGTACAACGACAGAAAAACAAGACGTTCGCGTACACCAAATCTACCTAACGCGCCATTTAAATGTCAATTTAAATAGGCCTTATCACGGTTTTCGACGCCATTTTGACGGGTAGGCAAACAGGCTTGAAATAACAGTGTTTGTATGGAAATCCAATGTCAAATAATTTTCATAAAACATCGCTTCTGAAAAATTCATGAATTAGAAACTTTTGGCACTAGGAAAAGGATTTTAAGAACAAAATTGGAGGGATGTAGCTGTAACAGAAAGCGTCCAGTCGTGTTTTGAACTTTCCATACATCTCCCTGTATTTTTTCCCGCGAACTATTTTTAGTAGCAGTTGACGGCTGGTTCGCTATACAGACAAATGTATGGAAAGTTCAAAACACGACTGGACGCTTTCTGTTACAGCTACATCCCTCCAATTTTGTTCTTAAAATCCTTTTCCTAGTGCCAAAAGTTTCTAATTCATGAATTTTTCAGAAGCGATGTTTTATGAAAATTATTTGACATTGGATTTCCATACAAACACTGTTATTTCAAGCCTGTTTGCCTACCCGTCAAAATGGCGTCGAAAACCGTGATAAGGCCTATTTGGCAAGCTGAATTTAAAATTTTGGATAATTTTATATCAGCAAACTATTTTGTTTTTGTAACACTTAGTATCACGTGTACCCTGCGTGCTTGTTTTGACTGAGGGAAAAGTCCCTTATTTATTATGCAAAAAAAAAAGCAATAAACATCCAGCTGCTTTTGTAATCGATAATCCAGTCTAGCAGCAATTTGTTGCTTTTCATACTCACTGACTGTCACAGGATATATATCGTTCGCTGTTTTGTTATTGGCGAAGTCTTAATAGGAGAATGTTGTGTGAAATTTAGCCAAGTCTAAGAGCATATTACTGTCTAAGGTAAGTGAATTTAACGTATTTGTGAGATACTATCCTTGGCGGCCATCGCTTGAATCAAATTAAATCTCCTGCTCGTGCCCATCGAAGCCAAGGCAAAAGGAATCAAGGCCGGAAATTCCATCGAAATGAAAAATCCATATGGGAAGCACAGATGACCAGTATTTCATTATGTTTTTAACTGCCTCGCGCTTGCATTCGGCGTTTTGCTTTCCGTATAAAATTATATATCGACAATTCAGCATTCGCACAGTGTTTTGCGACATGAACTCAATCGGTTCGCTCGAATGGTTATGGTTTGGGGCAAATTTACCCAGTCAACATCAGGTGACACAAAGATAACAAGAGAAGGAAAAACAGATCAGAGTATCATTTCGCCCGTTTCATCTTTTCGTGATCCCTTTCGGCGTCCACACGTATGCCACGTACGGCCACATTCAAATTCAGATACGATGGAATCGATCGGCATAATTTTATTTCTGTTCATCGTGTGAGGAATTCACCTACTTGAGTAGAGTCTAGACCGGTCAGTACAAAGTGCAGACTGCAGATTGCAGATTGGAGAGACTGCAGACTGGGTATAAAATGCAGACTGGGACCAAAACCTTTTCGTCGTCAAACTGGCGCGATGTATTTTCGATTTTCAACTTCATCTCTCTGGAAATTGACATGGGGCGCTTTCCATTCAGTCAAAATTTCCGAGATTTCCGGTCAGAAATCCAATGGAACGGGAAAAGTTCCGGAAAGAATTTCCGAAAATTTAGGACTACCTTTTGAGCTTACCCTTCTTTCCGAAATTTCCGGAATTACCGAATTTTCTGTGTTCCATTTGCGATGAGTGTCGGATTTAGTCTCCCCGGTCCAGCGCAAACGTCACGCAAGCCGAAAGAGACGCAAACAAAATGGCTACGGAAGTAGCTGGAAGTGTATCAATGTTCTGCTTGTGTTTTTTTGTCTGAGATTTTCGACGTTTTCTTAAACCACGAATGTCACTTACCTACGACCAGCAACGGTAGGTTTACAGTCAATCCAGGTCACGCGTGAACAGTATTCCCAAGAATGAAATGAACATTCGAATTTCTCTTTGTAATGTCCGCGTGTAAATGGAAAGTTGGAGATTTCTCTGGAAATCGTTCCGAAAAAGACGCATTATCTGAAAAAAAAGATTCAAATACTTGGGAAACAATTGTTATTCTTGAAATATTCAATTTTGCAATGTAAAGAAAAATTCATAGCTTTATACCGTCAATAAGCTAGGGAAATTTATACGGGAACTCTGAAATCTCGTTGGCGATTTTCAAAACTGACATGTAAGTTTCTAAATTCCGTTCAAATTTCAAAAATATCGTTCACGCGTGACTTGGGTTGACTCTAATCCTCCCCATGTGATTCACAAGTTCAGGGACCCGTTCCATTTGACCAGCAAAAATTCCGAAATCTTGAACCGGTTTGTTTCGTTGAATGGAAAGCGCCCATGATTCTTTTCACGGTTTTCGACGCCATTTTGACGAGTGGGCAAACAGGCTTGAAATAACAGTGTTTGTACGGAAATCCGATGTTAAATAATTTTCATAAAACATCGCTTCTGAAAAATTCAAGAATTGGAAACTTTTGGCACTAGGTAAAGGATTTTAAGAAAAAAAATTGGAGAGATGTAGCTGTGCCAGAAAGCGTCCAGTCGTGTTTTCAACTGTCTATACATTTCGAATTCCCAGTATTTTTTTCCCGCGAACTATTTTTAGTAGCAGTTCACGGCTGGTTCGCTTTACAGACAAATGTATGGAAAGTCGGTCCTCGGTGAGGGTAAAAGGAGGAATGAGTTTGCGGAATGGTATGTGGAATGGCGTGCGGAATGGCATAATTATGCGAAATAGGATTTACGCGGGGAATAAATTAACTTAAGAGCGCATCCTGTTTTCACGTCAATTTTATAAGAGCAGGAGCTTTTTTGATGCTGCGGACTCTTGCTAAATATTAACAACAATTCGAGGATTTGATCGTCTGATTGTGTGATTTGGAAGAAGTGAGGGTAAAGAAAGCGATGAAAACTGTTTATAGTTTTCGCATTCAAGGAACTATGAGTAAATCCGTAGTAAATTAAATTTCATGTTCACTTTACTCCTTGCGACTTCGGTTGACAAAAATAACGTGGCAGCGTGAAGCCTTCTCAGGACAGAGATTGATCCTTTACCGAGGATAAATAATAAACATTTTTTTCCTTTTTTAAACCCTCGGTAAAAGATCAATTCTCATACCCTGTATGCTCGATGATTCATTTATCATGAGCGGGAAAATGAACAACAATTTGACCAAAATGCATTTGTGATAAGAATAGCTTCACAACCTTTCACACAACCAGTGTCGATAATTAGACACCATACTTGTCATCTGCTTTTTTGCTCCAGGGCTTTTTCGCTTTTAAATCTCATTTTAGGTTGGGACGTCTGGCACTGAAAGACCTTAATTAAAGACGGATATGTTTAGTTCGATAACGCGTAACTGGACTATAGCTACCTGAATCGCCGTATTGAATAGCTAGGTAGCCAGCTCAGCAGCTCAACAGTGACTTGCATACTCGTCGCTCGACGAAAATGTAAGGTGAGAAAAAGTAGAACATATTTTTCCCATAAGTTGTACAAATTGTAACCGTCAAAGAGTCTGATAAAATGACCGAGTTTAAATTTAAAATTTCTCACATACTAGTTTTGGCCTTGGACTGATGTTATTTCTCTAGTCTGGTGTTGCTTTTTGTCTAGGCTACTCGCTGCCACGTTCTTTTTGTCAACTAGAAATTTAATTTATTCTTAGTTCCTTGAATGCGAAACTTCATCGATTTCTTCACTCTCACTTCCTAACCAGCGATTAGACATGTTCGATCATGGCAGGTGTATATTTTCTAATCCTCGATCTGTTGTTTGGTTATTTAATAGTCCGCAACATCGAAAAAACTGCTGCTCTTATAAAATTGGCGCGAAAACAGGATGCGCTCTTCAGTTAATTTATTTCCCGCGTAAATCGTATTTCGCATAATTATGCCATTCCGCACGCCATTCCACATACCATTCCGCAAACTCATTCCGCCTCTTACCCTCACCGGGTGAGTCCTCACCTGCTTTAGTTTTCGTTACGCATGCGCAAGAAGAAATATGTTTACATTCACGCCGCCACGGATTTTAAAATGGTTGCGCTGACGAAAAGATTGTAGTCTCTGGGACTAGTATGATTCACGATCAATCCCTATGGATGGCGACATGGTGCAAAATTCAGCAACTCAATATTCATTCACATTCACGATTAATATCTTGATTGACAAATAAAACCTTTCACATTCAGCATTCATATCTATATTCTGGATCAATATTGGTTCACTTTCAAGATTTGTATTCGTTCAGTAGTTATAACTTCATCCACATTCAGCTGTTGTATCGGTTCACATTCACAGTACGCCGAATGGTGCAAAATTCACGAAATATTTCCATTCAGCAATTTCTGCGCATCGTATCTTGCGCGTACCGCGTGATATAAAATGACCTCGTACCCAGAGCCCGCGCTTTCGTGATCAAAATGGTGGATGCGGCTGAACGGACCGAATTATATGATGTCTCTGATTGGGAACTTTTTTTGGAACAATACTTGACGTCCTTGACGAAAGTGAAACATTATGGGAACACCAGTGCAGATTAGTTTGAGGTGTACCGATCTCGCTCTGTATTCGCTAGTCGGTCCAACAGTGGAAAGAAATGGGGATAGAGGTAGACCAAGGCTTGAAATACCAGAAGACGTGCTGATCAATCTTCGCTCATTGGGCCTTCCCTGGACTGAAATAGCTCAGTAGAATGCTTCTAGTATCACGTTGGACTTTGAGGCGTCGCGTGGTGGAGTATGGACTGCAGGATGTTACAGGGTATTCAGCCTTAACTGACGAACAGTTAGATAACATTGTGACGCAGTTTATGTATTTCAATATATAAATTTTACTTTCTCTTGTGCTAAAAATTATTTAAATTTTCAATAGTCTTACCTGAACATAACAATTAAAGCATTTTAGTCTACAAAATGGCAGATAGCAAATATGAAGAAAGGTCGATCACTTATATAATTAGGACCAGCTATCGCAATGTAATGCCACCTCACTGTTCCATGTTATAGAGCGCTTTTCAAATGAGTGTCGTAAAACCAAAAATCAAGTAATTAATCAGACCAATCACAAAAGACACTGAAAACGCAAATAACCAATTAGAACTAGTAGCAAATATATGTAAATACCACCAAGCGCAGGAAACTGTGTGCAAGTAATTGTTGTTGTTGTTGTTGTTGTTGTTTTTTTTTTGGGGGGGGGGGGTGGGGAGAGGGGGAGCTTACTTCCGATTGGTGAAGAAAGTGGCGCAATTTTTTTGAAGCAAACACAGAGCGTAGTAATTAGAAAATAATTACTTTTCGACACTCAACTGAAAACTGCTCTATCAAGCTTTCAAAAGTCGGATGTTTCGAAAACGAAGACCCCAAAAGCGAAGACCGAAGACCTAAGACCCCCTCATCGAAAACGAAGACCTCTGATCGAAAACGAAGACCCCCTCATCGAAAACGAAGACCCCCTGATCGAAAACGAAGACCCCCTCATCGAAAACGAAGACCCCCTGATCGAAAACGAAGACCCTTTCGCCTCAGCTCAGACCTAAAGACAAATTCTGTCAAGTGCCTTTGTCAGTATTGACATACACAAGACAGCATTTGTATTAAACTGTGATTTAGGGGAAAATTAGGTATCATTACAAATCCTGGGAGGGGAAGGAGTGGGTGGACAATACTCGTGTTCGTTTACCTAAAACATGGAATCCGGAATCCTGGATTGGGGAAACCGGAACCCGGAATCCGGAATCCAGAATCCGGAATAAAAGAAAAAACAAAAATGAAAATTCGTCGACATGAAAATTTCAACGAAGGTTAAAGTCACTTGGGAAACAGTTTTTATAGCTCTTGAAAAATTATAATATCAGTCAGGAGCCCAGTGAAATTTTCAAAAGTTTGCCCAAGTGTTAGTATTCTAAGACAGTCCCTTTAAAGCGTAAAACTTTAAAACACACCAAAACGACACCTATCTATTTTTTATAAAATCAAACAAACGGAATCCGTAAATCAGGAAAGACTTTCTTTTCTTTCTATTTTTCTTTTTCTGTGCAACTTGCAGTATGCTGATTGGCTTGTGAGTAGGGGATTTTCGTTCTTTCGGAAAAGCTAGGGGAGAGGGATGTGTACGATTGGTGGTGTTTTGACAGGCACAGTAGGCAAATTAATTAGCGCATTCACAATGGTGACGATGGAAATATATCTTTACACATGTCATAACATTGTGACTAACGTATATTACGGCTCAACAAATTGTTTGGGCATAAGGGTGGGAATGGGGCTTAAAATATTTAGACTTATTACCTCTAAATCAAAATCAATAGATCTACCGTCTTCCAAGGTATCTAGAATTAGAGGATATAAAATAATTTGTTATCTACAGCCTGCTATTATGATTACTAAATTATGGGAAATCGTCACAGGCTCCTGAAGTTCTTAGTGTATTTCAAAAAAGGCCATCGACATAAAACGTTTCCTTTGTACCGGCAGCTCGAATGTATGAATGTACATACGAATGTATGCCGGCAGGCATGACAGAACCACGACCGAGTGAGTGAGTGAGCGAAGGAACGAAGGGAATGAAAGAATGAACGAACGAACGAACGAACGAACGAACGAACGAACGAACGAACGAACGAGCGAACGGACGGACGGACGGACGGACGGATGAGTTGATAAATGAATAAATAACTTTGCCCGCTGTCTATCCAGGGGCCCGTTTCTCGAAAGTCCCGGTAACTTATCGGGCCCGAAATCAAATATTCAAATGAAAATCTAAAGAATAAAAGTGCGGGTCGTAGCTAACAAACCAGTCCATTTTGTTTTGTTAACTGATAATTTTGTCATATTATCTGCAAAACTATTGAAACCTCGACCTTGAATGTAAACAACAACAGCTTTCCGGGCCAGTTAATTATCGGGACTTCCGAGAAACGGGCCCCAGGGTCGGTGCCAATTCAAGCTTTTTTTTTTAAGATGAAATCTAAGCCACCCCAATACGGATTTGTTTCAAGACTTTTTATATTATTATGCAAAGACAGTGAGTCTTGCGAAGAGTTGATGAGTGATAAACGCAACACTGACTCTTTTCTCTAGTTACGTTTCATTGTCTATCTACGTGCTATGGCAGGAGGAAACGTTATCGAGTAGGAAGAGGTGTGGGGGTATTTAAGGGTACGTTTGAAGATTGGGAACCTTTATTCCAAATGAGTGGCTCAACTGCCTAAGCAATTGAAATCTAAGGGAAACTTTTGAAAATTTCACTGGGCTCCTGACTGATATTATAATTTTCCAAAAGCTATAAAAACTGTTTCCCAAGTGACTTTAACCTTCGTTGAAATTTTCATGTCGACGAATTTTCATTTTTGTTTTTTCTTTTATTCCGGATTCCGGAATCCGGATTCCAGTTTTTGGATTCTGGATTCCGGATTCCATGTTTTAAGTAAACGAACACGAGTATTGTCCATCCACTCCTTCCCCTCCCAGGATTTGAAATGATACCTAATTTTCCCCTAAATCGCAGTTTAATACAAATGCTGTCTTGTGTATGTCAATACTGACAAAGGCACTTGACAGAATTTGTCTTTAGGTCTGAGCTGAGGTGAAAGGGTCTTCGTTTTCGATCAGGGGGTCTTCGTTTTCGATCAAAGGGTCTTCGTTTTCGATGAGGGGGTCTTCGTTTTCGATGAGGGGGTCTTCGTTTTCGATCAGGGGGTCTTCGTTTTCGATCAAAGGGTCTTCGTTTTCGATCAGGGGGTCTTCGTTTTCGATCAGGGGGTCTTCGTTTTCGATCAGGGGTCTTCGTTTTCGATGAGGGGGTCTTAGGTCTTCGGTCTTCGCTTTTGGGGTCTTCGTTTTCGAAACATCCTTCAAAAGTCTGCTTAAATGACCTTGCAATGTAATAACAACAACAAGTATTTTAATAGCTACAATAGCTGAATCATCACATAATTTGAACAGTCAATAAGAACTATTCCTATTTGGAAATTTGAGAGCTGAAAAAAAAACAAAATGAGGTCAAAGTCTAGACACTACTGCTGGTTTGTAATGATAATAAATTGAATTCACAGTCACCTAAAATGTGGCACAACTTATATTAATCATCTTATCATTCTAGTGTGCGTGACATGTACAGTGAATCTGTTTGCAATCAGCACCAACAAGGATGGTTAAAGTTTCAAATAGGAGAAAATGGACACCCATGGAATTTTATCAACACGAACCTGACAATACTGAGATTGAAAGACTTGCAAAGGAATGTTACTTTCAAGTGGTTAACTTCACTTTCTTGAACCACCTAACCACACATTTTAACCACAACTCAACAGGACTATAACAACAATATATATCTGTAACATTGGGTGAAGTACAATATTATGTTTAAGGGTACTTCCTGAGTTCGATAGGGTAAAAAAGGGAAAAAACATTTTTTTCGACCAAATAGAATTTGGGGATTTTATCTAACATTTACTGAAAAAAAATTGAAAAATATTAAAAAGCGCGCGAGATATTTTGGAAAACGTATTTCCATCTAAAAGTAAATAAATAAAAAAGGTGTCATAATCTTCTTAGTGCGAGACGCCCCAGAGGAATTTTCGCGGCAAACGCTTCATCGGGGAGCTCTTATTTCAGAATAGGCATATTTTGTTTACATCTCGCCTGCAGAAAATTTCTCACTTCGAATTTTCTATTCTTTGCCGGCGCTTCCCACGTGGAAAAGTCATCAAAAAATGAAAAGAGCCTGTGGATGAAATCTCGGAAGATGCCAGGGCCTAAGAAAAAGGGAAAGATAGGTTTCAGCGAAGATCGAAAACGTGATCTTGCAGAGAGCAACAAAGGCTCTTGGTTCGACCAAGAAACTCTAGTCGACGTTGAAGGTTCTGTCGAAGGTGATCACGAAGAACTGGAGCAGCGGCCTTCAATTTAATCCACTGTTATTGGATCAAGTACACAGAGGCCGATTGCCGTGCAAAAGTCCTGCAGCCGTAACTTTGCAAGCGTCCTGTGAAAATATCAAATATCATATTCTTCATCCTCTGGGCCGATTTCTTTCTTCTGCAGCGAGATAAAACCAAATAACGTTTTACTGCGCGTTTGTTATGGAACATTGGAATAAAATCAGCAAGAATTAGACCGATGAAATAGAACTCAACAGAAGCGTATCAGCCCACGTGTAATACTGGAGATGGCGCGTTCTGCGTGGCCCTTTCTCTCGCTTTTTGCTCCGCTCCACGCTATCTTGAATATTTCTTACGAAGAAATCACCATCGTACCTAAATAACAGTAAAAATGCGATTTTCTTTCATTATACATTTCCTTTGATACGAAATGAATAATCTCTTTACCTTGAAGCGTAAATTACATTACACACAATCAACACGAAGAACCAACCCAATAGATTTCATCTCTGTTATCAGTGCACTCTTCCGAGGAGTGCACAGTTAGGCAAACTCTCCGCTGACGCGCTTCTGGTTTCGTTAGCCTTGGTTTTTCCCCGTTTTCCTGGTTGATTTTTACGTTTTCCTTTCGCCACTTTCCCCATCTTGCTCGATCGCAACAGCGAAGTCTAAAACGTGTCTGCAACGCGATACTTTTTCCGCGAAATTCTGTGCTATTGTTGTTGACGCCATGGGGTCCTGTTGCTCGATTGGCTCGCCACCTAATGAGGTGTCATAATCTCCTGTGGAGGCTTGTTTTTCTTGCAAACTTTATCGAGCGAAAACTTTGGCAGAGTATGTCGACTTTGAACGAATTAATAGGGTATGTATTTTTGACGGATTGTCGTGAAATTTGGCCAGAAGATTCGAGGAATAATGACAAACAAAAAGGTGTCAGGGAATTTTGATTTTCAAAATATTTTTCCCGTAGCGACTGTTTACGCAACACGACTCAAATATTTTTTGCTACTCAAACTTTAGACGTGGATATCTAAATAACCAATCGAATTTCGAAAAAGCCTGACACCTTTTTGTTGATTGATGCCTTGTGAATAACACTGTGCAGCGATTTCGTTCTTCGCGCGGCGTTCGATAACCGATTAATTTAATGGAACGACCATCGGTCGATTCGAGGTTCTACTGGCTCCTGGCACTTAAAAAAGGAAAAGATCGCTCAATTATATTTTTTATAGGAAACTACATTTATTAAGCTTTATAATGATATATAGTTTGTTAGAGGTTTATTAAAACTTGCGCGCGTACGATTTTTTTTTCCAAAGGACACCCGCGAACCCAGGAAGTATCCTTAAACAACTCAGGGTGTGTTAAAGGTGCTTCCCCTAATCACTGTCCGTAAGGCTCCATCGAAATGTGCAAGATTTGAAAAATTGGTGGGAATTTTTAGTTCTAGGAGGCACGTGGATGCAAAAAACGATTCGGTATCAACACAGCTGACCCAAATGCAACCAGGAGCCATCTTACTAGTGACAGACCAGCTACCGGTCACAAACTGAAGAAAATCTTTCAAATCGCTCACTTCAGCGTTGTCAAGAAATGAAAGAAGCATCTGAATGGACCTCTTTGAGGCACTGCTGCTATCTTCACCAGGCAATTGCAGTAGATTTTTCACAAAATTAGAGGTTGCATTTCCTACTTTATTGCTTTATCTACAAACAAATGCTCAAACAGATCTGGGTACTTTTTAATCTGAGGCAAGACACTGAGATTTGCTAGCCCTTTCCTCGTCTGATCCAGCAAACACTTGTTCTTGGTTAGCACACTGTAGGTCACAAGTGACTGCACAACATCCAGCTTGTTGGCTTCCTAGATAGGTGCGAAACATTGAGAGAATGTTTAAAATGTGAAGTGGCCATCAGGCCGAATGTATGAGTATAATCCAAGCAGCATTAGCATGTGTGGTGTTTCCCATGTTTCACTTTCGTCAAGGACGTCAAGTATTGGTCCAAAAAAAAAAAAGTTCCCAATCGGAGACATCATATAGTTCGGTCCGTTCAGCCGCATCCGCCATTTTATATCACGTGGTGCGCTCAAGATACGATGCGCAGAAATTGCTGAATGGAAATATTTCGTGAATTTTGCACCATTCGGCGTGCTGTGAATGTGAACCGATACAATAGCTGAATGTGGATGAAGTTAAAACTACTGAACGAATACAAATCTTGAATGTGAACCAATATTGACAGAATATACATACCAATGCTGAATGTGAACGGTTTTATTTGTTCCTCGCGAAGCGAGGGCCGAAGGCCCGAGCGTCGCGAGGTTAATAAATTTGTCGGGCCGAAGGCCGCGCTCGGGAGCTAAGCCATGCGAATTCGAGCCGAACATATATTTATATGTTTATATATTTCCGTGAAGGTGTCCGTGCTGTTGCCTGGCAACAGTGCGCAAACAAAGTATGAATGACGTCAGACTGTCTGGCGTCGTCTGAAAAAAATTTGCATACATCGGAAAAAAAAGGCGTGCATGATCAAATTTCAACTGCAATGTTCATCAATATTCACTGGATACAGAACTATCTCTCTAGAATCTTTTCCCTTTCTTTTAGAAATCTTTTTTGTGAAAGATTGAAGTTAAGAAATTACACGTTTTGTGGCCGCGGTAAAATAATTTTACGTGGGAAATAAATTCATCGAACACAACAGCGCTGCACGCCCGTTGTACATTACGTCGCGTCAGAAATAGATTTTCAACCGCAAACTAGCCTGTGGAACTACGAAAAGACCATGCTCATAAAAAAAATCCTATGCTCCCTTTAATCTCCTCATTTGATGCTACAGTACGAGTAAAGAGGGTTTTCCACCCAGCCCCAGCTTCGCGAGGTTTTGCGAGTCACGTATTCCTAGTTAATCAAAATATTAATCGTGAATGTGAATGGATATTATAGCTGAATGTGAATTAATGTTTATCCTGCATTGTGCACCATTTCGCTAACCATAAATCCCGTCCCCAGAGACTTCGTTGCCCTTGGCCAGCGGAACGGACGTTCTTGGTGCTGACCAAAAGGAAATCGGGCTCTGGGGACGAGATTAATTCACGATATACAATGCAAATTATTAAAAACAGGCCTCTGAGAGGACATGTGGTTATTGGCACTAAGTAATGAAAGAAAGATTAAGGAAAACAGAAAATTATTGAGTGAAGTTATTATTGAGGTTGTAAAAAGAATGCAGCGTAATTTGATCGTGTTTTCACATGGGCGAATTTGGTATGCAGTCAATGATTTCGGTTTGTTTACACAGAGATAATAATGGATGGTAGGTTGGAAAAGCCGGAATGCGTGTGTTGATAACGGCACCGCACGGTTTTCCGATCCAACGCTCGAATTATTCACATCTAACTCTTTCTTTTATTTCAACACGATCTAAACTTACACGATCTGCTTTTTTCTCGACGATCTCCGATCTATACACGGTCACAAAGTTCTTTCGGTCTCACGTTACAAGTTAATAAGTAAACGAGAGTCACGCATTATCTTTCATGCTTACGAAAAACCTCTTAAACAGCCGGAATTGAAATTGAAATTGAAAATATATCGTGCATTTGACGAGGAGACGGTTTTGGTCTCAGTCTGCATTTTATACTGACCGTAGTCAAGACCTACTTATTATTGACTGCGTGGTCATTGGGTTGGCATTGATGCGGTTGGTGGTGATAGGTGAGGTTAGGGTTAGGGTTAACCATTCAAAACGATAGGCTATGTATCTACAAGCCTACGAGACTGACAATCTAAATCAGAAAATGTCGTAAGCGATCGCACAACAACCCTGTAAGGGAATTCTGTTTTGATTCTGATTGGGCATATTCCGGAGTATGAATAAGCAAAAAGCTGTTAGTTTTTTTTTTTTTTTTTTGCAAGATGCATATCCACTCATAAACTTCAAATCCTGGTAATATGCAGGATGTTTGTCACATGAACCTAGTGTAATGGACCGTCTCCTGTAGCTCAGTGGTAGGGCATCAAAAACTAGTAATCAAAAGGTCTTAGGTGCGATTCCTGTTCGCACAACTTGGATTTTCTGTTAATACTATTTACCTAGTTATTGCCAGACTGTGCCACTTACTGAAAAATGCTTCTATCATAGATTTCTCTTGTTTGGTGTATTTTGAAGATGAATCTGTAATTTTTCCTTTATGCACGGTAAAATACTGTAGAGCCATTTCGAATTCCATTAACTCCAAAATCCTCTTATGAGGGACTTCTAGTAATCACTGTTATTGAATTAAGACCGACAGGTGTGACATGTTCTAAACTGTTCTCTTCGAATTAAAGTAAGTGAAACAGAGCCTCTATGAGGTAATCGTTTCATAGCTTGACAACAGGAATGGATCCAGAATTCTATGTTGAAGGAAGCTTAGAATTTATAATAAACTGAATGTCTCTAAAAAACAAGTTGTAATTGTAAATTGTAATTGTAAACACATTGTATTTCATTTTATATGCTATTATGTGTAATTTAAATAAACCATCATCAATTCACGCAGAAACATGTTCGTTTTTACATGAACAAATTTTCAGATAAAGCGACGCTTTCTACTTTTCCAATAGTTATGGAGGGAAGCCCAGTAGATTCAAAGGAAGAGAATGATGTCACATGTATAGCACCTCCTCAAGAAAAACTGGACTTTGATGATGAAACTCTAAAAGGTAAGGAATTCGGACGTTTAATTGAATCATCCGGAAATGGACTTGTGGGATTTATTTAGACCTTGTAAAGTCTAGTCCGTACCGGCGTCCCTAAAGGTATAACCTGCTGTAAAACGTTGAGGCAGACTTACAGCTTGGATTTGCTAGCAAACGCATACAAACCCACTTTAGTTTCAAATCCCTTCGTTTACAATACATTCAAACGCCACCCGGTTAGCTCAGTTGGATGAGTACCGGGTTCCGGATTCCAGGTCGGACCAACAATTAGGGGCTAAAAAATGACTGCAGAGAAAGTGCTGCTCTTCCTCTGACATCTGCAAATGGTTAAACTTTCTAGTCTTCTCAGATAAGGACAAAAAAACCGTAGGTCCCGTCTCACAGTACATTTACTTAATCTGACTCTGTGGGACGTACTAAACAACTAGGGAAGTAACAAAACTCTGGCAGTGACCACCCCTAGTGTCTATCTCAAATTCACATTCACATTAGGGGGAATTGATCACGCATTACTTCATTAATTTCAAACTGGGCCACAAGCAGTCTGGCAAAGCTCCTCACATAGTGTTGTAAATTATCCCTGAAAAGCCCCGGGGAAATGGATAATAAGATTTTACTTGATTTGATTTGAGTTTATTTTACTATAGCAATAGCAGAGGTTTACAAGAACGAAGGAAATGATGAATACCGTAAGAAAGAATTCACGAAAGCCATCCACTTCTACGCGGAAGGAATTAAAGTGAACTGCAAGGATGACGTGCTGAATGCTCAACTGTACAGCAACAGGGCAACTGCTCATTTTTATCATGGTTAGTGTTGTTCTTTCAATTTCTCAGACGAATAGCAAATTTTCCACCGTCCATCTTCGTCAGCGTTCATGAATATTTGTTTGGCCGTATGTTTGTGTGTTTGTTCGCGTATAGTTCCGATTTCCTGAGTCAAAACGTTCTGTATGCTGCCGTTTACTTGGCGGTGGTGAGGCTAAAGGTGAAACACTCAAGAGTGTTTAGTCTCCGTTATTAGCGATTTGGTGTCCTAGCAACCACACCAAAGACCGTGGGACCCACAAAATGGGACGACGACTTAACGTTAACAGCGGTCGATCTCAAGCAACCCCCATCACTTTTGGTTCCCACCGGTGAAGAGAACTTTTACGAAAGATGGAAAGGGTGTAAATAGAAGACTGATTACAAAGAACATTTCCATTTGGGACGTGCCAACCAGGAAAACGGGACTACCATTTCAGAATTTCTATTTCTCCCAAAAAATTTTCCACTTGCACGACCCAAAAGTTCGTGTTCCATTTTTTTCCCAACCAAAATTTTCGGAAACTTTATAGTAAATGGTAAACAACCATTGGCTCTTGTATTCTCAGGCATTAGTGATCTCCCGAAAATGTTGGATGGTGTTGAGACGAAGCCATTTGAACACTTCAGTATGAACTCAAATCCTGTTTCTAGGTAATTATCAGGAATCACTGAATGATGCGAAAGCTGCCGTTGAGCTGCAACCAAATTACATCAAAGCCATAGCAAGAGGTAAGGTTTTTCTGCTAATTCACTGCTTGGTTTGACACAGAGCTTTGCAGATCATTGTGAGTTTTCCTGCCTCGCGCTTTGATATTTCAAACCTTGATCTAGAGATGCCTGGATATGGGCTCCGCGTTGCTGTTCAATTCTATTTATCGTGTATCGAAACGTTTTCTCCAAGCTGTCACCTCCTAGTTGAAATTTCCAAGTCGTACATACACCTTCAGAACATTCTCGTGCAATAGTACTCGTAAGAAGTTCATGAAAAAGTTAAAATATTGAGACGCTTGTTTGACACGTGGCCTACTTTTATTAGGAGCAAGTGCTTGTGGGGAGCTTGGTCTGTATGAAGAAGCCATTACCTGGTGTGACAAGGGATTGGCAGTATCCTTTGACAGCATTCATTAAATCTTTTACCAACCGCAACATATCCTTTGGTTAAGTTTACTTTACTTCACTTCACTTGGGAGGAGCGGGGATGGCCCAGTGGTGAGAGCACTCGCCTCCCGCCATTGTGGCCCGCGTTTGAATCCTCGTGCTGACGCCATATGTGGGTTGAGTTTGTTGTTGGTTCTCGCGCCTGCTCCGAGGGTTTTTATCCGGGTACTCTCAGTTTTACTCCCTCCACAAAACCAACATTCCCAAATTCCAATTCCACCTGGAAACTGTGGATAAAAGAGCCACCCTGTGGAAATTCCCACATCTGTCACTTCACTTTACTTGACGCTTATAACGAATACAACGAATGCTTTCTTTGAATAATTTACTCGCATGCAACATAGAGTTCACCCACACGTCCGGAAGCTAGATAGATAATTGGTTTTATAGCGTGGCAAACGAGATTAATACTTTCTTTCAAGCGTTATGCATGACTCTCGTGCCTGCTGATCGAAAACGTTGTTCACTAGTGTCAGTTTCTCACAGCTGAGTCATAAATACGGACGACTTATTAATAGTACCGTGACTGAACAGAATTGGAATGTAATTCATTTCCACAAAAAAGTAAGCCCCATAAAAAACTCTAAAAATGCGCTACCGTAGATACAGTTTTCTTCCGAAACTTTTGGAGTATGCTATTTTGAGTTCAGTTCTGAAGGTTTTAAAGTGTTGTTGATTTCTGTTGCAAAACGTACATTGTTCGAGGTCACTGTGTCCAATTTCAAGTAATTTTGTGTCCGTATAAAGCATAGGATATAAACTTTTCTACTGAAAGGCTTTGACATAGGCCTCCTTGACTGCTGTAAGGGGAAGATAAAAACAAGATTAAGATACGTTAAAAACACGTTTTAATTAGCCTTTGTGCAATATTAGAGACCTAAAGCACCAGGACGGGAGAGGATGACGGCGACGTCTGTCGGACGAAAAGGACTGGTTCCACGTCGCCGTCGTCAACAGGACTTGTTTGTCGTTAAGCAACCGGGAGCCTAGGACTGGAAAGGCGGGAAATACTAAGAAGTATACAAAAGATTATGAATGTTCAGCGAGGAAAATAAGCCAAGAGAAACAACGTAACCTCAGCGACTCATCATCTGAGATTTCATGAATTTAGAAGCCAACTCTGTTGGTATTCGAACCGTATTGTCTTGATTTCAAATATATACTTATAACTGGAGGTTAAAAAGACGTTCCAAAGTTGCAATTTGAACTGGGGAAATGGCAGTCTCATTAGATTCCACTAAAGTCACTAAGTATGAAGTTAAAGCTTTACATACGCCGGTTTATTGCCGTCTTGCTTTTAAGTGGGCATTTTCGACATCGAGGACACGTGGAGGCACGAAGTACGACTCTTACTAGTGAAATAAATTACAAAACTGAGGTTATTCGTCTTAAATCTGGCGCCAATAGCAACAGATTTCACCTATCTATCAGGGAATATAAATTTTGAGCCAAAAAATACATTCAGGATGGAAAAAAAATTTACTCACGTTCTATACACGAGGGCAAAACCTGTGTTTTCACGTCGGAGACGATAGCAGGACGGGATGATGAAAGCTTTGTCGCATGCGCAGTTCTGTCGAGAGGTGTTATTTCACTCCCGGTAAGCCGTCGTCCACTTAGTGCTTAAGGTCTCTATTAGGAAGTTTTATGTTTTTAACTTAACCTTAAAAAGATCAACAAGACAAGTAAAACGCTGTTGGATTTACGATGTACGTCTGTTGAAAAACTGAAGACCGTAAACGAAATAAAACGGGAGGACATAACGAGCGGCCTTGTGAATGAAAGTGTACAAAGCCGGGTAAGATTTTGTCAATTTAGGCCCGTGTTCAACTGAGGAGACAAAATTATTAAATGCTGACTGGTCGAGACCGAGGGCATTCTTTCTTAATTTTCTATTAACCGAGGGCACAGTGACCCCACAGTCCTAATTGGTCCAGCAGCAAAATACTCGCTCCTTATTAGCAGAGCACTTCTACATGTAGCTGGTTTTGTTTGTTTATAGCCCTAAACAGTTTGAATTTTAAGCTGCCGATAAGCTGGGTTGTTTGGAAATCAATTACTTTAGCTTGACAAGAAATTAAATGCATAAAGGTGAATTTTCGTGTCTTAGGCCCGGTTTAAATGTCGTATTTTACATACGCCGCATCTAATTGCCGAATTAAGTGCATTTAAAGTGCATTTAAATCAATTAAAGTGGACATATTTGTATTAAATGCAAGTTATTCGATTGATCCAGTCGAATATGCGACTGAAGTTCGTCAGTTGATTGAAACGCTGCCTTTTTCATGTGCCGAATCAAATACATAAATTATGTTCAATTATACTTTACCCATAACTCCATGCAGTCTTAAGCCACATGACATTTGCACAGAAAACTGGCGGAAATTTTCGGCGGCAACCCCCGTAGGAGAAGAACAATAATGGTGGCTGTTTAGGATACTAGTACGTGTGGTTCGTGCTTCGCTCCAACAAAGTATACTTGTTTAAGTTGCCGTAATGTTTTTTGCATGAGATGGTCTGTTTTTGAAGAGGACGAGGGAACATCGGGTTGGAAGGCCGGAAGAAGCGTAGCACATTGCGAAGATTGTTTTCGGTAGAAGATGGAAAACGGAATTTAATGAAGGAGATTCCGTAACGCTCAAGCTGTAGTAAAAACACACTGTAAAGCACAGCAAAGAATATTAAATTCGGCACGGTTAAATGCGACCTTTAAATCTAATAGTGAACTTTTTAATTAGAGTCGACTCAAATTACTATTAGATTCGGCGCATGTAAAATGCGACGTTTAAACCAGACCTTACAAGAAACGGCAAAAGATTATTTGCGTCAAACAAAAGCTGAGAACTTGGATCGAATAGACGCCTGGCGGATGTTTTTGGTAGGAGCGTCCCAGCGCTTTTAACGGCGCTAAGGCTTTCTGCTACAGAAGATAGCTGAACACTGGCAGTGCCCTTTTAATGGGATTGAATTTAGCCGGGCAAATCACTTGGTTTAATCGTTGCTAGCTCGCTGATAAATTAATCTTGGTTTTTCTCAGTGTTAATTACATATATATAACAATCGATTTTTATTGTTTTGTACGCTAAGAAAAAGGTAAATTGTTTAAGGGGGTTAGTTTCTAAAGAAACTGTGGTGCTGCGTCCGTGGGGAGTGGAAAGGAATGTTTGGTTTATCAACAGAGTTGATAAGATACACTGGCAACCGTAAAGAGATTCGAGTGCTGACATTTTAAATATAAGCCCTTTAGCGGGGAATATTAATCATTCTAGCCACAGGCAGCCCAAGCTCACTATCAGAGAACCGTTGATTTATAAGGATTTGTATGGGAATACAACGGATTTGTGTAAAATGGTAGAAAATAACAGTGCTTTGTCAATAGAGTCAACTTACCCTGTTTCTTTTTGTATTCTTTGTCACCTACCAGCTTTTTATGCCGATTCGGAGCGATTTCGGCGAGTTAGCGTCATTCGGGTTTCTACTGTTAAGTGTAACGAAAGGCCAAACAGTATTTCAGCCATGTCCGAAACACGAAACGGAATAAATCCGTTGTAATCATCCCTGGTGTCCCAATTCCTTCATAGGATCAAAGAAGAGGTAAATAGCTTTCCTTCCATCGCATTTCCGACTCGATTGAAGCCGTATCACGTTTGCTAGAAAGATTTTCTTTCAAGTCGGCTCGCCTCTGAAATTTCGAAAGACCCGCGGCCAGAACGCCATGGACACATTGAACGCTCGGACAGCACGCTGGGTAACAAAAGTTCCTTGGCATGGGGGAACCAGCGGTCAGTTGTCCACAGGCAAACAGATTTGTTCTCGGGGTCTCCTCGTGTCCTTTATGTCAAGACCGTCGATGAACCATTGTCTCCATCGACCAATCAAAATTAACTTTTGTACTACCTCTGGAGGTTGTCCTTTTACCCGGAAATTTGGAAATACCAGTTTCTTTAACTGTGATTACGACGACGTCGTCAACGAAAACGGAATTTAAAAATTACACTCGCGTTTTCTGAATAAATTTGCGATATGATTTCTACTCATTTAGTTTGTGTAATGTGGCCGAACTACTCAGGAGCTAACGTCGAAGGGGCGACTTTAAAGTTCAGAAAGAGAAAGGAAAATAAATCATCATCGTTCTCCATAAAACGTTGAATGTGGTGATTGCACGTCCGTAATTGTTTGCAGAGGACGACAAACAAATGTACCGAAGTTTATAACGCACGTGCTGAGCCAGTGTTTTACTAATTAAAACTATTATTTTCTGAATTTCTTTGTTGCGGTCGTCGTCGTCTTTGCAGGTCTTACTGACAACGAGAATCGGCATGACCTGAAAGTATTAGTTTATAATCCATTTAACAAATTTATTGTTTTTCAACTCGCAATAGTTTAACTATTTTCTTATGTCATTTATTGTTTTTCAACTCGCGATAGTTTAACTATCGCGAGTTGAAAAACAATAAATTTGTTTAATGGATTATTGAGTCCGCCGTTTCTGTAGAAGTTATCTTGCAAGCTAAAATAACCGTGAGCTAGCTCAAATGAAATAAACTAGTACTTTCAGACCATGCCGGTTCTCGTTGTCAGTAAGACCTGCACTATATCTCTGTAGCTTGGGGGGGGGGGGGGGTGGGGGTGCTGGAGGTTATCACTGCGGAAAGATCGTAGGCTTACGCACCACACAGTCTAATATGGCCCGAGTTTAAGCTGATAACAGCTTCTTGTTAATAAATAAGAGACCATCGCAGTTATGGTGCAACTTAAGCAGCAGCGAAAAGAAGGCCTGAAAACATTTAGACTTGAACGGGATTCGAACCCTTGACCTCTGCTATACAGAATTCACAAAATGACCAGCTCCAAGTTGGCTTGATAATTGAGTTGGTAGAAAACTGCAACGGAATCGCGAACCTCTGGCGCGTTTAATTCACCATTTGCACAAAAAACCGGTTGGAATGGAACGCTTCATATGGTACGATTTTTCCACTTTAAGCGGTTTGGCTGGCCCGAGTCCCCTGCGGCTCAAGAAAAACAATGAAAGAAAATGGTGGCACTGCAGCCCGATGCTTTGTTTGCTATTATGGAGGCTGAGGATAATGTCATCGACAATGAAATTCTGTTAGAAGAGGATGATCTTCCACCACTCTTTGCTGCCATTATTCCTTTTATGAGACGGAGTTTGAATAGGGTTGAAAGGTTTCTTTTACATATTCGTTGCCAACATATTGTTTGGACGAATTCAAAGGACATTTCGTAAACAAAGCGTGACCCGTAATCCTTTCGTCAAAAAAGTCTGTAAGCAAGATTCCGCTACAATTCTACACCTCCAAGAGTTGGCCCTCAAAATAAAGAACAGTTAAAATTTATTATTTACTCACCTCTGCAATCCTGATTCAGATATTCAGTAGTTGTCAAAAATATTGTTTCACAAAGAGTGCATCGCCATGCCGTAGTCGCCATCTTGAATTACAATTGAAAAGTGCGCGAAAATGGACCGGGCAGAGCATGATTTTGACAAATGTTACGGAATTTTCCGGTCATTTTGGTTGGAATGGGAAAGGAGGAATACATCTATGCATTTCCATCTTTTCCAGAACCGTTCCAGTGGAATGGCCTGAACCATTTGAACTTCCAACCAAAAAATCCGGTCTAGTTTTCAAAATAATAATGGTAAACGGCCCTGGATGATCGCAGCACTTCGCAGCACTAACCTTAATTAACTGATGTTATCGCTAAACAAATGCTCCGATTAGACAATTCTTTCAAAGCTATAGCCTATATACAGAAAATAGTTTTATGCTGTAGAGCTGACACGTTATGAAAAACTGTTTAATTTCTGTCTAACAGGCCATACACTATCATGAACTCCTCAAAAGTGCTCAGGAAGATGGTGACAGACCTGGAGAGGGTGACGCGTATATTAATCTTGGCGATATTTATCAAAGATTGCAAGACCACGAGAGGGCCGTTTTCTATCATGAACTCGGTCTAGGAATTTGCAAGGAAGTAGGCGACAGAGGTCGAGAAGGGCTCACGTGCAGTCGTCTGGGGAACGATCATCATAATCTTGGCGATTTCAAAAAGGCCATACATTATCACGAACTCGCTCTAAAAATTGCCAAAGAAGTGGGGAACAGGGCTGCAGAAGGTTGCGCGTATGGAAATCTTGGGAACGGTTACGGCAGTCTTGGTGACGTCAAAAGAGCCATCCACTATTGTGAACTCCATCTAAAAACCACGAAAGAACTAGGTGATCGGACAGGAGAGGGACAAGCATATGGAAATCTTGGCTTGTCTTATCACGGTCTGGCAGATTTCAGAAAAGCCATCCATTATCACGAACTTCATCTGGGAATTGTTAAAGAAACAGGCGATAGGCATACAGAAGGAAATGTGTATGGTGCTCTTGGCAACAGTTATCGCCATCTTGGAGAGTTGAAAAAAGCCATTCACTACCAAAAACTATCTTTAGAAGTTGCCAAAGAAGTTGGCAACAAGACTGGACAAGGAATAGTGTATGGCTATCTTGGCAACAGTTACGCAAATCTTGGAGATTTCAGAGAGGCCATTCAATATCATGAACTCCAACTGAAAATTGCCAAAGAGGTAGGCAACCGAAATGACGAACGATCCGCGTGTGGCAGTCTTGGTAACGATTATGCGTGTCTAGGAGACTACAAAAAGGCCATTGAGTTTCATGAACTGAGCCTAAAACTTAGCAAAGACATTGGCAACAAGGCAGCCGAGGGATATGTGTATGGTTTTCTTGGCAATGATTATCGATATCTCGGAGAACTCACAAAGGCCATTCATTATGATGAACTCCATCTACAAATTGCCAAACAAGTGGGCGACAAGGCTATGGAATGCGGAGCCTATGGTAATCTTGGCAAAACTTATCGCAGACAAGGAAACTTTCAAAAGGCCATCCGCTATCTCGAGCTGTATCTGAACGTTGCAAAAGATTTGGGTATCAGACGTCAAGAAGGAGATGCCTATAGTTGTCTTGGCCATATTCATGAAAGTTCCGGAGATTTTAAAAAGGCCATTCACTATTATGAGCTCGATCTTGAAATTGCGAAAGAGGTCGGTGACAAATCATCAGAAGGAAACGCCTATGGCAATCTTGGTGGTAACTACGCTAATTGCAGGGATTTCAAGACTGCCGTTGTCTATCAGGAACTTCATCTCAAATTTACCAAAGAAACAGGAAACAGGGATGAAGAAGGCGTAGCGTATTTTAACCTTGGTACGAGCTATGAATCACTAGGCTGTCTACCACGCGCTGTTACTTGCTATCAGTCGAGTGTTGGAGCTCTGAATGATGTTAGGGCTCGTCTTCAGTTTAAAGATGAATTAAAAATTAGCTTGCGCCAACAGTACGAGAATTCTTATACTGCCCTGTGGTCAACACTGTTGAAACAAGGGAAAGTTATGGACGCCTTAATAGCTTGTGAGCAAGGTCGCGCACAAGCTCTGGAAGATCTCATGGAATTTAAGTATGAGTTTCAAACATCCCCTAGAGAGTCATGTATGATGAATCATGTTGACAAGCTATGTTGCCTACCGCCAAACACACTTTTTGAAGCGGTTTTAAAAGAGGAGGTTGTCTTCACTTGGCTCATCCAGGATGGGAAAGAAGCGAAGCTAAACTTTCACGCAATTAATGACAATTTGTCGGGAGATACGATTCCTTCCATTAATGCTCTAATCAAACTTACTTTTGACGAAATCGGTGTCAGAGCCAGAGTAAAATGCGAGGATCGCTCCCTGGATAGCCTGCCAGGGGAGGTTCTGACAAATGAGAGGTCCAGTGAAACACAATTTTGTCCCTTGGATCAATCCAATGCATTGAGAACACTGCATGAAGTCATCATCGCTCCTATTACAGATTTGATCGATGGTCGGGATGAACTGCTCATTGTTCCTGATGGTCCATTATGTTTAGCTCCCTATGCTGCACTCATGGATTCAAATGCAAAGTATCTGAGTGAGTCATTACGAATCCGAATGATTCCATCGCTGACAAGCTTGAAACTGATAGCTGATTGTCCTTCAGATTATCATCATAAGCGCGGGGCGCTGCTTGTTGGAGATCCCTGGGTGCAGGACGTTGTCAGCTATAACCTAAAACAGCTGCCCTGTGCCAGAGAAGAAGTAGCAATGATTGGACGAATACTTAACACTGAACCTCTCACTGGAACAAAGGCGACAAAGGATGAAGTGCTGAAAAGACTCTCCTCTGTGGCCTTGGTGCACATTGCAGCACATGGCAGCATGGAAACAGGAGAAATCGCATTGGCACCAAACCTTTCTCGGGAAACACAGGAGCCTCAGGAAGCAGATTACCTGCTCAGAATTACAGATGTGCTGAATATTGAGCTGCGAGCAAGATTGGTTGTTCTCAGTTGCTGTCACAGTGGCCGTGGGGAGATCAAGGCCGAGGGTGTGGTTGGTATTGCGAGGGCCTTCTTGGGCGCCGGTGCTCGTTCTGTTCTGGTGTCACTATGGGCGATTAATGACGAAGCCACTCTGGAGTTTATGAAAGTTTTCTATCAGCATTTGTTGGATGGAAGAAGTGCCAATGAAGCTCTGAACCGAGCCATGAAATCCATGAGAGAATCTGAAAAGTTCCGTAAAGTGAAATACTGGGCGCCGTTTGTACTTATTGGAGATGACGTCACACTGGAGTTTGGTGGAGGTGACTAGATATCTTGAAAAGTAAGTAGGTACCTGATGCTAGTTACAATAGCCCATTTTACATTTGTGTGTGTAATAATAATAATAATAATAATAATAATAATAATAATAATAAACTTTTATTTACCCTCGGCAGTGTTTATAGCACAAGTGCTAGTGGGGCCGAGCATTAAACTTCACAGAGAAATAATTTAAATTGCAAAAAACATGGTTAAAAATCCCAACTTGCAGGAGGCCGACCGGCTGCCGATTCACAAGCGCGGCCGAGGAGTTGAACTCGGGACTAACGAGAAAGAACTCCAGCTAGTGGTCAGAGCGGGAGCTCCGGATTTCAAGTTCGGCGCCCACCTCGACCACCTCTCCTAACCTAACCTGGCTTTTGAGTGGAAGTGAGACTAGAATTTACGTGCTTTTGATGGAAACCACTTTACTGCTTTTTATTTAAAAATGATACTGTTCTTGCGTTAACTGGTGCATTTACTAATAAAAAGGACTAAGCACCAACTGTATCGAAACAAAGTTAACCTACAGCTCATCTTCTGCGTAAAGGCCAGGTCTTTAAGCACACAATTGTAAATCAGGTGTGGATAACAAAGGTTTCACTGATCTTTTTAAAGACGGTCGGCAACTTTCGTTTTCAGTATCTTTTTGAACGTTAATCTCTAACACATATTTTGCACAAAAGGTGGAAAATCGGTTGATAGAAGTCCGAGATATGGGGAAAAGAATAGCATAGACTAAATCCATAAAAACGCGTCTTTTTCTCCATTTTTAGTTAAAAGTTACAAAAATGCCAAGAAAACGAAGAAAGGTGTTTAATTCCGTGACATTGTACATCAGTGATCATCTATTGATGGCTGACACCGATTTCCATTAATTCCAGCACTTAAACTTTGCAGATCAATTCCATTCTTTATCAGTTGTTACAACAATAGTGGAGACAGCCAAATTCCTAATTATTGGTGAACCAATTATACCCTAGTTGTACTCTCGACCTTTTTGGTTACCATAGCAACAATATAACCTGTTAAAAACAGGCCTAAATTTAGCTTTGAGTGATTATAACACAAAACTAACTCGGTGACCCCATTTTTTCTTGACGCAACTTTTTGCGAAGTTTAAAAAATTGTGGAGATCGAGGGGTTCAAAGCCACTTTAAATTTCGAAAATTACTTATCAACGAAAGGCCATTAAACGTCATTTTGCATTTTTCCAGGGTTATAGTTTGATCTCTTTTTAGGGGATTTATAATATCGATACTTCTTTGATGAAGAATATCATATTTTATGTTTTGCATTTTGGAGCCGTGATATTCTTCATTAATTTTAGTATTGTAAATAGTTTTCTTTTCAAACTGATCATTGTAAATTTTTTTTAATGCAGGACCCTCTGGAAACCACCCTCGTTGCTGGCTGGGCCACCATGCCTAAATAAACTTACTTAGTTACTTACCTTCGCCCAAGTTTTTCTTAATTCTCTTTTTTCTTTTTTTTTCCTTTTTTTCTTGCAGATGCTGCCAAAAGAAGTCTCGTTTGTTGTTTTTGAGGTTTAGTGTACCAGTGACACATGCATAACTAATATATGGCCGGGGCTGTGTGGAGATTTTTCCTTTCGGGTTTTTGACACGACAGCAAATCTCCGTGACACAGCCCCTTTAACTTGGGATCTCTTGTATTCACGTCTACACGACTAGTTTACTAGTTTTACGACCACGCACGTATCTTTAATACTGAGTCGATTAAGCCTTGGTTTTTGTTCAAAGATTTTCAATCAGCGCAGTTTTCAATAGACCAAACAGGTGGTGTGGCCCAGTGGTAAGGGTGCCGGACTTGAAATCCGGAGGTCCCGGGTTCAAGTCCCGCCTCGGCCACGCTTGTAAATAGCCAGCTGGTTTGCCTCCTGCCAGTTGGGATTTTTAACATGTTGTGTTTGATTCGATTATTATTTGTTTCCTGTTATTTCTGAGTGGAATACCTGTAAACTGGCTTTGGGTAGCTAAGTTCATTTCCACTATGAAAAAAGCATTTATTATTTTATTATTATTTCCAAGTTGCTTTGAACCTCATTATGAAAGCAAGGCTAAGTGCAAAATTTTTGTTATGAAAATTAGTTTTCACTCATATGCAAGCAAAACAAAATTTTCATATGAAAGCTTTGCCCTTAGCCTCACTTTCATAATGAGGTTCACAGCAACTCAGAAGTGGACTATTGAGTGTGTGACCGTACGTTAGCTTTTGTTTTTCTTTACTCCGTTCTATGATTGGTCAGCAAAACCCGTGCTACTTTCTCAACCAAATCAAAAACAAACATATTTTGTTTGTTTCGAATTTTCATTGATTTATTGCAATTGTGCTGTTTTAATTGCGTCTGTTTTGATTTGCCAAAGCAATTACTAAATTGGTTTAGTACCTTATATGTACACCTAATTAAGAACCTATCTTATATTTTCATTGATCAAATCGTATTTTCGACCTTTTATGTGCTCTTAAGAATGTGTATTAATGGGGATTAAGTTTTTGTGCGGTTTCCTATTTAAAAAGTATCGCGCAAATTTGTTGTCATTTCAAAACCCAAAAATGTCTGTCTGTCAGCAGAAACAAAGAAATAATTGTCAAGTTTGTTATAAATTATCACCCCAGTGCAATAAAACTGTCGATATAGTGCCTCTGGCCAGAGACAGAGTAGGCCGGTATGGATTGAAACTTAAAAAATTGTGGGCTAATGTTTTTCATGTTCTCGCATTTTTGTTTCCAAAATGCGCTAGAACAGATCAGGAGTAGTTCCTCTCAGGAATTGAGTTGATTTCTTTCCTCTTGTCATTCTAGAATTATTTGGCAACTGATTTTCATCACCTTTAACAAGAGAGGCCAAAAACTCCATGATACATCCCCTTTAATTGGCTTGGAGTCCATGACCTGGACCCTCTCGGTATATCCCATACAAAACCTTGGAGTCAACTACTTCCCGAGTAAAAATTAATATATTTTTAGAACGGGTCTCAGAGAACCTTTGGAACACCTATAGTTCAATATAAAATGAAAGAAGATCAATAACGATGAAAATTTCATACGTCACAAAACAGTTGTAGCCACTAAAGATTAAAATACTGCGCAGCGTAATAAGTTAATGCGAATTTGAAGTTTTGTAAAATCAACGCTGTTAAAAGAGTTTCAACCGACGTTTCGGCAATGCTGCCTTCTTCAGGTTACAAAACTATACCGTTAAAAAGTTCTTTAAATTAGCTCACATGCCCGAATTCATAATCGCGCGCGACGCACGCAATTCACGTAAAACTTAAGTCCTGATTAAGGCCACTAGACTTGAAGATTTTAAGGTTGCGGTTTTGAAGGCAGGCTTAGCCAACCAAGAATACCGGAAGAAGCAGGAGATGCGGTTGATTTTTAAATATGGAACTGTTAATCCTGGTGGCCTTAATCAGGACTTTAGTTTTACGTGAATTGCTCGTCTTTCACTTGCTAGTGCGCTGGCATGCGCTGCCACACGTGCGTCGCGTGCACGCGCGTGATTATGAATGTGAGCTAATTTAACGAAATTTTGAACTGCATAGTTTTGTTCCCTGAAGAATGCAGCATTGCTGAAACGTCGGTTGAAACTCTTTTAACAGCGTCGATTTTATAAACTTCAAATTCGCATTATTTGCAAACGTAAACATACTGATCTACTAACATCAATCTAGGGTTGACTCAATACATATAAAGGCATGGAATTTTGAATTTCCTACGTGAATTAGTCGGCGCTAATGGCATTCATTCAAAGTGACCTCATATGGCCATTTTAATACCTGTTAACAAGGCCTTTTGTTGATAAGTTGTATCCGGTTTTCTTGATACTGGTGTTAAAAATTTTTTCCAGGCGCGCGCTGGAGACATGAAGAAATGTGACATTGCAAAATTAATTGCGTGCGTGCGCAGTAAGAATGCGTGTATGCAACTTAAATAAGCGTGAACGTCAGTGCTATGAAACGGACGAGAGTTTTAGACGATCATTGACATTACATGCTTAGTGCGTGGTACAGAAGGCCAATACGATAATGGTAAACCAAAAAGTCGTGTCTTTTAAAGCCTGATTTAGGCTGTGCTGCCTTCGCTTCTATGTCTATGTCATCTAGATTTCACTGCCATTCGAAATGGAAAACGTATAGCGTCGACATTTTTATAACAAAGTTTTTTTTTTTTGAGCGAATAACATTGTAGTCAAATTTCAAATAAAAACAATACCATTCAAATGGAAGGCTGCGCTTGTTTAATGAACCCATTTGAGTAGTTTTTCAGCAAGAAACTGTGTAAGGAATTCTGACTAGATTAGCGATAGCGCACAGGACGCAACTTCAGTAATGAGCGAATTGTTTGTAGAGTCCTCAAACAAATACAGCAGCCTGTCTGTATGCCAAAAAAGGGCTGCTTCTGGGTCTGTCTTCTCAAAACGAGGTGATTGTTGGCTTAATTCACGAAAAGACGTGACACATCTCACGACTGAAGAGATGATTTTAAGACAAAGATAAATTAGACATCTTGAGTCCCGCAAGCCAAAAATTAAAAAGTATGAAGTAGTAGTGATTTTTTTTTTTTATCTCAGATGACACAGGGGCAGCCACTCTCCTCCGCAGATGCCTCTTTCATGGGCGCAAGTAGCCCCAGGGGGTGGTGGGGGGGGGGGGGGGCTGGGGAGGAAATAAGCAGCGCGCTTGGGTGGACACTGGAGAGAGGGGCTTAATCAGCTATCCTTTTCCGTTATTTTTTCCCGTCAATTTGAAACATTGGGTGCCCGCTGACGACGATTGGAGACGAGGCTAAGTGGTTGCGTGACAAATTGTATTACAGAGCGTTACTTCCGAAACCGAAAGTTTTGATTTAAGCCCGAAAGGTAAATTCCTCTTTTCGATACCAGCTAAAATATCGAATCACTTTACCAGTTTTAGAAATTGACACTTTACTGCAAACCGGAATAGGAAAATGAAAGTTATCAAACGAGATTTCCAGTAGCATATAAAAACTAAACGAGAAAGTGTATCAAGCATATCATTCCCTAGTTTCGATCACAATATTTGTCAAGTTTCTAGGGATTAGGGAGCCCAACTTGCAATACGTCAAACGAAGAGACCTTCGAGCAAGCCTTGCAAGCAACCTGCTAGGCAGTAAATGTGTTGAGTTAACTTTACCCAGGTACGTTTTGGAAACTGTAGTGTCTAGAAATGATGGCATGATGTCCATACTGAAGTGAGAGAGTAAGATTTAAGCGAGCACATCTGGGTTGGTAGGCTTCTGTAAATCATGCTTTGGCTCTCCATGATCCACTGTAATGCTCTAGCTTACTACCCCATTTCTCTCACTAACATGTGCAGTCAAACCAACAAAGGCACTGAACTGTTCGGATACTGCAAATTATACACAGTCATGTTTATATTATTAATTAGTTTTCCAGTTTTAAGAGATTTTGAGTTGACATTTTACCGAATAAAACTGTAGATTTTTCTTTCTGACTTAAATCCGAACTTCTAAGGGCGATCTATCCGAACAGAATATCCAACGAAACTGAATCGTTAAATTGCGTGCCGCTGTTTTGTACATCAGACAGCATTTTTTGTGAGCATTTATTGAAGCTTATTAAAACATTAAGCATTATTCGAGCATTTTAGCGGCGTCTTCCCGGAATTTTTTTTTTTTTTTTTTTTTTTAAGAGAAAATAAAAACAAATCTAATGGAAAATGAAAACTAGAACTCAAGAAGGATTTTTGTCTCTGAAATTTAAACGCCAAGCAGCCCAGCTGTTATAACCAAGTGAAGAATAATGAGAACTGAATGGTAGAGTAGGCTTCAAGAGTCAAAACTAGACGTTCATGTATGTATGATAACCTGGGCAACCCAATGATTTATTACGGTGAATATCTCTTCTGCATGGCCTTAATCGCCTCAGAAATTAGGATTTAGTCGTGAAGAAAATCTACAGTGTTCGTTCGGCAAAATACCAGCTCAAAATTTTGCAACACCAGAAAACTAATTCCTTCGTTTTCGAGGGGGCAAATATGACGTTAAAAATGTGAAGAACAAAAAAGCTCCGCTAGCATTTTCGTAAAAACCGACAACAAGAAGTAAATAACAAGTAAATTCGGGGAATAAAATTAAAATTCCTAAAACTTTCTGCAGCTCAAATTGTCAGCTAAAGCAAAGCCATCCGAACAGGCGAATCTGCATTAACTCACAAAAATATTCTGTGAACGGGAACAAAACGATCTGAGAAATACAGGAGGCAATATTTTAACTATCTGGCTTCAATGTTCTCGTTGAGTGCTCCTGATTAACAAGTCCTTTGATGTTATCCTACCTACACTTTGTTGGATGTACAAGAGGAAGTGCAACGCGAGGGAATAATGACAATAAATCATGCATTGATCAGATCAACAATTTAAGCCCTTAGAATGATCAGTACATCATACTTGTAAGAGTACACAGTTGCTCTACAAGGTTTGGTTTTGGTTTCGCTCGTGGTCTGTTTACCGATGACGCGGACGTCATCAGCAGTTAAAATATACTTTTTAGGAAAAGGGGGAAGTAGTATCAGCCCGTCCGACTTTTCTTGGAAAGCAAATATGCGATTATTTGCTCTAGTCATAACCAATAACAAAATCCAAGTGTGGCAGCCGACCAATGTCGCAGTCCGACTCATAATTCAATGTTATACTACAGGGGCACCCAAATTAAAATTCTGTGTAATGTGTTTCCACATCGTGCTGTACTTTTAAAGACAAATTTGTGTAAGCTAATACACATTGATCTGTGCAGATGCTTTCATAGCTGAATATTTAAGTTGCAGAAAGTTTTAATAACAGAGGTTTTCGATAAACAATTTAAAACAAAAACAAGCGATAGCAATGTTGGTTTTACTGCATGACGAAAATGCTAGTTGAGTAGACCTTTTTTCGCATTTTTTAGCGTCATATTTCCCCTTGGAAAACGAAATTAATAAAATCTGTCCAAAAAGCCGAATGCTTTTTCAACATCTAGCTCTCCCTCCTCGAGATAATGATCGACTACAATTAAAAGCAATCCAATAAGATCAACTTCAGAAATGTGACTGAACAGCAGTGATACGGAGCTCTTTCGATATCGTTCAGAAAGATTCGGTCTCACGAAGGGCTAACGCTCGAAACGTCAGCGCTTGAATCTCTTTACGGTGGCCAATTTACCTTTAGTTATCAACTCTGTTGATAAACCAAACATCCGTTTCTACTCCCCACCGACGCAGCACCACAACTTCTTTAGAGACTAACCCTTACTACTGAATCGTTTAGCCGGCTGTGGATACTGCACTGAATAAAGACTCGTAAGTGCATGTACTTGAAACATTTTTTGAAACATCATCTTCAAATTAAAAGTAAACCAAATCGAGCCTGAGTTAGATAATAATTTAATAAAGTGATAACAGGAGCAAAGTTTAAATTATAATGTGGAAGGGTGCTTAGAATTCTAAACTGAATTTGTCCAAAGGTCTGGATAGCAGTGGACAAGTTAAAATAAGAGTTTAAAATTTATATTTAAATTGGTTGGTTAAACCAACAATTGTACCATGTTAACTTGAAACTCTCTTTCTAGTCACACATTGTCATGTATTCTTTCATTAATCTGTTATAGTTTTTTTTTCTTTTCTCATTAGCATTTGTATGTATTTATTATAAATTCAACTTTGTACTTTACGATTTAAAGCTGATGATGACAGAGGAGCTGTCGAAACATGTTTTCAAAATCAAAACTGTTGTCGTTTTTCTGAACTGAATTTGTAAAAATTTCACAATGAAACAATTTTTTATATATATTAACAAATTTTCAGACTTAGGGAAGCTTCTTTCTCATCACTTATGGCTGAAAGCCCAGCAGACGAGAAGCAAGAAAACGATATCACAACGCTTGGGGAAGTAAAACTGGATTTTGACGATGAAACCGTAAGCGGTAAGAAATACATAGTCAACAATTGGGCTACCTTGAAATAAACCTTTTTTTTTTTTCTTATTTTTTTGGCTATTTGAGCCTGAAAAAGTTCTTAAGTGTTCTTAAGTTATTTGTTAAAGTATATCAAAAAATCGGATACGGTATGCGGAAGTGACCAACACACCTTGAAGAGCAATATGTGCCGTAATGTGGTGTATATAGCCTGAAGGTTTACATGTATTATTTTATCCGTATTTATACTGTTCATTTAAAAAACATTTGGTCAAAATAAAAATGTTCAGCTTGGGTAATGTTCTTAGTATGTTCTAAAATTCTAGTTCATCGTAGCCTCTGACAACGTTCTAATGAAAATGATTCTAATTAAAAAAAAGTGTAAGCTGTTTTAAAATCGATCGCAGCAGTATTAACATATATTAATGGGTCATTTCACTGTTTACCTTTGCAATGTCTTGTCTGTTCATTAGCAATAGCCCAAGTGTATAAGAACGAAGGCAACAATGAGTATAGAAAGAAAGAATTCAAAAACGCCGTAGACTTCTACACGGAAGGAATTAAAGTGAATTGCAAGGATGATGACCTGAATGCCAAACTGTACAACAACAGGGCTACAGCTTATTTCAATTTAGGTTAGTTATTAGTATAAAGGGAACTTGCTGCGCCTTTCAATAACATGGGGGCTTTGAAGTTCAAGATTCACCAACCGTAACGCTTTTCATTGCCGTCAATGACTGCAGCGGACCTCTAAGAAAACAAAAACGGTTGGCTTAACGGGGTCAAAGGTCATGTTCGTGCGCTGTGATTGGCGGATTTCGATCAACTTTGTCGGTCAGCTAATTGTCGATGTAATTTTGATTGACAGCTGTCAAACAGGCGAGTCGTTCGTTGAGGTTGAAGTTCAGAGTCCGCATGTTATTGAAAGGCGCAGTAAGGGTAGACTAACAGTATAAGAGTTGCTGCTAAGGGACTGTTAGAGATGGTATTTTGTGACAATATGTTTTGCAGTGTTTTGTGGCACTTTATTGACAAAATCTTTGACGGTAAACAAAATTTTAAAAATCGTCGTACACTTATAACTAGTGCCAGTCCCCAACTGCGCACCAGAAAGAAAAATCCTAAACTCGGAGAAAAAGAGGTAGAGTTCCGATTTTTCATTACAAGTCGGCGATATCTCAGCCTTCTTAATAAAGCTTTATAATCGTTCACTGTTCTTGTAAATAATAGAACCGTTATACTGAAGAAAATCGCCATAACTTCTATAAAAAAAATTGCCAAATTTCAAACAACTTATACTTCACGTTTTGGACCTTGGATCCCAAATTCCTGGCTAAGGTCTTCTTTTCCCGAATATTAGTCATAAACCACGCAGATAGTAGGCACAATCCATAGGAAACTGATTATTTCTCCCACCATCCCGAGATGCGCAAAAACTATGCGCAGTAGCAAAAGAAGGAGCAACCCCGTCCTGCTTCTTTCCGGGTATATTTAAATTGTGCATTTTATTAGTCTTTTATTGAGCGCGCAGAGTGGCAACATTGTGGTTACAAGAACTGCATCCATCTGATAACGTGTTGACCCACGTTACTTATACATTATGAATCATTTCTTACCGGATAATTTTTGCCCAGCTTGCACTGGAACAACTGTATTTGCGTGATCTACAGAGGTACTTGCACTCGATAGAAATGTTACTATATTTCAATCTTCTTGGGTTAGCTATTGTGTTATATGAGGACTTTGTCTAGTTTTCAATCTTCGTCTCTTTCTTTCTTAGGAAAATATTATGAAGCAATAGCTGATGCAAGAGCTGCAATTGAATTGCAACCAACCTATACGAAAGCCATTGAAAGAGGTAAGGTTTAACCTTTTGAGCCCCAATGGTGATCAGAATCTAATTTCTCCTTTCAGTTTAACTGCTCGTTTAAACACTTAGAATATAGAAAACGATCACAAGAGATAAACATGTTTTCCTTTTGAGGTGAATTCTCCCAACTAGTAGCATAAGAAATATATTGAGGAAAGGGTTTATTTACTCTTCGCACAACAACTTACCCAGGAGGTCTTTTACTCATTTTCTTGCATGAAATACATCATTGCTTCTTATTGAGGGAGGCAGCGTAGCCTGGTACAGGTTAGGGCGCCGGACCTGTGATGCGGAGGTCCCGGATTCAAGTCCCACTTTGCCCACTTGGATTTGAATTGTTTCACAATAGCCCCGCTTTAAAATTCAAGGACACGCTTTGTATTCGAATAGACAACTGGGTGCCTCCCACCAGTTGGGATTTTTAACATATGTTATGTTCAGCTTGTATATTTATTTCACTGATTTATAGTGTCCCCAATTAGCGTTACAGTGCCAAATACTTCGTCACTTAATAAAGTCATTTTTGTGTATATTGTTATTTTTATTTCGTGTTTGTATAGTATCGCTTTGTATTTTTACGAGTTGTGCTGTGTTTTCACTTAAATTCAAACGACGAATAAAAATATACAGTGCTACTTTACACCACAATATCTAATAAGAGATTTATTATCACTCTTATAACCTTTTCTGATAAGTAGCAGAGAAATCCAAGAGGAAAACGGAAACAGGACAGGTTTTTCTTTCGCATTACCCAACAATCTGCTCGCGTGCTTCTTGTCTACCGCGCATGCTTAGCAAGCTGAGTGGTAAAGTTCATTGGATTAAACAACACCTGTTCCTCGTTACAAAGAGAATGAATGATTTCAGTAGTGTCTTGTTGTGCAACTGTAATACACCCGCCATCCAGAGACAAAATAAAAAAGTGAGGGAGGGAGAGAAAATAATTTTGACTTATCTTCGTATAAGCAGTGAAGAGGCAAGTCCCTCTTCTTACATGGATTAAAAACCTGCTTTGCGATGTCCCGGATGACAGTTAGAGGCCATCAATCAGATGCTGGTTAGAGATTAAAGTGACAGAGAATAATTTATTCCCTTTGGAAATGACTTTACTTGCGTTAATACTAATTAAAAAAAAGCATAAATGGTAGTAGTCGCCAAATCATAAACTTCCAAAGAGCAGCTTAATAGTTCTCTATAGAATCGTAGCAAGCCGAAAAAGGAATTAATTTCGTGTTGCCTATCTCTAATGTATTACTGATTTATGTTCTCTTCCAAAACTTTTTAAATGTATATTAGGAGCGAGTGCTTGTGTGAAGCTTGGTCTGTATGAAGAAGCCTTATCCTGGTGCGACAAAGGATTAGCAGTATCCTTTCGTAATTGTCTTTATCAGACTATAGCAGTCAGTTTCTGGGACAATTCAACAAAACAATGTTGAAGATGACTTCATAACGTAAACCAATAGCTCAACACATTTACCCATAATATAAAATCCCTTTATGGTAGGCTTGACAGACGGTCAACGAAAGCAAACGCAAAGAGAATTGTGTTATTCAACTTGACGGTAATAAGATGAACAAGACAAACAAGACATTGCTGGATATAAAACGCAAATCTGTTGACAAAGAAAATAAATTGGATAAGAGCAAGCAAGAAGAAAAGGAGAAAAACCTGAAACGTCAAACCGGGAAAGGCCAACAGGTACATCATTCAGAAAAGCTACCTGTTTTCTCTTTGAGCCCACCACAAGACATAAAAAAAAATTTTAACACGTTTGGGGGCAAGACAAGCAAACGGGAATATTTAAAATTTCTTTATTCCCTGGCCCTTTGTTTCATCATCATCCGATTTTGTTTTGGAATTGAATTTGAATTTCGTAAAGATAAATGTTTATGTACTTAATGAATTGTGTTCAAAAATGTTTACCTGAGCAACTCACAATTTGAAAGGTGTTCTCGCACACGCAAATGTCACATGTAGATATCTTTATTACGAGAAAGCATATTTGCTTTTATTTGAATCGGACCTTAGTTATGTTTGAGTTCTAATCCCTCTCCCGGCCAAAAAGGTATGAATCGAAATACAATTTTGGATAGATTGTTGTATATAGGCCGGCATTTTAGCGGTTAGAATAACAGCGTTGGGAAAAAAATACAGAAACTCTCTGGCAGACTCCATGGCTTCAATTTTGTCTCCGTACCTATTAGAGTCGATATATGTCTTCCCAAGAAGTCGTCACGACGACAATGACGTAGTTGAGATCGTATGCTCAAATTTAATTTTTGTGAACGGCAGTGCTTCTGAAAGGCCTCTCATAATCGAGTTTTTAACAAACAGAGAGATATATAGACGAAAAAAACATAAAAGATGACGTTATTCTTGTGTCAAACAGGTCAATTCAAAGACAAGCAAGGCTGTAGATGAACACTGGAGTGACAGTCCCCTTAATGAGGCTTCCAAGGAAGGTCTGGAGGATTTCTTTGAAATAGGTTTAAAACGTGCTGCAGAAACGGGAAACAAAGCCAGTCAGGGAATCCTCTTCTCCCTGATTGCGAAAAGTTATCGAAGATTTGGAGACTTCAAACAAGCAATTCACTATCACGAACTCCATCTAAAAGTAGCAAAAGAACTGGGTGACCGCAATGGAGAAGGAGGTGCGTATGGCAATCTTGGTAATGATTATTACGACCTCGGAGATTTCAAAAGGTCTTTATACTATCATGAACTCTGTCTTCAAATTGCTAAAGAACTAGGTTGTAGGGCTGGAGAAGGACTCGCGTGCTGCAATCTTGGCAACAGTTACCAAAGTCTAGGAGATCTCAAAAAGGCCATTCATTATCATCAACTACATGCAAAAGTTGCCAAAGAAGAAGGCGACGGGGCTGGTGAGGCAAATGCATATACCAATCTTGGCAACGATTATCTTATTCTTGGAGATTTTAAAAAGGCCCTTCATTACCATGAACTCTGTCTTACATTTGCCAAAAATGTGGGCGACAGGACGCTAGAAGGAATGGCGTGTAATGGTCTTGGTAGCGATTACCACAACCTTGGGGACTTAGCGAAAGCAATTCACTATCACGGTCTTTGTCTAAAGGTTGCTAAGGAAGTAGGAAACAGGGCTGAAGAGGGACGCGCCAACAGTAATCTAGGAAGCGATTATCACAGTTTTGGAGATTATGAAAAGGCTCTTCACCACCATGAACTGCATCTAGAAATGGCAAAACAGTTAGGTAGCAGGGCTGAAGAAGGAGCCGCGAATGGTAATCTTGGTAAGGTTTATTGCAGTCTCGGAGATTTCAAGAAGGCCATCTATTTTCACAACAGCTATCTAGAAATAGTAAAGGAGGTTGGTGACAAACTTGGAGAGGGACACGCCTATGGATGTCTTGGCAGCGATTATCACAATCTTGGCGATTTCAAGAAATCAATTTACTACCACAATCTTCATCTAGAAATTGCTAAAGAGGTCGGTATCAGGGCTTCGGAAGGAGCTGCGTATGGTAACCTCGGCAGCAGTTACCTCAATCTCGGTGATCTCAAACAAGCCATTCGCTGTCATGAACGCTTTCTGCAAATTTCCAAAGCAATGGAAAACAAGGTTGGAGAAGGATCTGCGTATGATAACCTTGGGAATGATTATTATAATCTCGGAGATTTCAAAACAGCTAAGCAATACCATAAACTAAGCGTTAAAATTGCGAAGAAAGTGGGCAACAAGTCCAAAGAAGGAATCGCATATGGTAATCTTGGCAACGCCTACCATAGTCTGAAGAATTTCCAAAAGGCCATCCACTGTCATGACCTTTCTCTAAAAGTTGCCAAGGAAGTAGGTGATAGATCTAGTGAAGGAAGGGCGTATGGTAATCTTGGAAACGATTATCTCAGTCTCGGAGATTTCGAAAAGGCCATCCACTATCATGAAATTCATCTAGAAATTTCCAAAGAAGTGGGTGACAGAGCTCAAGAAGGATCCGCCTATGGTAATCTTGGCAATGCTTATTACGCCCTCAAAGACTTCAAAAACTCCGTTCATTTTTATGAACTGCAACTGAAAATTACGAAAGAAGTCGGCGACATTGTCGGAGAAGGGGTTGCATGTGAGAACATTGGCTCTATCTTTGAATCACAAGGCTCTCTACATGACGCTCTAACTTTCTATCTATCAAGTGTAAAAATATTGAACGGTGTTAGAGCTAGTCTTCAGCTTAAGGATGAGTGGAAAATTAACATACGTCATCTATACCAAACGGTTTACACCAGGTTATGGTGCGTACTCCTGAAACAAAACAAGGTAATAGAGGGTTTATCAGCGGTTGAACAAGGTCGAACACAGGCTTTGAATGATCTCATGGAATACCAGTATGGACTTGCACCGTCTGACAATGATTTGTGCACATCGGACGAAGCTATTGCGGAAAAACTAAAGCATATTCAGTCAAATGCAATTTTTATTGCACTGAACAAGCGACAACTCTTTTCTTGGTTTATTCAAAGAGGAGAAATTGTAGATTTTTGGAGTGAAGAAATCAGCGATGGGCATTTGGATGATGCGACCACTTTCTTTCAGTCTTTAATAAAGACTGCTCTTGCTGACATTGGTGTAAGAGCCGGGTTACAGTGCGAGGATCGGTCACTTAACGAGGAGGAAGATGAAAACCTGGAAAATGAAAGATCCGATGAGACGCATTCTCGTCCAGAGAACCTTCAATCTAGTGCTTTGAGGTCATTTTATGACATAATCGTCGGTCCCATTGCAGACTTGATTGATAGAGATGAGATTGTCATTGTTCCTGAAGGTCCCTTATGGCTGGTTCCTTATGCCGCACTGATGGACACGAATTCAAAGTACCTGAGTGAGTCGTTTAGAATCCGTGTGATTCCATCTTTAACAAGTGTCAAGTTAATCGCAGACTGCCCAGCAGATTATCATCATAAGAGTGGAGCATTACTGGTGGGAGATCCATGGGTGCAAGAGATTATCCTTCCTTATGGAAGAAAGCTACAGCAGCTACCTTTTGCCAGGGAAGAGGTGGAAATGATTGGGCGGATACTCAACACTGTACCTTTGACTGGAAGGGGGGCGACAAAAGATGAGGTGTTGAAACGGCTCTCTTCTGTGGCATTAGTACACATTGCAGCACATGGACGCATGGAAACGGGAGAAATCGCATTAGCACCAAACCCTTTCAGAGAAACACAGTTGCCGAAGGATGCAGATTACCTGCTGAAAATGAGCGATGTGCTGAATACGAAGCTGCGAGCAAGACTGGTTGTTCTCAGTTGCTGTCACAGTGGTCGCGGGGAGATCAAAGCTGAGGGCGTGGTTGGCATTGCGCGCGCTTTTTTGGGTGCTGGTGCACGTTCTGTTCTCGTGTCATTGTGGGCGATCAATGACGAAGCGACTCTGGAATTCATGAAAAGTTTCTATCGGCATTTGTTGGATGGAAGAAGTGCCAGTGAAGCCCTGAACCGAGCCATGAAATCCATGAGAGAGTCTGACGAGTCGGAACTCGGCGAAGTGAAACATTGGGCACCATTTGTACTCATTGGAGATGACGTCACACTGGAGTTTGCTTCAGGAGGTCAATAGATGCGTGGAAATGTGAGTAGACAACTTTTTAACTAAAATGAGAGGCTTTAATTTGGTACAGCTTCTACTATCATGTTGTAATAGGGACAGGTTTCGTCATTACAGTTTAAGACTACCATACGCAAGCGTAACTCTCAGTGGATTGCACAGCGTCACTTGATTCACAATACGAACAAGTCGCAGTTAAAGGCCGTTAAATGCGACTTGTTCGTATATATTCTGCGGATCTCTACTCACATAGCACTTTCATCGTCATCGCTATCGTTGTCATCATTGATCCCCATCCTCATTATCATGATGATCATCACCGCCATCAACAACTTTAACTAAGGCTCTTTGAACATATAGGGGCGTAAATATTTCTTGCGTTATTTTCTCAAAATATGATTTTTCGCCAATGCGGGAGGCGGTTAAGGAGTTACAAGTCGAAGGTCAATTGTTGTTTTAACCCCGGCCTAAGTACCTGTAAACATACGCCTATGGCGTATCTTTGTTCCTTAAGAAAGTGACTTCCCTAAATGAAACTTTCCCCTTTCTGAGAATTTCTTGATGCAAACATTGTTTTTTTTAAAGTAATGCAGCGAAGTTTTAATTTTTCTCTCATTCCAGGTTTGTTATTTTTCTTCTCTTTTTTTACATGTGTTGGACAGAAAACTTGTACGTGAAAAGAATTGGCCCCAGCATGGAGACTTTAACCACACGCCCAGCTATTTGCAGAGCACCGTCTTATCTTGGAGTGGATTCCCCTCAAAGACTCAGAGACTCTATGGAACCAATGAGATGTAGAATTTTTTGATAATTTATCTAATTCGGAACATGAATAAGATTTAGGAATGTATTAGGTTATAGCTGGCCGGTGACTCCAATGATCGTCCAGATGACGAAAGTAAGACACACAAAGCATTTCCTTTCTTGGTTTTCAGAAAGCGTTTTTGAATATATGACTCGTTTGCTGTACTATCATTCATAATTTAAAACTTCTTTCACGTGTGGCCTTTTGCCTCACCTAAGGCAAAGTAGTCTTAGTACGTAGTTTATAGATATTGCTAATTTTCCATACACAATAGGCAATTTTGTCCTACCCTTCCGAGGCTGACCCCCAGGCATTAGGAATTTTGAAAACACACTGGGAAATGCTTTTATGCCCCAAAGTACAGCTAAAACATAAGTTTATTTCTTCGTTTCTGGACTTCGCTTCATCCTGATAAAGCAGGTCAAACTTAGTTTTTTATAAACTTTTAAAAGTTTTAGTTGAACTAGTATATTGTATAATTGTTATATCTCAACTTAGATTATCTTATAATAAATTTGTAATTGACTGGTTGAACTTTTAAATCAGCTAAATGATTGCAATTCTTTTTAATGAGCTAATTTTTAATATTAGTGTGAGGCGATTATTCTCACCACTGCGCCATCTCTGCTCCTTAAATGGTGGTGATAGTACATTGTGTTGTAATAGTTTTGTAGGGGAACTGAGGGCCGTAAACCGTTAGGTTTCAAGAAAGATAGATGTCTCAAAACCTACTTTTTAAAACTCTAACCTGCCATATTCATATGATATTTTCCTTTTTGTTATACGTTTTAAAGGACTTTTATTTCTTTGGAGTATTTGATTGACTATGCGCATTTGATCATTTTCTTGCGGTTATTGTTTTGCCACAAGAGATACCTCGCTTGAAAACCAACAACTGGTAGTTTAAATTGAGGGGAACGGTACAAAATTCAGAGGGAATGCTAATGAAACCAGCCAATTTGTACAATTTATACACTTTTTGTGGTAAATATGTCAATGGGCCACCATCTCGAAGTGGTCCTGGAGGAGGGGACCCCTTAGAATTGTTACAGTCGTGTGTGAAGAAGGGGGAGGAGGGTGGTGGAGGGAGGGCAGAACGTTGATGGTCACCAATATAAAGTGATGATTTAATAAATCAAGACCAGGCATGATTTGTTATTTTCTCTCGATCCAATATGTAGTCACATTTCATCGTAAAAGAAGTCTGCATAAACCACCTTTGATAAAAGTATGTACCGAACTATTAAATTCTATGAGACTTTTTTCTCTTCATTGTTAATCTCCTTTGGTGACATTAAGCCTTTAAGCCCTAGAAGTGATCAGCATCAACTTTCTCCTTGTAATATAAATGCTTATTCAACCATTGAAGTCATGAGAATTAAGGATATGATCACCAACAGTCAATTTTCCTGACACTTTATTAACTTCTCCACTCTACTCTTATAAGAAAAGTATGGGAACAAGATAGGAGAATTTGTTCTTTGATATTACTGTTTTACTTACTGATTGTGGTTTTTTTTGCTCTAGCCATTGTTGACGCAATACCTATTCTGTTATTGTGGTGAATATCTGGAATGAGGGGATACTTGGAAACAAAAGTGACAGCTAAGAGTGAATAACACCACAACGCCTACTAGAATCCCACTACTCCAAGCGGAAATAACTACAAGACAAAAAATCAATCACAATTGGATTCCAAAACAGCGCGAAATGACACCAAAATAAACACCACAACTTTAAAATCAAAAAGCTCCTCCTAACCTCTGGGTACTTTTAAAAAGATCCAGCCAGCCGAAAGGGATTTTTTACTCTACGTCACTTCAAGCCCTCGTAACAGCGCGAAGCGCGAGGCGCGAGACAGAAGCGCGGATCGCGAGGGAGGGGGAAAGAAAATATACTCTCGTCTCGCGCTCCGCGCACTTGTCTCCCACTTCACGCTTGGCTTAATGCAGGCTACGTCACTTCTGAACTAGCTGCTCCATAGATTTTTAGGATCATCATCTCTGAGCTCTATTCATTTTGATTTTTCTTCCATTTTCTGACAGCGTCGCCTAAGGAAAAAGTGAAGCGTTCCTTTGTTTTCTTCCTTACGTTCTTCTTCCTCTCCTTCGAACATCTTCACACAAGCTTCAAGTCCTTCGCAATCAGTGCCTCTGCAATGGGGTGGTAAAACTTGCGGTGCTCCTCGAACGTTTTCACGGCCAACTCCTTTGATTCTTCGCGTGCGTACAACTCCCTAAAGAAACCAAAGAACGCAATTAAGATCAACAAGCAAACACATCCCTAATGGTCTCCATATATTGCCTCCAGATCCAGTTGGGAGAATTTGTTCAAACATCATGACATTTTCCTTTAGTAATCAGTGATGATTTTCTTTATTCTCGTATATAGTAGTCTGTATGTTCGATCTTGTAATGATGTTGTAAGGAAAAATTAGGCACCCATCACAATTAGGGCTTGTGGGATTAACGACCATTCACACCGCAGTGGTTGCATCTTTCGAGTCTGTGGATATAATCCTGAAAAGTGGCAACTCCAGTGAGCGATGCTGATTACTTTTTTGCAACCAGTAAATAAAAGCCACTTTCAGTTCTTTTACTTGCTACTACTTTGTTTTTCACTTTCCCCAAGTGACAATCACAAGCATTTGCCAAAATTAAACATTACATAATTACGTCCAAAATTTCATATATCATTACCAGGATTTAAGGTAAAAATTAATTTGTTCATAAGGGCCCACTGAGCCCTAGTTTCCTACGAAGCCGTTGCTAGGTTCGTCTCACAATGCTTCTCCCCACTACAGTCAACCCCCTTTATTGCGGACACCCTCGGGACGGCGAGTTACTAGGGACCGTTAGAACGTGTACGACTACGAGTTTTTACCGCGCGAAGTCTGGTTCCGCGAGATGGCGTAGCCGTCGTCGAGAGCGAACATAATGTTTCAGATTCTTTAATGCATCGGTGACTACGAGTTTCACTCACGCGATCCTCACTCATGAAGCATTTTCTTTAGTTTGTTTTGTCTTTCTTCGCGATGTTCAGCCGCAAATCAATGAAAGAAGCCGCAACTGTAATGTACACGAGAGAAGCGAGAGTCGGTAATACAGTCAACGCTCGCCTTGCGGACACCTCGCTATTTCGGACACCCCGATAATACGGACAGCAGCTAAATCCTCGGCAAAAACAACTTACAAACGTTTGACTGAAATAAATTCCCACTAATAGGACTCTCTCTCTTAAGGACACTAACTCGCGGTCCCGAATGTGTCCGCAATAAAGGGAGTTGACTCTAGCAGGAATTTATTTCAGTCAAACCTCTGTAATTTATTTTTGCCGGGGATTTAGTTGCTGTCCGTATTATCGGGGTGTCCGTAATAGCGAGATGTCCGCAAGTCGAGAGTTGACTGTAGTTAGTGGGTAGAAGCGTTGCGTGACGACCCTAATAGCGGCTGCGTATGAGACAAATGGAGCCCTTATTCAAGCTATTTTACACTCCTCACTTGTATACTGGTCTGATGTACTTCATTCGTCCCTGTATGGTGATGAACTCTACTATCTCTGGATAACGCTCCTGGTACGCACTTCGCGCGCAAAGCCTCAACAACCTAAAATAAGGCAAAAGGAGGTTGATTCAGCTGTACCCGACGGACGAAGGCAAAGTTTTGGCGGCGGAGCGACCATGTCGTTAAGGCCTACAGCGCAAAACTTCAACTTTGTGCGGACAATACCGCCAGGTACAGCGGCTGATACCTTTCGTCGCTGACAGATGCTAAAAATAACTCAAATTTCTGCAAGGCTGATCGGACTGCGTAGAAAACTTATAAACACGACAGCGACATGATAAAGACCAAACCGAGAATCAACAGAATGCGGCAACCGAAAGCTGTTCCGAACTTGTTGGCTCTCGCTAGCACGGTGTAGCACAGCAAAAAGTAGAACAACCAGCGCGAGCCGAGCCCGGGGGCGGGGGGGGGGGGGGGGTTACTTCCTTATAAGAGGCTAATGGGGATGTGCCGCTGGATGGGGTCGCATTTTCACGACTGGATTGACTAGAATGGGGTCGCATTTTCAATAGAGTTACTAGAACGGGGTCGCACATTTTCGGATTTTTGGGGTGAGAAAATTCTATCAAGTAGGGATTCAAAATGGTCTCGGTTAAAAAGTTCAGAAAGTTGTTGTTTATTAAATGTAAAAATCACCTCGCATTACATTCCGTTCTTGAAAGTAGATGCATAAATACATGTAGAAAGTGACTTAGTTGGGATCGCGAAAATTACATTTTCCCAAAAAGTGACTAAGATGGGGTCTATAACTGGCCACAAAATAGACTATAATGGGGCAAATGTAGAATGTGACTTAGTTGGGATCGCGAAAATTACATTTTCCCAGAAAGTGACTAAGATGGGGTCTATAACTGGCCACAAAATAGACTATAATGGGGCAGGGGCTCTGAGAGGCCAGCGGCACATACCCAGCAAAACGTAAACCAAATCACCTCCCCCCCCGGGGAGCCGAGTGGTCTACCAAATGCACGTGGTAGTGATTTCGGATGGGCCCAAATTCAGACATCCGTCCACGTCTACGAACAATGAACAAAAGAACTGAAAGATTATGTCGCTGTCGCAATAAGTTAAATGAGAAAAGCAAAACTTTCTATTTCTTTTCATCCGGTATGTCGATGCTTATTGATAGTTCAACAAGTCGCTATCATTCTGCATTATTCAAAGGTCAATTCAGCCGCACTCTGGCCATACGAGACACAAGTCTAGAACGTAAGGGGGAAAAAGGCCAGGAAGGGGGAGGGGGGTGGGTGGTAACAATTAAGACCAAAACGTTGGAATGCAGAGGATCACGCAATGCACGAAGCACTCAGCATCAGCACAAGAAGAACGAACACTTTCGTTCTTCGTGAGCTTATGCTTATGTCACAATTTCCATTAATGAGAACGCGGCAACATAAAAACAAGCATAAGCACAAGGCATTCAACCGCTTCGTCCGCCATCTTGCTTAAAATTGAGAGGAGCTGGTATCGAGAATTCCGACAAGAAATAGTTTTCTGCGCGTGCGTCTGTCCTTATGCTTTTGTAGCTAGTGTTTTCACTTGCTTATCTTTATTCCTATGCTTATGTTCTAGTGAAAATCAACCTTAAACTATTAGGAAACCTCGAGCTACTTTCTCAACCAGTGAGAGGCGTGATCAAAACCAATCGTTTCTCGTACACGCTTCCCCGTGCTCGGTGCCGTTGACACGTACTTGCTTCGAGTTCTGGGCCCGGTAAATCAAAGGATAGGTTAAACTAACCTCTGGTTAGGGCTAACCGAAGGTTTAATTTCTTAACCGCAGGTTTGTTAACTTGTGCTTAATATAGCGTTGCTCAAAGCACGATTAATGAGCCGTTTAGTTAACCTTATGTTAGACGCGGCTAACCGGAGGCTAGAAAGCCATAATACTCTTTTCGTGTACTGTTGCTATGGTGAGCAAATTGCGAGCGCAACAGTGGCTTTCCTGGCGGAGAGAAGCGACCGCCGGAAACACGTCTGCGTTCGCCGGCTATCTCACGCAAAACCCGAACACAAAATTTTAGCCTGTTCGAAGTTGCCGTTTTGACTAAAAAGTGGAGAAACCTTTCGGCCAAAGTAATAACCTAGGGTCTGGTTTTACGACACTCAAATGAGTGAAAACAGTTCTAAGATATTTATGTTGTTACAATGCTACAATACTTTCTCATGTTCGGATGCTTCATTTCCTTGGAAGCTTGGTTCTGCCCCAATTTTTGAACGTCCCAGAAATTAATGTTAGAAGCTAAAGTAGATTTATAGATGTTGTTTACCTAAACTTGATCTCAGAGTTTCTTGAAGAAGTGAGATCGTATACTTCGGCCATTCTCTTGAGATGCGAGACGGCCAAAGGCTTCTCGTTGGTCTAATTCAGCAAAAAAAAAAAAAAAAAAGAAAAGGATGTTATGCACCTAAAGCTAAAATGGCCGTTATCAAGCGATTTCCCCCCCCCTCCCCGGGGTAGCGGGTCAGTTCCCCAAACCCTTACCCTAATTAAAACCAACATATGTAACTTCCCGGCCTGTGGCTTCTAGAATCCATACCCGTTTCCGTAAAATCTATACCCGTTTGCAGACTTTGGGGTCACAATGGTCTTTACCCTATTTCAGACCAAAAAGGCTCAAAATCCATACCCTTTAGCGCCGCATATACTGTAATGTCTTATATAGAGGAATACTTCCCCCCGGATCCCCCACGGGGGGGGGGGGGGGGGGTTGTCACCCAGCGAAAACAAAAGTGCAAACAAAACCCACCCATATAATGTATAACGGTTTAAACGTCAAATTGTCTTAAGGTAATTATCGACGAAATAGCCAAACAACCAAATATAATATAGTAGAGAGGGGAGGGGGAGAGGGTAGTTTTTAAAGAAACTGCAGTTCTGTGTCCTTGGGGGAGTAAAAACGAATATTTGCTTTCATCAACTGAGTCATAAGATAATTTTGCCACCGTAAAGAGATTCGAGAGCTAGAGGTTTCGAGCGTTAGCCCTTCGTCAGAGCGAATCGCCATGCTATACACAGGACAGCACTGCCGCTAAATAACTGAATGCTACACTATTTCCGTACTTACCTTGTCAACAAGCTGAGCTAAAAATTCAACGACTTGAGGCGGTGTGAAGTCCTTGATGTCATCAGCTGAGAACGAGTCAAGCTCTGCCTCGCTGGCCTGCCAAAGGTAACGCAACATCGCTTAATGTTAAGAACGGCGCCTCCTTTTGTTACTGCATATACGTTCTGCGCATGTCGGGATGTCTCAAGAAAATCTGCTTTCACAATAACGGTGCCGTCTAATTCGCCTTCTAATGCGAGGTTTATGACTATGCGGGAGAAGATCTTAGAAAGGGCTATTGAAATCCAAACAGAAAATTGGGGTTACCACGCATTTTTCACAGATATTCAAGCTTCAATTTGAAAAAAAAAAAATTTCATACATTGACATTGGTTTATTGTCGGTTATTGATTTTTGCAATAACATAGAAAAAGTACGAGCGGAATTGGCTTTTATTTTCGGTTGAGAAACCCGAGTTACATCTGACGTCATTCTTATTGTCTGTACTCTTATAAACAATAGCTACGAGCCAATCAGCGCGCGAGAATTTGAACAGTTATTGTAAAACCAAAATTAGCAGTAGTGTTATAGACGAATAAGGCAAATCAGGCAGGGATAGTGAATACGGGTTGAGTGCACCCACCTTCAGCCATCTGTCACACAAGGCAGTGCAGGGATCCGTCAGGCTTGTATCATACCTGGTGTTAAACATGAAGTACCAAACACTGATTAATCACATGTTTTTGTTAAGGGTTTTTCTTTTTTTTATTGAAGAACCCATCACGCTTTTGTTACTGACAGAGTGCACAGTCACTGGAGTAGAAGTTTGCGAGGGACGAATACACTGTATCTGGTTTTCTCTAGACAAACGCGCTTTTATTAATTTTTTAAAAAAATATTTAGTTTTAAAACGGGATTTTTTGAGGTTAAAATCTTTAAAATGAATTAAGTTTCGAGTGATCTGACTACTCTTTTTTTTTTTTTCTACTCTGTTTTTCACGTATACACGTTGTTGTGAAAACAGGGTTTTGGCCTTCACAAATGTGTAGAAGGACAAACGGGGAAAACTCTATAAAGACCACTTTGAGAAAGGCCTTTTCCTGGAGAACAATCGCTGGCTGCAGGAAGGCCGGAATCTATTACGGCAAGCGAATACCTTCAACTGAGTCAATAAATCCGCACAGAACTTGGCTCCAACACAGCGTTTAATACCAAGAATATAACTCGAGTGCAATCAAAACAAAACCTGGTAATTACAAAAAGTTAACAAAACCTTCTGATTGATGAAATTAACGGACGATTTCTGTCCGATCTGGAGGCAATTCGGGTGCAAAATTGCTGCCATTTGCTGCCGTTTCCCGAAAATCGCAGCTAAGTTGAACAAAGGTCCGAAAGTGTTCGACACCTCTGCGATATCGTGGCGATGAATTTCACCCAGATCTTACTGAAATCAGTTACCATCATTTTACACTTGAGCGCGGTCGAGCGGGACAAAAGGTAAAATTAATAAGCGGAGGTTTTTTGCTCGTGTAGCTGGAATACCGTACCGTAAGTTATTCTTTATTGCAAATACTCTCCTATGAATGCCCCACCCCTCCCCCCCATAAATGCTCTCACTTACCAGTCAATCACATTCACAGGCGGCATTCCAGGTTTGTAGAGCCACGCTTGCCAATCAACCTGATTCAGCACATCTTTCTATTAACAAATCAATCAATCAATCAATCAATCAATCAATAAAATAAATAAACTTTTAAAAATTAGAATGAGAATTATGTATCAATCAGTAAATGACACAGGCATACTCGGAAAAAAATCCGAGTGTTCCTATCAGGAGTCGAATCTAGGACCTTCCGATTCTTAGTTCGGATGCTCTACCACTGAGCTACAGGAGACTCGTGGGAGCTAAGGCCATTAAACTAGGTTCATCGGACAAACACCTTGCATACTGCTAGGATTGGAATGCCAATGTGTGGCATATGCGCAATGGAAATAATGTGATGGAATATGTTCAGCCTGGTGAATAAATGAGAATGATGTATTAATCAGTAAATGACATAGGCATACTCGGAAAAAAAATTCGAGTGCTCCTATCAGGAGCACTCGGTATGTGAATGAAATCGTTCCTGTGATCAAAAGTAGGCCCCATGTCATCATTTGAGTCTTTGGAAAGAAATCCAAAAAGTGTGACTACTCAAATGAAAGCTACTGAACAGTCTTTTCCTTCTTTTCTTCGCTTCCATTTCCTTTTCCTCCTTGTTTTCCTTTTCATCTTCAACATGAAAATGTGAACATTTTACCTTGTCGTGGAAATACTCCTCAAGATATTCTTTCCACTCTGCCGTTGTAACAGTTTGGTACTGATATTTTTCCAAGTATGATCTGAGAAATGGTTCAAAAACCTCTGCAAAGTCAGACGCAACAATTTGATAAGAGTTTTTTAAAGTCACTTTTTGATATATTGGTCAGTCCGTCAATAACCGGAGCAACCAGCACCGTTTGCAACGTTTTACATGGTTGATCGAGAGGACCAAAGAAGGATGATGATGATGATGATGATAATGATGATAATGATGATGATGATGACTTTATGAACGAGTCAAGCAACAATCTGGCAGAGGGGAAATTTCCACTGCTAATAGGGACACCTAACTTTCTAAAATACAATCTAAAATACAAAACGAATTAATGATAACTCACTAACATACCAACTACTCAAACTCTACTTATAATTATCCAAATTATAAAATCTTGTAACTAAAACCGTAATTGCAAAATGCAGAGGTGGCAGCTTCTACATCCATCTAAAATGTTACTTAGATCCAGACTGCGTATCCGGGTCTTAAACTGCTTAAGACTGGTAGCCGAACAACAGAATAATGCTCCCAGCCCTAAAACAAACAATGCAGTTGCAGGTTATCAGGGTCCAGTAAAAATAGAGCTTTTGAAAGATGCAGGTCTCCGTCAATAACCACAAAAGTTTTGTTTAGCTGAATTAAGGACGGTGTTTACTAATACCGAGGTATTTTTGCGCGGTTTATAACTATGAAGGAAAAGCAGATTTTAGCAAGGGCTGTTGAAATCCAAAAAGAACATTGGGGGGAAACAAACCTTTATAGAGATAATTAAGCAACGATTATTCTAAAAAGTCGTAAAATACAAAGCAATGTATGGCGTTTCTTTCCAAATTGAAGCTTTTAATTATCTCTAAAAATGCGTGTTACCCCCATTTTTCTTTTTGGATACCAAGAGCACTTGCATTTGCTGAGTTCTGCTTTCTCGGCATAGTTTTAAAAAAGCGCAAAAATATCCCTGTATTAGTAGGCACCACCCATAGGAAACCCGAGTATCTCGAGATGCTCAGAATGTATGCGCAGTAACAAAAGTAGGCCTTAAGATTTCCCTTTTTGAATTCTGTAACCAGCCCACTGGGTTATTGATTTAAATGCTGTTTTGGCGGGAAAATTATTCAGATCATAATCCTGCCAACACATGACCAGGGGATCTCGTTTTGTAGTCGAGTTGGACTTCTAATATTACAGTAAGTTCCTTGCTGGCAAGCAAGCGCTCTAATTGCGAGATTTACTTGGGGCGCGAGCGCCGAGCGAGGCAAATCCGCGAGAGGATTGGGGCGGGCCATGTGAGACTAAATAGAGAGCCTTCTCGCAGGCTACTAAGTTCCCGGCCATATAGCTCAAATGTCTGCCAAATAGTTTTCTAGTCTACGTGCATGTATTTAGATCATCTTTGTACTATATTGCAGACACCATTATTTACAATCTTATCATGAACACGCAAATGAGTAATCACTAAGAGAGTCAAATTGTGAAGTCAAAGAATAAACCTTCTACAAACAAGCTAGCGTAAGTCTGCTACAGTGCTTTCTAACCTGGCCCTCCGAGGATCCTTTCCAAGTAGTACAAAAAGCAGGAGCCTTTTTCATAAGGCACCGAAGAAAACGAGTCATCGGGGTCTATGTCCTTGAGGTCCAACACCAGCTGTGTCAGTGGGCTCTCATCCGGGAATTGCTTCAGCTGTCAATGGAGATTTAAAATCGTGTTTACGGCAAACGTGAGATTTGCGTTTATGATTTCTTGAAAAAATTCATGAGTGCACAGATGAGAAAAGCGCAAAAGAATTCTGGCCGTTGATGCTAACACAAAACCACTCAATATTTCTGAGAAACTTAAACAGTGAGCGGTTTTACATGTAAACTAAAACAGGCCTTTTGTGCCCCAGGCTCTCCTTTTTTCCAAGGACCCTAAGACTGTGGAACATGAAGTAGAGCCAAAGGGTGCTTACCATTTACGAAAACCACCTGGATGGAAATTTTCAGCATATTAAATACGAAATAATTTAGCTTGTATTAACAGAAGATGGATAACGTGCAAAATGAATGAACATCATCTTTAAATCCCAAAAGGAGAAATAAAAATGCATCACTTTGACCAGAAGCCCATAATTTCAGAAGTACTCCAAATGGAATGACACCTAGTACCATTTGATTTTCCAACTGTAATTTCCGGGTTCTCCACGTAAATGGTAAGCACTCAAAATCTCTAGTTACTTTCCAATCTGAGTTAGACTTTTTATTTTCTGCTACGGAATATTCTAGGTTCTAATTAGCGGCCGTTTTTTTTGTCACTTTCGTTCTAGTTAATTTTCCGTTATTGTTTTTATATTTCCCGTTAGTCTCATAGGGGCCACTTAACACTTGTGGCACCTAATTATGCGTACTCGGAGTATATAGCACATGTTATTTTATTTAATCTCTGCTTTCGGTTGCGTGTTTTGGGGTAGCGCATATCTACCGTTTAGTTACAAACATTCTGTCAAGTCACTGCCGTTTAGTTTATCTTTATTTGGAGATATCACCGATAAGGTTCGTATCGTCGTTTTTATGCGTCTTGTATTATTTGTTGTTATTTTCGTTTCACTTGTAATTTACGCTGATGCTTATTTTTTAACTTACTGTTCTAGAACCAGTTTACTCAGTTTACTGAGTGTCTTCGGGTGATTGAATAAAGTTTTGACGTTGCATTCGCCGGTATTTCTGCGGCTACACTTTCTATTTAATTTTACCCTTTTTTGTTACATTATTCAACTTTATCTATTTATTTTTATAGTCATTTATTGCATGCATTGTTGATAGTTCTTTTTGTTCCTTTCTTTTAATATTTAGTATAGTTGGTGACTAAATAAATGTAGATGTAGATGTAGAATTAACACTGGAACAAACTACTGTACAAAATAAACAAAACTTAAAAGCAATTCTTAACTTACTGCATCTTTCAATGTTTTCCATCCACCTGAAAAAAATAATGAAAGAAGGAACATCATGATCAACCTAAAGTCGCCTACGCAGCCATTATTTGGCTCGACTCACGCAACACTTGAATGTGTGACAAGCCATTTATATAGGCTGCATAGGAGACTATGATTAAACATGCTTATTAATTAATAGATTAATTAATAATAGGTCACGAGAAAACGATCATCAAAGATGAAACATCTCGATGTGTAAACAGATAGTGTTTACTTATTTGTATCAACTGCATGGGGTCAGAATGAAGAAAATTCATGTTACTACATACTGGACCCTTAACCACTAAGTACACGCAGTCATGTAAATCACATCATACATTCGGTAATTTTAATCACATTTAAATCACAAGTGAATTGCAAAAGGCTCATGCAGCCAGAACTTGTTTTCATTTTCATAGCAAAAAACAGCTACATGTAGGCTGGAGAACTACAACTTTAACCTGTGGTCAGAGCTCTCATTAAGGGTAATAACTTTGTAACACCTGTTAGATCTCTACAGTATAACCTTGAAAATAGTGACATTTATAATTATTTGGTAAAAATTCATGTAAGCCCCCATAAAGGAAAAGTAATAATCCCATTAACTCAAAATTACAAAGTAAATGAATTTACTTAGACTTACCTATGTAAGCGAAATCAACCATCTTTTCATCTTTTGTCCGTCCTAAAATTTTACGTTCTAGAAAGACAGTGAATCCTTCATTTAACCTGCAAGAAAAGCAAACGAACATAATTTTATTTAATTATTTTTTTCTGGCATCAATGTTTTTCTTTTACTGTCTAAAGACAGCATTCTATAGAGTGTGTCCACAGTGGCCATATTGGAGGAGCGAAAAAATAGAATGATTTTCCTTTGGGAAATAAATTTTATTGAGTTCACTATAGAAATAATGCACTTTTTATTGCATTTGGAGTCGAAATTGTACAAGGGACTGTCAATCAACTAATGAATGAATGGCTCTTGGGGTGTGTATCTAAACTGTAGCAAAAAAAAAAAGATTTTGCAGGGGCAGATGACATCATCACCAACTTGGCAAAGGAGAGAGAGCCTGGGATCGAGATCCTTGAAAACACTCCCTAATCTTTGATTATTACAAGTTTTATGCAAATATCTTCTATTGTTTGGCTCCTCCAACATGGCTGCTGTAAATACATTCTATAAAAAATGATATTTCACAGTTGACATACCAAAAATGTTCCCAGGTTCGGTTAGTGACAAGATTTCCTGTCCAGCTGTGTGAGATCTCATGGGCAACAACCTGATAGACACACAAGACATTGTCAAAACTGTTACAAATCATTTCTTTATTAATTATAGACTTTTTTAAAACATGTTTACATATATGTACATTTTGGCCTCTAATTAGTTTAGTATTCTAATGTTACAGTACTGCTCAAAAGTAAGTTACCAGTCTCGTCTTGTTTCTCGCGAGATGAGAGTCGCATCTCTCAATACAAGCTTGATTTTGTTTGCAACCAAGTTCATGATCGATAAGCCTGCGATCAAACTCCATAAATTCAGCTTGCTGCGTGACAAGGGTGTCATGCTGTATCAACAACACTGACACTCAACTTATATTCTCTCGAAACTCTCGTGAAAAAGTTAAGCCTCAGTAATTACAGTTTTTCAGCCCCTCGCGAGATGAGTGTCTTGTCTCTCGATATGACCCTCTCGTCTCTCAAGATGAGACTCTCGTTTCTCGAGAAGAGAGTCTTGTCTCGTGAGAGGGTGGTATAAACTTACTTTTAGAGCAGTACAATTTTTTTTATTATTTTTATCTTCCTTTGAATTTATGTACAGCTTCATTGTATAACTGCATGCATGCTTTTTGAATTCTGCAGTGCATAATAAGGTATCTAGTATCTATAGGCAATGTACAATGTATCTAGTTTGAGGTGGGAGGCACTTACCCAAGGGAAGCCAAGGCTTGAGACTATACCTTTTTAGCTCACTAACCCATTGCCTACTAACAGGTCTGATTTCACTAAAGCCAAAACAAACTTTTCACCAGCCACACTTTTACTAATTTTGTTTCATGAAAAGGGGAGGGAGGAAGGTCAGACATCTTTTATTAGATGTGTCAGTAATCTAATGTAAATTATTAACTAAAGAAAAATCTCCCACACCCATAAAGGTTTTTTCACTGGTTACAAATTGTGTTATTTGTGATTGAAATTTCCCGTTGACCATAACACAAAATGTCATAACTCTACGCATGTAGCACAAAAAGCCGCCAAATGTTTTCTTGTTGAGGCTTGATTTGTTTTTGTGATTTTTTAAACGTTTTCCGTCTTTGTTTTCTGTCCAGTAATCCTGTGCTAAAAATTATTTTTACAAACCAAACTGGCTATTGAAAGCACAAATTAAACCTACTAGCCAAAACTGAATTTTTAAGTTTGTGGCTAGCTGGCTACCATTAGTCTTGAGCATGGAAGCCCTTACAGCAAATCCTCAAATAAGTTAGCACCACTCTCCCCCATTTCATTACAACAGTTCTAAAATTTATGCCATAACATTATCACTTACACTTTGTAACTAAGGCTACTGGTTCAAGGAAATGGGAACACGAAATTCAGTCAATAAATTTGAGTTGGCCTTGCTATTTTTAGTAAATTGAACTAAACTTAGAGAATTCTATTATAAATTATTACATAGAATTATTGTTACAAAGAAGGAATTGTATTACTTTGGTATTGAAAATAACAAAGACTGCCTATACTGTAATGAAGGTGACTCGATGGGTCATACTTTCATCGACTGCCACTTTTCCAAGTCCTTTATCAGTAGTTAACGTTGTGGAATGGTTCAACAGGGAACATGCCACCTCCTTTTCACCCTCCACTGAAGAATTTCTATTTGGTAAATTTGGTAATGATCAGTTATCGTCTTCAGATATGTCACTTAAAAAGTTTAATTATTGCTTGTTATTTGCAAAATATTATCTATACTGTCAAAAACTGAACAAAAAACAAATCAACTTTGATGGGTTTAAGCAACGTATTGCCTTGAAACTTCGCATTGAAGGCCTTTCATAATTCAATCTCTTTAATATTCATTATTAATTTATTTTACTCAGTCTATATTTAACATGCCTGTTACAACTTGTGTTTGTGTGTACGTTTTTGTACATGTGTCCAGTGTTGTGTAACTGTGTGCATGTGGTTTAAAATAATGCGAACGAACCTTTATATGTGTCAGCACTCCCAGAGATATTTGTAACTTTATTTTTGAAATGTAAAACTACAAATTGTAATCTTGTTATTTCCAATAAAGATTTGCATTAAAAAAAAAAATCACTCACACTTGTGAGAGGTCGGCCACCCTGCAACATAAATGTCAATCATTAAAAAAATCATAAGTACTGTCTGGTGTTTAAATTAATTTAAAAATTAAGGCTTGAAAGCAACATTAACAACACCAATGATTTTAAACAAGGTGGGAAGCCTTGTAACAACCAGTTTTATGGTTGGCACCCAGAGAGGAGATGAACAGTGATTAAAAACCCAGACAGGCTTGTCGGAAGAATTTCTTTTAGTTTATGGACATCATTATTTTTATTTCTCCCCCCTCCCAGGCATCTCCCCACCCCTTCCAAAGGGTGCAAACTGTGCCCTCAAATCCCAATCAGCAGGACCCTGTTATCTTAAACTAGCTTATCTCAAACTCCCTGCTATCTCAAGTGAAAAGTTATTTTTCTTTGATATGGGTTTTTTCCCATCATTTACTGTAAAAATAAACCAGGCCTGTTATCTTAAACTCAGTTATCTTGAATTCCCACTAAATCAACTAATTTGCTACATATGTATGTACTTCCATTGACTAAATTTCAACCTAAATTTACCCTGCTACCCCGAATTGTGGAAAACGGTCTTGATTCACTGCTCACAGGAACAGTAAGATCCATAAGATCAACACTTACTGTTGACCTTATGGAAAAAGAGCATTTACTTGCACCAAACAAATGGGCGGTTTTTGCTTTAATTTGGCCCAATTGAAAGTGAACTTGGGGTTTTGTTACAGTAACTGGCTGTATTTATTTTACACTATATTTCAACAGAGAATTTACCCATTCAAGTGACAAGTGAGTTAAATATGTTCACTTTAATAATATGAAGGACACATATGTAAGTCATTGTTTTAGTGTGCCATCTTTAGCATTCTGTAAAAAAATATGGCTAGGTACCCATGCAAGCCTGTAATTTTGAACTCCCGCTATATATCTCGAACAATTTATTATTTCCCTTTGAAGTTCAAGAAAACAGGATCCTAATGTATTAAGAATCCTTACCCCTTCTCCAACAAGCAATGTCGGTGTCACAAATGTAAGGCAGGGATTTTCCATTCCACCATACGGAAATGATGGAGGCAGAATAAGCAGGTCATATGTCCCCCACGCATATTTGAATGTTATCTCTTCAGCTGTTGCAAGCTGGGACTCAACCTGTCAGTCAAACAAAATAATAAAAAAAAGTCAGTCTATGTACAGTGGTTTGTTGTTGGTTCTCGTCCTTACTCCACGAGGTTTTTCTCTGGGTATGCCGCATTTCCCCTTGCCCCCCCAAAAAACAACATTTTCAAATTCCAATTCAATTTTTAGAAAGTCCCCAATTTGCGCTCTCCGCAAAAAACTCCACTGACCCACTAGTAATAATTATTTAATTTTAATTGTTTATTTTTACATATCTACATGAAAGCCTGCAATTAGTGCACTATGATCCCATATTCCAGCAATCCAGAAATTGGATTTAATTACCGAATTTATCCGCACATAATGCATACTTTTTCCTGAAATTTATTTGTATTTCATAATCCTCCAAGTATTATAAAACCAGTTGATTTTTATTTTCCATAAACCTAAGACAAAGGAAAAAATTATCTAAAGCTGATTTGAATATTTCAAAACCAAAAATAAATTTTCACCAAAACACTTTATGTTTTCATGACTGAAGACTAAATATCTACTGCACCTTTGCAAACTCCCAAGCACTCATTTCAAGCATTTCTTTCTCTGTCCAGACATTAGAACGGGGACCCACTTTCCTGAAAAGGAAACATAATAAGACAGCGTCAAAAAATACTTTGAGCAACAAGTGATCATCAGTTTAATACATAATTCATGACTCTTTGTTTGACTTACTGGCCCACTAGAGCTCCAGCAACAACAGCAATCAGGTAGCTTGGAATAGCAACCTACAAATAAAATAATTAATTAAAAACAAATAATTAGCCAGTTTTTAGTCTATTTTAATTTATTGTTTTTAATTAGGTACAGGGTAACTCATTTATTTGTCTAGAGTCTATTTATTTAATATTTATTTATTTATTTAATTATTTATTTATTTGTTTATTTATTTAATTATTTATTTATTTATTTATACAGTACATGTATCTATTTAAAAATGCCCTTGCAACAGTTGAATACCCTAAACTTTACAGTCAACCAACTTTATGTTGTTTAGACTGCAATACATGCATCAACTACAGACTAATTGGCTTAAATTAAGATGCATATTATGAAAATGCACTCAAGAACCATTGGATAACATGAATAATTATTTTGTAGATCTTGGGAAAATTTGGGGCTAGAATCATTAAATACTGTAGCTGATAAAAGGAAAAAGAACAAAGGTCGCTTTTGTCCCTGGAGTTTCAATGATCTGTATGGGAGACCCAGAGATTAATTAATTTTGTTCTGCTTCTAACAGACTCCTCAATAATCCACAAGAGTTGGCACACAATATACAAGCTTGGATGGGAAACATCTCTTAAAATTAAAATCAGATTGAAACAATAACTTAATGTAAAAGGTTAGCCAATTAACGCTTACTTTTGGTGGTCTCTTTTTTAGATAGACTTTAATTTAGAATTTTTTCAACTTTCAAAGACTTTTCAACAAAATTTCACAGAACTAATAAATTGCAAAAAATTACCTTCTGAGTAAAAGTGTAGACCTTCCTATCAGGTTTCTGGGGATGAACTTTGCTTCCTGTTTGTAAAGCACTCATTAAAGCTACAAGATCCTTGGGAACAGTTACCTGACAAAAAAATAATGTAATGAAAAAGCAGCATTGAGAAAGGGTTTGTACTCTTTTGGGCTTTTACAAATCCATGACTTTCTATGAACTTTTCCATCTCCATGATAAGGCATTTTATTTTGCATTTTGCAGTGTCAAAATGTGCAGTATTTATTCCTACTGAGCAAAAATAATTCTTGATTCAATTTTTGTTTTGTTTTGTGTTTTTAATAAAATTGTTGAGCTTCCTCCTTTTTTTATCCCCTTTTTTATACTTCCCATGACACACAATTAAAATCCATGACTTTCCAGGTTTTCCATGACCCATACGAACCCTGTGAGAATTATAGATGAAGTAATGGATGTACACCTGTATCATGCAACATAACCAAAACCTGTATTGTTGCAGGCAATCATTTAAAAATGAAGTTAATTCAGTGAAAATGAGTGGCTTAGCAATTTCTCAGGTTGCCAAATAGATAGCCAAAATAACAAACTGGGTTTCAACCTTTCTCTGCAGTACTAAACTTTCCAATTCAATAAACTAAAAGGCAAGTAATGTGATTTTGAACAGCTCCAAGAAGAGCAGACATGTACATGTACCACTAACAGAAGATCATCTCACCTCTGCTTGATAAGGTGTCTTCACAGAGGGTGTGTCTTGACAAGGAATGAGGCTGCGAGCGTGAATGGCCTAACAAGAAATTAATTGGTACAACACCTTCTAAATGATGAACATGCACCTTAATAATTATTATAACATGGCCTGGAAATTTACGTGTCTTGATCGATTTCATCTTTCAATTTAGGACCATAGCCACTCTGGACACTTTCCATAACACCAATCCTTGCAGTATGCATGACAAGTATGGTATAGGAACATACATGTAGCAAATTTGATGATTCTGACCTTTACTGCTTTTTAAAATATCCAATATGCACATGCATAAATAAATTCTCCAAATTGTTCTCCAAATATTTATTAGCTACTGATTTGCAAATAAAGCAGGAGTATACTGTACCCAAAAAGTATGAGGAAATTATGTTCTCCATTTTCTTATTTTGAATACTTCTCAAAGTAACATGTGACCCGGCTAGCTACCTTCATCACTGTTGGACGTTATAGCATACCCCAGATGATACATCTACAGTACCTTTTGAATGGTATACAGTAGTGGTCTTCCAGTTCAATAATCATTGGGTACCAAATGTAATTTAGACAAAAAAAAATAGCATTTCCCTTGGACATCAACCCGAGTAGGATTACTATCTCAGACAGCAGTTTTCAACTGTGCTTCAAGACTGGAACCAACTCAAGCTCAGTGGGTCACCTGTGGCCAGTCTGAATGATTTACCTGGCACTGGGTGAAGAAATATGGATGTTCCTTCCCAGCAGTCTGTTCAGGCATAAGCCATTGAGCAGCTGAGCAGGTTGAAGAGGTTTGGTAACTTATCTTGATATGCAACTTGGAACCTCTGAAGACGAAATGAGATCTGCTAAAGGTTACTTGATTCAAATTTTGTGCATGTAATGTTGGTAGCAACAGTTATCTTTTGTTTGTGGATCAAAGACTGGAGCTATAACAAATATACAAAATATACAAAAATCTACAAATCACGATAAAATATTGATAAAAACCTTGAACCTTAGTGAATGATTAGGAGAGGGGTGGGCAGATTGACATCAAGATGGCATGAGATAACTTGGGCCAGCAAACACATGTACATATAAGACCTCAAAGTGGATTCCAGGATACCAGAGTTGGCATGAAAAGTTCAGAGTGGTGTAAAATACCCTCTCAATTACAAAGGGCAGGGATGAATTTATTAAAGTGCTAGCCACTATTATGAGAGATTTACATAAAAACCCAACTCTTTGAGAAAAACTATGTTTACCAAACAAAATTTGAGTAAACACTGTCACAGCATCTTGTTTATAAATGAAAAACAAATAAATCAATAAAAAAACCAGAGTAATTTAAAATTTAATCGAATAAAACATACATGTACATCATATATACAAGACTAGGGATAAACTAAATTAGTATATACCACACAAGTGAATAGTGCTTTTCACTTGCGCTGATTGGCTAGCTTGGAGGTGATTAGCCAAGTACTATTCACCTCCGAGCAGCCGAAGGGAAGCAAGATGGCTTCCCGTTTTGCCACGGTTACTTAAAAGGAAATTAATTTGATAAATGAGGCGGCTGTTAAAAAATAATACATAAATGACTACAAAGTTTGGTTTGACAGCATGGTAACTTATTTAATCTTTTCAGCCTCATATTCTAAGGTGAAAAATGAAAATACAATCCCTTGTTTTGTTTAAAACTACCGAGCACTAAAATTAAAAATAAAAACAATAAAACATGTAATATTTTTCAGCATGGTTTCAAGAACAAGCCTCCCTCACACACGCTGTTTTGGCTCATGATGCAATCCTTCCTCCCCAATGAGACTGGACTACACCAGTCACACATCGTTTCAACAGACATCTTGTTGGGGAGGAAAAATTATATGACAAGCCAAAAGAGTGTCAGCAAGGGAGGAAAGGTATCAGTTCAAACTACTGTACAAGTACGTTTTTTTTCAGTTAAAGCAATTGTTTTCACCTTTTCATGCCATTTGGTAGTGTGATGTTTAGTGGTCTGCCAAATGCCTTGTGCTCATCACCAAAGCTATGTGTCAGAACATCCCCTGCACCATTAGTCACTTGAGTGACTGTTATGTCTCGAGTGTCCAGGACCTGGGAAAAGTCTCGTAGTAATCAAAAATTAACACCCCAGGAATCCAAGCCATATACAAGACCTTGGAGGGAGGGGGAGGGGGGTGGGGTGGGTTAGTGAGATACTCCTATGAAATTTTTGGTGGGGATGTGCCACCCTGTTCACCAATCCTGACTTTAATTTCAGACCATTTTACTGGCTGGATTTACAACTAAGTCTGCCGGATAAAGTTATCCACACTGTCTTTGAACAAATTAAAGTTGCAAGTTCTCTAAAATTCATGTAACTATTTTTCAGACCTGGTAGACCTACAAATCCACTTTCAGTGTTTCAGTCAGACTAAAATGATTAAAATCTATAGCCATTTTCTAGACCAAACCGGCTCAAAGACCAGGCCACATGTATACCCATCTAGCTTTCATAAAGGAGTAGTCCCCCACCACCCAGGGTCACAAGACTTCTGTATCTGAAAACAACTGTGACCATTCAAATGAAAGCTACTGAGCAGTACTTTCCTGTGGTGTTGTTTATTATGGTGTGTAAGTTGGTTCTAACTTTTGAGTTGAAAATTATCCTAAAGGGTGGCCGACAGGTTAGCTCAGTTGAGGGAGCACCGGATTACTGTGCAGGTCTCAGGTTCAAACCCTGGCTGGACCAGCACTCTGGGTCTATACTAACTGAGGAGAAAGAAGAGTATACAATATGCAAGTCAGCGAGGCATGCAAGGTAGACGTGCGAGGCATGAACAAAACATGCGAGGCATGTGAGGCACGAACAACCCCTAACATAAACTGCTAACCGTTAAGCTTACCGGGGAGCTATTTAAGCTAACTGGAATGCTCTTTAGGCTAACCGGAGTGTTTTTTAGGCATTAACCGGAGTGCCTCGCACGTCTGCCTTGCATGCCTCACATGCCTCAACGGCTCGCAGATTGTGCACTCCCAGGAGAAAGTTCTGCCTTTTTAATGACATCTGTAAAAGGTTAGACTTTCTAGTCTTCTTGGATAGGGATGATAAACTGTAGGGACCTTAAAGAATCCACTCAATGTTCGAAAAGAGTAAAGGACATAGTCCCTGGTGTGGTGGTCTATTTCTATCTCTGATTTCATACATGTAGATCTCTGTTTCACATTCATGCATTAAGGTTGGGTGGGTGGATGAGATCAAAATATGGACTGACAGTGGCTGCCAGTGGCGTCTTTACATGCTGACGTCCGATCTCACCCCTCAGAAGAATTGAACAGGTGCGTGGAATAAGACCCTAAGTGAGTTTTGATGTATCAGTAAGGTCAAATTCTCCTTTTGTTTCACAAGTGAATACAATGAAATTTGGAAGGAGAATCTAGCTTTTTATCAGAAGTCACTTAGGGCTTTTTTCCAGGCCCCTTCTTCAATTGTAAGCCGCCATGAGACTTCCCGAGTTATCTTAGAGGACCATCTGAAGTGCGCAACTCAGTCGCCTTATGTAGATTGTACAGTACCTACCACAGCTACCAAGCCCCAGTTGTTCAAAGGCCGGATAACCTTATCCCCTGGATAAGGCACTATTCAAGGTCTATATATACTTCACGTTAAACGTTGTGCAAGGTTTTCGCACACTCCCAAACTTAACTGTGGTTAGAGTGTACATATTCGCTTGTACACAAGGAGATACTGAAATCTTTGCACAGATTGAAACTGTCAGATAGTGACTTATCCACAGGGTAAAGTTATCCGGCCTTTGAACAACTGGAGCCAGGTGGTTCTAAATGTTGAGTCCGTCTACGAAATCTACTCATGTAGTGTGTTCATTCAAATAAAAGTTATTACTGGGCATTAATCTGACTGTTTTTACTCAAGAAAGCAACGCACAAGACTTGCAGGTGAAACTGAAAGTGAAAGGCGGAAGCTACACTGTAGAGGCCCTGCCAGGGGGGGGGGGGGGGGTCCCATGTTGCTTGTCTGAATTTTAAAATGTCCTGTGTCGTTGTTTTGTCAGTACTTCATGTCGCTGTCAGAAATTTAATGAAAATAGTTTGTCCTTGTCGGAATTTAAGGTTAGGAAAAACGGTGCGTGCTGCGGAAAATAGATCGCGAGCCGAGGTTCTTTATAACCTCAGACCCACACACGCTTACCTTGTGAAAAGGTCTGCTAATAATGCAAATCAATGGTAAAAAAGTATATGGACGAGGGCTTCACCACTCGCGAGTCACGCCATCCTCTGGATCGCCCTTGCTCGATTTCTCACTGTCTTTATTTTTATTGGTCAAACCTTTCCCCTTGTTGGCTTTTACATCACACTAAAATTAGTGTAAAAGCATATGAAATCACCGTTCTTTGTCGTTAATTCTCGGCCTTATTGTCACCGTCGGAGTTTTGTTGAGAAAAGTTGTCTTTTGTCGCGAATTTATTTCATGCGCTGTCGCTACTTTTTGAGCCATGTCGCTCGTCGGAATTTACCCTGGCAGGGCCTCACTGTCCATGCAGTGGGTGAAAAAATGAAACTGCCTTACCAAGTTCTTTACACCATATTCCTTCACCTCAAAGTCGAGCTCTGCGTGACAGTCGAGAACGTGTTTATCAAACAGTAAGTCCACAAACCAACTTATGTTCGTGCATACATACTCATCTGGTTTTGAAAACGAGCAAGGGTCCGACATTTTGTTTCTTCGATCACTGGGAGCAGAGTAGTGCGTGACATTTTCAAACCCAGCCCTCCTCATTTTTATCGATTGTTTGATTTTTTCGATTGTTTTATCGATTGCGCGTGTTTCGCGAGAAGTAATGCACCCAACAGCTGATAAACCGCTCTGATCCCTCGTGCATGATAGTAAAATTGAAACAGTGAGCCCCTGGTTTTCCGCAAAATCCTTCATTTAATTTCCTCCACGCATTTATTTTTCAATTCTGGTTATTCAGGATCTTTTCAGTCATGACAAGAGCGAACTCGGAGTATCACAAACAAGGAAATTTTCCGAAACGTTCTCCATTCTTGTTCTCCCACAGTCTGTAAACAATAAATCGGCATCTATCCTGTTTAGTTTGAAGTTTAACAATAATCTTCTTGGCTTTTTCCATCCATAAGAAGATGAATGTTTTAATATCACATTGTATGCTGTGTCATGTACAAACTGAACAGGTTAGGTCGACATGGCGTGACAGAGGTGCACGTTATCTACTGTTCATACATTGAAAAGATAATAGACACTGCGGTCATTCAGGAAACACTCCGTGTTAGAACGCGATAAATTTCTTATCAATTCGCATGCAGGATTCCTCGAAGACCTCGAAGAGATCTCGTTTTCTCGAAAGCGCAGTTTGCCGGAGACATTTGAAAATTGCAACATGGAGTGGTATACTAAAAATCTCTGAAGGTGATCAAAATGTTTTTTTGTCATTTGTAAGCCAAGCCCAGTCGAAACAACGGAATAGCGAAATTGTTGAAACAGACTTATTTAAAAGACAGCGCTATTTTCAATCCACTAAATCTTGTTTAACTTCAAATTTCCCTTGTGCCAATAGTATTGTGGCCCAGTTCGCAAGTTAGGCGAACGTACGCTGACTGATGTGCACGAAAACATTGTTGTAAACACCGATCTTTAGACGAAACAGCAATGTGTGATAAAGATCTGTTTTCTTTTCCTAATCGATAAACATCAGTTTACCCTGTGGTTTCTAAGTTTTGACAGGCAACAGCTCTAGCAAGACTCTTATTTATAAAAACATAGAAATCCAAAAAGCATGGTGTAAGGTGCAAAAATGTTTTAATTTCGTTAAGTTGCAAGACGTGACGATTCTGAATTAATCCCTTTCAAAACGGCCCTGGAACGATTAGAAACCGCGTAGCGTTTTTTTTACCTTAATAACAAAGGCTTCTTTTCACGAAAGTAACTTACATGATTGCTCAACTAGCCGGAAAACGCAGTGCATACAGATGGTATCCCAAACAATATCTTACTAACGTTGCTTTGATATTTTAGTCAGGTCATGCAAGATGTTACCCTCAAGTTAGGTGATAGACGCAGTTTAAAAGGCTGCTTCTTAAAGCTGGGTTGGGAAAACTGCAAACAGACCGATGTTGCAAGTTGGACCTTGTTTATGTTGTCAATACAGGACACCTAATTACCTTTTAAGTGATGTTCAGCCAATTAGAAGAACATCCATTGTACTTGCACAATAAGCTATTATCTCGAGTTTCTCATAAAACTTTTGAAAGTGCAAATTATTGTCATCTGTCCTATTTGGCTTTCCGTTTGCATCTTTCTTCTGCCTAAAAACAGAAAATCCAACATGCAACGCTTAGAATTTCGCCCCGCTACCGAAGGTGATTTGGACGCAGTGATGAAGCTCTCCCGAGCGACTTACGAAGACAGAGCCGAAGCCTATCACGACTATCTCCCAAACAGATTCAACGACTGGCTCACAGAGTCAAAACGTTCTGCCTTTGTTGCCGAGATAAAAGGTCGCATTGTAGCGTTCCGCACGTTTGTGATCGTGAACGAAGGACGGAGTTCTGTTTGCGACTCGGAAAAGATTCACCCGCAATTTCGACGCCAGGGGCTTCAAGTCCAGATGGTCGAGGCGAACCGAGAATTTATTCGAAAGAATTACCCGAATGTTTCACGAGAGTTTTTCTGCGCACCGAAAAAGCTGTACGCTCGTCGGCAAGAACTGTTCTCCGACCAAATGCTCTTCAAGCAAGACATCCTGTCGTATTACATAAATCATGCTGCTTTTGACTTAAAGAAACTAAACGAAGTTCAAGACAGGCTTGGTCCTCAAGTCAGACCCTGCAGTAGGGCGGAGTTCGAAGACGAGATTATACCTGGAATGCTGTTCCCAAAGGAAGTCTTCACCATTGATGGTCTCGTTCTCGAGGCGACGCGCTCGAACGTGGGTGCGATGTTAAAAGAAGGGGACAGGTTGATCGTAGATACCACCGAAGATGACGAGCCATTTAAGTCGTTTAGCCATGGGCGGCTGTCCCGCAGAAACAAATCTCTGCACTGGGAATGTAATGTGTACGCGAAGCATCATCTTCTGTTTCAAGTGCACGTCTTGGAGCAGGTGAAATTCGCGAGTGAAGTGCTTTCAGCCGACAACGATTTGGTGATCGTGGTTCACTTTCTCTCTGATAGAACCATGGTCTCCAGTGGTAGGAAGCTGCTAGAGGGAATCCTTTGCTACAAGCCTTGTGATTGCTTGAATTTGAAGGAAGAATATGTACACAAGGAAAACTTACACGAGGAAAGTGAGAACGAGGATTCGTTTGAGTATTAAATTTGCGATTCGAATTAGCCGGAAGTCGTGAGTCTAGCAAAGATACACTTGCCAGTTAGCTTTTTGACTTGTAATTGAATTTAAATAATTTTCAAGGATCTTGAGACACAATGTGAAACGTTTGAGCTGCCGTGAACTTGCACTTCTGTTTGTATTGAAGGTCTAAGCTAACATCTCTTGACACCCCTTCTGTAACTATCAATAATTTATTTAAATATTCATTTTAAAGTCAAATGGTCACTAGCTCAAAGTTTAACGACTTTTATCTTATAGCAAATATTAAGAGAATTACGAACATTGTTGATTACCCCCTTTAATTTCGGTACCTACAATTATTTTCATTTTTAGCGAACAGATCGTTCCGTATTCAAGGTCAAATATCCGAGATTTATAAATGTCAGCGAACCGGGAACCTGGCATGTGATAATTTCAAATAAAATAGTGACTTTGTAATGTTTTTTTTTTATGTTTAATGCTTTATGCTTTAATATTTTAATTTTAGCTTGATCAGTTCAGATGTCAGTTTCCGTATTGGAAAGCGCCAGTTTAGATATGTGTTCGTTTATTTAAGGAATTTCCTTCACACTGTGATATCACAAATAGCAAAAGTGCGGTACTGGCATGCGGCCAGGAACGTGGGCCCAACGCTAGGAACAATTTGTAGGAGACACAAAGCCTAATTTTTGCGTTTTCGAAGACAAAATCTAATTTCAAAAAAGATTTGGGGGTGCAAAGGCGATGTACAAAGTTTTCAAACATGTTCTTTTCGAGGAAAAACGACCTCCAGCTGCTCAGTTGGCCTTTCATGACGCAAAAATTGGGCTTATCTTTTCACTTACCACGATATAATTTTAGTTCAATTAAATACAAAAAATGTGTTTCTCGGTAAGATTAAATTCATTTTTTAAGCTCCGCGCGTATGAGTCCACGTTTCTGGCCGCATTCTTTCTCTTCCTGTTCCAGTGCACTGACTGCGAGGAAGCAATCCACCGTATGGAAAAAGATGGCGACTGGTACATTTACCCATAATTCCAAGCGTACGAAATCTCTTAAAACGCTTATAGAAACCCACAGAAAAGTTCTAAAAACTTCAAACCTAGCATACAAAATGTTGATAGTATACGGAAGAATTAAATTTCACAAAAAAATGGCTTTCTATCAGTACCTATTGGGTGTGTTAGACTCGCAAGGTATTGTGGTAAGATGTACAGGCACCATCTTTCGCTGTAATTTGGATGGTTGCTATTGTTTGGTGTTCGCAACATAAGATAATTCATAAGCTTTAAATTTTAGTAAAATACCAGCATAAATTGTGATTTCGAGTTTTTATTGTCATTTTTGCTTTTATAAATTGGAAATAGTTTGTAAATAGTTCCTGAAAAACCTCACGAGGATGTTACTATTAAAGTTATTTATTTAATCTGCCAGTCAAAATAAACAGTCCGTATGTAATCAGGTGAACAGATTTTGAGGGAATGGCAACAAGTTAGTTCATGATGACACAAGATAACTCGCGCTATAAGCACTTGAATAAGCACTTGAAGTAAGACTTGAATGTGTCGAGAAGTGGATTCCGGGGATACCGCAGCGTTAATTTGGCATAAAACGGTCGGGTCCTGTCAACTTAAAGAAAGCCTGGAACGCGAGGCGCCACTCAAAAATAATTATCTTCCGCCCACCACAACGGTGTAAAGTATTAATATATATAGCTGTGTTGCCGCTGGAAAACTGAAATTGAGGCTGCAGAGTAATCCTCTCACAAACCATTTACCTTGGATCAGATCTTAATCCGGCCTATCCGATAACTACTCGACTTTTGTTCTCCATCTTTCTGTCAAACAGCAACTAACAACGACAACTTAGTACTCCAACATTTACAACAAGAACACTGACAAATGATCAGTCCGTTAGGTTTTAATTTATTGAAAATCCACCAAATAAATAACATTACATTTTGATCGTTTACAAGTACTTCAGTACAGTTTCAATTTTGTGCTTCGAATTCTGATTTGCTGCTAAGCTTTTATGCGCAAAATTTGAAGCAAAGCTCTAGTTTAGAGCAGATCACTATTGGTTCTGCACTCTTTAACGGAGGGAAATAGTTCAACAGGTTCACTGTTTTCGTCAACCAACAGTTTCTCTAATTCTGCCAATTTCATCGACCTCATGCCAATCCTGTCTTTGTCGTAGTCGTTGTTGCCCATGACCGCGATGGACTGGGCCCGTACTGTTCCACTTTCGTCATTCCAAACGCAACAACCCGCTGTCCACATGGAATTTGGGCGCACGATGTGATCTTTCGCCTTAGCACTGGGAAAGTATTCAATCTAAAATAAAACATGAATTAAAGCAACTTTTAACTATAAGTTATGCATTATTCTTTAGCAAAATATCAGTGTGTTTTTTGCTACTGATCGGGTAAACTCTTTTCATCACAGCTTATATTAGTCGGATCACCAATATTGAATTTGTGGCTTTGTGGCTTCAGTGAACAGAGCAAATTTATCTTTGCAGGCAAATGGTCTCCAAGTTGTGACTTTTAAATTATATATAGTTCTTTTCAAATACCACCATTTAGTTTAAACTTGATTCGATGTATAGCTCTCTCGAGTATTGTTTCAGTTATACCACATCAACTGCCAGAAAATTCGGGTGTCTTTTGCCACTACTTGCCTACTGCGGCGTTTAGCATTTGAGCACGTTTGAATAAGCATGAACCCCCCTTCCCCCCCCCCCCTCACTTTCCTTCTCCCTTAAGAAAAGACAAAAACATCAAACACAGACAAGAGACGCTCTTTGACACCGATCAAAAGTGAGCATTAAAATGCTTAAATGCATCGAGGGAATTCGTTCTCTAAAGCCGTCAAACATTTATTAGCCTAATATTTTTTTAAAAGCATGTTGTATTGTCGAAACGGAACTTTCAGCTTTAAAGCCCCCCCCCCTCCCCCCCGCCCCAATTACACCCCCATTTCGCCACGTCTACTCACCCCATGAGGCGTTTTGTCTCGAGTTGGTTTATCTGTACCGACTTGAAGACGGAACCTTGAGCTTCCAGTCAACAGGTACATCACCGCGGATTTCCCACGCTGCTCCGCGCACTCCCTTGTGACGTAATCCACTATTTTGTCTTCGTAGGTACTCCATGGCCCACGGTTAAAGTGACCGTACTGCGGCACTGCGTTACTGTAGGTGAACGTAGCTAGAACGTGCTGTTTGTCGAAAGAGTTTATGTGGGCCGGATTCAAATGACCTTTGTCGAATCCTTCAGAACCGGTTCCATGTCCATTGTACATTTGGTCGGAGCCCTGCCTGGTTAGGTCTGGAATTCGAAAAAAAAAAAAATAAACCTTACTGACCTGGGAACTAGGCAGCTTCGCGCTTAGCTTCCAGGCAGGGCCTTAGCCAGAAAAAAATAAGGACTGAGGCAATATCCATGGTTGAATTCCCCGCCTAGCTATTTAGGGTCTTAAATATGATGGCTACGTTTAAACAAAACACTGGGATCAAACCTTATTTGACAAAAATGCCGGTAGGAGCTCTAAAGGCCATACAGATCTAGAGATCTAGGTGTTTTTTTTGGGGGGGGGGGGGAGGGGAGCTATTTAAATGCTACTTTAGGGGCTCTGTGTTCTTGTATGCGACGGTTTAATGTGTTTGTTGGTGGTTTGTTTCTATATGAAGGCCTTATTTACAATATAACCTAAACCAGGTTCGGCTGACAAGCGGTTTCGTGAAAAGTAGGGTTTGTTGGGGGGTGCTCAGTCTCGCAGGCTCATAAAACCTGGTCTCGGACGTGCTTATTTGAGGATTTTCGTTTCTAAAAGGCAACGAATTTAGCTGTTAAATGCCAGCGTGATTCGCCTGTGCCCACTAGCATCCCATCGCTGTAGAACCTCGAGCGGGTCCACAGGAATTTCGCTGTGGACATGGGCTAATGCAAGGCCATTCAGCCTGTTAGAGCCCATCGATGAACGGCGCCAGGGACGAGTTACATAAAACTTAACGGCGGGCGTAAATGCTATAGTCAGACGTTAAAATACTGAATGTGACTGGGCTGAAGGTCTGGCCTTAGCAGTTACGCCCGACATTGGATTTTATGCAACTCACCTCAGGTCTTCAACTTGTGAAGAGCGCTAAAGCTGCGCTCGCACGAACAGCTTCCTGTACTTAGTCGCGCTGTCGCCTGTCCGCTTACGGCCTCTACAACTTCTTTCCCACCATCTCCGGTGGCTTCTTCACTGACATCACCATCTTTACTAGATGGACTGAAAGTCAAAGTTGCTTAGCTAGATAATGTCAAAACAAGGTTAAATTTTGTTTCGATTATTGAGAAGCGCTGAAAACATGTTATGAAAGCATCTACTTACCGCTTTCTTTGAAAAAAAAACTGTTGATTAGATAGAACGTTCCCTGCTAGCAGAGGTCTCTGCCGTCAGAGACCTCTGCCAGCAAGGAAATAGAACGCTGCATTTTGATAGATTTTCCTCATTCAGATCAGAGAAGACAGAAGACTCGAGGAATGGCGTCAAAACACATGAAAACGAGGCAGTTTTCTTTAGGAAGTCGCTGCCTTTGTTAGCTTGAAGTTTTGCTTAATTTTTCTCATCTGTAATTCAGGCCACTGCCTGATTCGTGTTATCATTAAACATGATACCATGTTGCGTTAACATTTTTTATATTTGTTTAACTGTTTGTGAATTTATTTGCTGCTAGTGCCTTTCTTTCTCCTTCAAAAAAAAAAAATCTTACTTTACCCGAAAAAAACAATGACTGAGGCAAGTGCCTCGGTTTGCCTCATACTGGCTACGGCCCTGCCAGGAAGACTACGTACCTTTATTAGAACGCCAGTAATTTGAAACACTTTCTCTTGGATACTTTCCCATATTTTGCGCTTGTGCGTGATCAACAGTGTACGCTGAGAATATGGCAATTCCTGCCTCGTCATCAAACAGAGTCGCAAAGAAGTCAGCATCCGGGGAACTCGGAATTGACTGACAAATATAGCGTTCTGATGAGGGATGGTCAACCAACAGTCCCTGCGGAGGGGAGTTGTGCAAGAAGTACTTCAGGTAGCACTCAGGGGGAGGGCCTTGGTTAGGAGTTGACACTGATCTGCGCTCCTTGTCTGTTGAATAGGAAAAATATGCTTTAATTTTAGTTTCATATTGGCTTATTTATTAGTTTCAGAGTTACTAAAAATAGATACTTTTGTGATACAAGGTTTCTTTTTACTATCCGCGACTAAGAGTCATTTTGCTATGGGGTTGAACAGAGATAGATAGAAACATTTCAGTGCCAAAAATGTAGACTATCGATTAGTTTCAGATGAGCTATCAATTATGAGTTAAGAAAGTAGGTTTCAAGATAAACTATATGATATGTTTTTACAGATATTCACTGTTTCGGTTCCACCATGATATGGATAGCTGATAATTTTGTACTGGTCTTCAAAAGGTCTGGGATGTGCAATAAGTACCATTTACCAATAATGTAGCAGTTTTCATTAATCAGCAACTGAAAGTCAGAAAATATATAGACGGCAGACAAATCCTAACGGCGGAGAAAAATAAACAAAATGACTAGAACAACTGAATTATATTACAAAATTAAGTGCAACTGTAACCCATTGTAAGTCTCTTTTTCTCTTAACTTCGTCAGTAGCTGCATTTAATTTAATATTGCGACTATTATTATTATTATTTTTATTATTATTATTATTATTATTATTATTATTATTATTATTATTATTATTATTATTGTAATTTAGATTAGTACCATAAGTTGGTATTGTTAGTATTGTACGTAGAGTTTAGTATTCTAGAGTTAATAAATATAATTAATTGTGTTGCAAAAAAAATATATTACAAAATTACCCCGATGTTTCGGTTTGCAACTGATAAACCTTCCGCGAGGGCTGAACGGAAAAAAAGGCGAGAAACATACGGGCTCAATTGTTATAATCTATTTCGATTGTTTCTGGTCATTTTGTTTATTTTTCGCCACCTCCGCCTTTAGGATCAGTCTGCCGTCTATATTTTGATGTAAAATAATTTCCTGATCCAGGTCTACAATAGATCCGGCTCAAATAATCGCAGTATGTCATCGTTTCCTTGATAAGGGCCGACTAGTCTACTCCGTCGGTTTATATTTTTTTGGTTTCGAAATCATGATTTAGACATATTTCTTACTAACATTAAGTGAGAAGTCTCAGCCCTCGATCGTCTTTTTGCATGCATCACGCCCACTCTGCGATGGGGAAACTAGCATACAGTCTATATCATTCCAGTTAGTCCTCAGATTTTGGCATTACTGTAAACAAATCCTCGAAAATCCAAAAAATTGCTGAGGAAATAACTTGGAAATAACTTAAGGACTTTTGTGGAACCGGTGTTAATTATCCAAGCTCCAATGAACCACAAAACATCAATAAAGATGAGGTTAGCATTGCAATTATTGGTTATTTTTGAAAACCGACACTTTTGTATTAAACCTTTATTCGTACCAGCGGGTAGTCATGTAAGCACACTGTCTGGACTGGAATATGAATACAATAGAAATAATGTAACGTTTTCACAAAATCATTATGTGGTAACTTTTAAAATTTACGCTAAGAAATTCGCAAATGATTTAGAGCTAACAAGCAAACTTACGGTGAAGCCGTCTTGTTGATACCTCGCTGTTTATTTCCTCCGAAAAGCCGAGAGGTAAGCTCCACGTTTGCGGCGAAATTACCAGCACCAGTAGTACATAAGCAATGAAATCTCCCTTGTAAAAAATCAGCATGGTGTCACTTTTCTGCTACTCTGTCTTCAACTAACTTGTTTAGCAAACGCAACACGTCAGTGAATTTATAGAAATCTTACCGGAAGGCTTGCGAAACTGAAAAAGACACTTTAGGGATTTCGAAACAGTCACTGGATTTGCATAATACAAGAACTGAAATTTAATACGACAGTCTGTCAGACAATAGGTAAGCCGACCTACTGGTTTGACTATCTCAAAAGTCCAGGCTGGTAGAACGCTCGCAAGAAAACTAAATAAAACAAAGAAATATAAATGAAGAAGTCAAGGAAAAAAGGAAAAGGCCGGCTGCAGTGACTGAAGGAGTGAATAAAGGAAGGAAGGAAGGATGGAAGCAAGGAGGGAAGGAACGGAACGGAACGAACGAACGAAAAAACGAACGAAAGGATGAACGAATGAATGAATGAATGAATGAATGAATGAATGAATGAAGGAAGGAAGGAAGGAAGGAAGGAATGAAGGAAGGAAGGAAGGAAGGAAGGAATGAATGAATGAATGAATGAATGAATGAATGAATGAACAAATGAATGAATGAATGAATGAATGAATGAAGGAAGGAAGGAAGGAAGGAATGAATGAATGAATGAATGAATGAAAGAATGAATGAACAAATGATTGAATGAAGGAAGGATGGAATGAATGAATGAATGAATGAATGAATGAATGAATGAATGAACAAATGAATGAATGAATGAATGAATAGAATGAATGAATGAATGAATGAACTAATGAAGGAAAAAAGGACCGAGGAAGGAAGGAATGAACGAACGACCAACAAATCAATTAATCAATCACTCAATCAATCAATCAATCAATCAATCAATCAATAAATCAAGCAAGTAAGCAAGTAAGCAAGGAATCAATCAGAGCGACCTAGCGGGAAACGCTTAGTAAAACAGACACTGCACACCCACAAAGGCCTAAGAATAGTCGCTAATTCTTGGTTTCACGTGACGTCACCAAATTCTAAGAATTCAAAATCGGGAGGCCTACAAAACCTTTACCACCATTCAAGGAAAGATTACCTAAAAATATGTCTTTTCACAATTTCTCAGCTCGAAGTTGTACTTCCTTTTGAAAATAGAACAGTTTCAATTTCCGAGTTTTCATCGTGCGTGACATCAGGAGGACGGCCGTGACAGAGCTGTTTCGTATCCTAACAATGACTCTTCGGGTGGTATTCAGCATTCTAAACAATTTAAGTTTGAGGAGAAATATTCATCTAAACATTCTAAAATTCACAAGGGCAAACAAATCTCTTTTCTGGCAAAAGTGAATTCCAGATGTTTTTTCCTATTTCCGGCCGCCATGTTGGTGCCCCTCTGCAAGGGACACCAATTTAGCGTCTCCATACTAAGCTCTATAAATTTATGTGGAACATTTTGTCAAATACCTCGAGTACGGAATACCACACTGACCTGACACTTGGACAGATTCCTTATTTATTTATCCTCTGTACCACGTCAATTTCTTGACTTCATTAATGGAATGCTCGATTTTCTTTTCAATGGCGTGACAGTGAAAACCGGCAATAGTGGAAAAGGGGAAAGCTGGAGTTCAACGAATTTGCCTTTCTTTGTCGCCGCCGGTCGTTTTCTTGCAAAACAATGCCGTATAAATAAGTCAAATGCAATCGGATGCTAAATAAATGTCATAATCAACAACACGAAAACAATAAAAATAACAATGACGATTACAACGACGACGACGACAATGATGATGATGATGATGATGATGATGATGGTGATGATGATGATGATGATGATGATGATGATGATGATGATGATGATGATGATGATGATGCTGCTGTTGATGATGATAAAACACTCAGTTTATATTCTGAAACGTTCACAGGCTTTAATCGAATGTCCCGACAAAACCGGGCTTTTCCTCATTGAGAATCGCTAGAGGATACAAGCTGACGGATACACGACGTAAAGAGTTGACAAAAACAAAATGGCGGCAATGATGAACAGAATCGGCCTTCGAAGCAATACCAGCAGTTCCATTCTAATTCATTGTTTGAAGCGGCCTTCTCCTTCTAGGAAACTTCAGCCGTTAAATTACTTTTATTATAGCACAGAAAGTGCGCCATCAGCGTCGGAAGAATTCAGTTTGCGGTACCTTGATGGGAAACATGAAGGTTTGTACAATGAACCTAATTAGCTTGTATTACGCTTACGAACAGTATTTTGCAGATCTTTTAATTTTTAGGTCATAGGATTGCACCAATAGCAATCAGGTAACTCATAAGGGAAAATCGCAGCTGTATTATACCTCCGGAGCAGTTAATCCGTCCATCCACTCTGGTTTCGTGTTTTTAATGCCGCAGCACGTTTTCCAGGAGAGGGTGGAGGAGGGGTGTGGAGGGGGTGTGAAACTAAGAACCACCAGGATTATTTATTTTTATAGATTCCATTTTGCCGTGCGTCTGTACTCTGATAACGCACAGATGACGTCAAAACGTGGTGAGAACAAAGAAGTACGCTACGAGCCGCAGGCGAGTTGCGTGACTGATGTTTTTACCACGTTTTGACGCCCTCTGTGCGTTATCAGAGTACAGACCCACAGCAAAATGGAATCTATTTGTTTTATACAATAACCAAGATATTTCAACACATTTTGTGAGCGAGCATCGCGTTGCCTGAGCTGAGAAAAAAACTCTCCAGCAAACTCAGTTTTAGACTACTAATTACACCACTGGGGGCCCACACAAACTATGTGACCGTTTGTATTTTGAATTTATAGAGGCAATGTATGGGAATATCGAAAATCCTCGTATTATCGTACTAGATTGCGATAGATATTCTCATTTAACATCAAAATAAACGTATTTTTACCTTAAATGTTGTGTGTTGTCGTTCCTGAGGTTGAAGACGGCAATTTTAGCCATTTGAAGTTTTTGGCGTTAAACGTTCACTCGAGCGTAATAGAAGAGAGACAAGGGAGGAATCCTTGTTTTGAAAGGGTTCCAGCACCGAAGCGATTTTTCCCCCAAAAAACGCATCGCTCCGATTTCAAACTTCACAGCATAAAGGTCGAAAGATTTTCGATTCTTCTCGTACCTTCCAATCGAAAATCCATCCAAACGGCCCGGAGCTAGTCCTCGAAGAAAATCAAAATCCCACAGTATTCGAGCGACTGGAATGCGTAGCAAAATTTATACGTGCGCCGCTGATTGGACGATTGTCTAACAATCGTCCAATCAGAAAGGGGCAATCGGCGGGACAGTTTGTGGCTGGTACGAGGGCTGGCACGTATAAATTTTGCTACGCATTCCAGTCGCTCGAATACTGTGGGATTTTGATTTTCTTCGAGGACTAGCTCCGGGCCGTTTGGATGGATTTTCGATTGGAAGGTACGAGAAGAATCGAAAATCTTTAGACCTTTATGCTGTGAAGTTTGAAATCGGAGCGATGCGTTTTTTGGGGGAAAAATCGCTCCGGCGCTGGAACCCTTTCAAAACAAGGATTCCTCCCTTGTCTCTCTTCTATTACGCTCGAGTGAACGTTCAACGCCGAACCCTTCAAATGGCTAAATTCGCTGTCTTCAACCTCAGGAACGACAACACACAACATTTACAGTAAAAATACGTTTATTTTGATGTTAAATGAGAATATCTATCGCAATCTAGTACGATAATACGAGGATTTTCGATATTCTCATACATTGCCTCTATAAATTCAAAATACACACGGTCACATAGTTTGTGTGGGCCCCCTGTGCTAAATACATGCAATTGTGATCCTCTAAATTAGAGTGTAATCCGAAAGAATTTCACTAACAATATTTTAAAAACTAAACTTTATTCCAGAAGGAAATCCTGAGCCAAAATATTACAGCATGTAAGTTGATTTGTAATAATTATTGATTACTTGCCATTACAGGATTTCTATCGGCGACATGTATTTCGGCAAATATTTCCTTCCTTTTCACGACAGAGTTCTAGCTTTTTTATCCTGGTTAAGATCACTCTCAATGGTCTTTTTCCAATTTTTTTTCGGGCAGTTTTTCTTTCCCGCGAAAATTTGCCTATGTTTGTCCAATACTCGCAAAAACAGTTTGCAAAACTTTGTTGACGGTAGCCACTCTGGCTGGACCCTAGACTCTGATCATGTGCGCCGGTCACACCACTTGATGACGTCATTTGTGCATCTCCCTGGTGAAAAACCTCACAGGATCTTCAAGGATCTTTGAAGATCTTCAAAGACCTGCTAAAGATCCTCAAAGACAAAGATCCTCAAAGGATCCTTACAGGATCTTTGAGGATCCTCCAAAGATCTTTGAAGATCCTGTATCTGCAAGATCTTGAACAATGTCTACAAAGATCCTTAGAGAATCAATAAGGATCTTGCAAGGATCTTACAAAGATCCTTGTAAAGATTCCTGCAAAGATCTTTGCAAGGATCCTTGAAGATCCTCAAGGATTAAATGAAGATCTTTAAAGAATCCTTAAAAGATCCTTGTAAAGATCTTGCAAAGATCTTTGCCAGGATCCTCGAGGATTTAATGAGGATCTTTGAAGAACCTTAAAAAGATCCTTGTAAAGATCTTGTAAGGATCTTTGCCAGGATCCTTGAGGATTTAATGAGGATCTTTTAAGAATCTTAGAAAGATCCTTGTAAAGATCTTTAAAAGATCTTTGCCCAGATCCTTGAGGATTTAATGAGGATCTTTGAAGAATCTTTAAAAGATCCTTGTGAAGATCTTGCAAAGGTCTTTGCCAGGATCCTCAAGGATTTAATGAGGATCTTTGAAGAATCTTAGAAAGATCTTTGCTAGAATCCTCGAAGATTCAACATGTATCTTTAAAAAATCTTAAAGGATTGTTGCCATAATTTATCAGGATCCTCAAGGATTTCATGAGGATCTTTGAAGAATCTATTAAACATCTTTCAAAGATCTTTCCCATGATCCATCAGGATCCTTGATAATTTTTAAATTGGATGTCGCTTAAAGATCTTAAATAGATCCCTGTAAGGATTTGAAACGGTAGCAAGTTTCAGCCAAGAAAATTAGTCACACATTGTGAAGGGCTCAATAATGATTTATTGAACACCATGTTGCCGTGCAAAAGACAAAACTTGCGAAAACCGAACACAAAAGTCAATAACATGGTATACATTACGATGATTGCACTTTACAAGTCAAGCTTTCAGTCAGCTGATTGATCAAATTATAAATTAATAACCTGAAGATTAACTACAGAACTAAGTGAATTTAATGAAGAAGACAAAGATGTAGTGAAAAGCAATAAAAGAAGTCATATTCAATTTCATAATTGAGCTGGTATGATACAAATCCTACATCAGAATCTCATAGTGCATTTCAGAGTCACACGACTGTTTCACTGGTGGTCTGTCATACATGAAAATTGCACAATCACTCTTAATTAAGCCCATCCTAACCAATGAAATTGCCTCATTGTTTTTTTTTTTTAATTGCATTGAGCACACTTGGCACTGACATGAAAGCCATCAAATTAAGATTTCAGATGTTAACCAAAAGGTAACCTGTGAAGAGTTTCAAAGTTAACCTTGAGTTCCACACAGTCTGGAAAGATTAACCTGTTACCATTACATGGTACACGTATATTGAATCTAATTATCAGGGCTGTCATTAAGTTGTTAGCATGTGGCATTAAGCTCCTTACCTGTAACAATCTTGTTAATTTCTGACTAAAATGATCCTTCAACCATCAAGATCAGCTGTAACATCAAGGTTCTTTCAAGGGAATTCAGGCCTAATAGGTGTTATGGGATAGGGCCCTTAATGACAGCCCTGATTTCATCAATTATTACAGTTCCCCTTCCCATGGAACACATGCTTATTTAATCATGTTGGTAGTGCTTAAATACAGGACTAACATGACAAAGATGCAAGGCATCCATAGGAAAATAATTACTTTAGAAAAAGAAAATTAAAAAGGAAATTTTTTTAATGTTTTTTTTAATAAGATCTTAATCAAAATTTGTACCGTGATCTTACAACCATTCTGATTAAGGTCTTACCACCTTACAATTATTATCTTGGTAACATCTTAGCATAAATTAAGAATGACAGTTTTAAAAAACAGTTCTAATGAAGATCTTGAAAAAAAAAAACAAAAACTTCTTCTTTGGTTCAATTCTTTATTAAGATCTCATAATATCATACAAGAATCTTGACAGAATCTAAGAATAAATAAACATGCCCGCAATACTCTTACACTGACTGTGATTATCTCTTTACTTGTATTGTTATTAACAATAAAATTGAGTTGTTTGTTGTGACATCTTAATACTGTTTCCTTCAGTGTTCTAAGTTGATAAACGCAATGTAGACATGTGTGTTTCTAAACAAAGGCTTAAAAAATATGACTGTTAAGACTTACAGTGTGCAGTTTACAGATTGTATTTGCATAAAAAAAACTAAATGCACGGTCCTACACTGAAACTCACTTGTGAAAACACTATTACTTACAAACCTTTGATGAATCTCAACTCCATTTCATGCCAAAAAGAACAAAAATGCTTTGAATCATAATCCCTTCGACTTCCATGCATAATGTTAGCTTTTAAAATGAGCAAGAAAACGTGGAAAAACGTGGAATCACAGCAACACCGGCAGCCATCTTGGATTTCATTCAGACTGCGAAGACTGGGCACCAATTTGGTCAGCAGTTATGCCACTGCAGGCTCGGAGAAAGACCGTTTCATATTAGATTTCAGGGCGATTTCAGGCGCGATTCAAATCTATACAGCACACATTTCCTCTGGATTTTGCCTCTGCTAAGCTAGAAAAATGATGGCTTCAAGTAGCAAACAACCACTTTTTAGAAAGAGGTAAGTTTCGACACCAATTATTTTGTGAAAGACTGCATAAAAATGTGTGATCGTCCAAGCGAATTATAGACAACGTGCATGCGTATGTGCTTCTTGAAGATTATTGAGGTGGTCATTCCCTATTTAGTTTTTATATGAAGCCTTTGCAAACGTTTTTACGGAGTCATTTGTAGCCACGTTAATATCATGACAGAGTTGGTATAAGCTGAAGACTTGAGTCATAGATCTTGATTTGGCGTGAAGATTAGTTTATGATCTTCGTGCATGGAGGGTACGACTAGCCTGAGTATCAGGCTTTTCGGGAGGGGGGGGGAGAGGGGGAAGAGAGGAAGGGGAAAAGGGAAGAAAAGCCTGACACAAAGGCATTGAGACGAGTATTCCACCCCCTCGATGAGCATGACGCTTCGCCGTAAATAGTAGCCAATCCAAATAACTTCCAGTCATGCAACTGTCATGTCAGCGATGACCGCTGTGAGAGATATGAATTGAAGTTACACAGACAGCTCCATTGCAAAAGACTCTCCAAACAAAATATTTTCTGTTGAGCACCACTGAGCAGAATTCGCGACTAAATACAGCTTCATTACAGGAGGAAAATACAAATCTCACAGTTTAGGATGGCAAGAAGTGATGACAAAAGCGCAGCCGTAACTAATCAAAAGACAAATAGCCGTGATAAGAAACACAAGATCTCAGCTACGAAAACAAATAGGCGGCCAGATAAAGATTATTTAAAAACAGTTCAAATCCTAACTAGAGAGGCTGTACTGTCACCGGACGCACTGAAACAAGCCAAACGTACCAAACCCAAATAAAATGCCTCAACGGGTATAAGAACGATGGTTGCTCAACAGGCGATAAACGCAGCACTCGTAACCCAGAAATGACAGAAATGACCTTTGATATCAAAATACAAAACATGCGACAGTTGCATTGTTTAGTCTATCATGATAATTTTTGTTTCCGGGGGTGTGACGTAACCTTTTGTGTTTCGTCCAATCAGCGCCAACGTCCAAAATTCGGACGTTCGACACAAATTTCTGAAAGGTTTTGTGTCAGGCCTTCCTTTCCTCTTCTCCACTTCCCCTCCCCCTCCCCCTCCCCTTCCCCCCTCCCCTTAGGAAGGCCTGATACTCAGGCTAGGGTACGACTGAAGTCAGCAACTAACAAAATTGTTACTGTTGAGAAGCTCACTGTAACATTGTCTAAAAAGTTAAAGGCAGCTTAGTGGTCACTGTGATCACTCAAAAGAACTGATTAAAAGTGCACAATTTTCTGTTTGACGGTAGATTTTCATCTCGATCCTGTCTCCATTTTGTTGTCAAGGTTGTCAGACTCAAGACTGCAGCTTCAGAGTCAAGTCACCAAATCCTGCTCAATAAAGTCACTTGTAATTATGATAGTTGGAGTCTATTTTGACTGATTTAATTTTGTTGAGAATCATGACTTCTGCTACTTCTACTCGGCAACAATAATACTAAATAAAAGTTTGTACATGTAACTTGCATAATGGCAGTATTTGATCAGTTCTTGATTTCATAGTTGAAAACAGCAAGCAATATAAAGGGAACACTAAGTAACAATCCTTTATTGTTTTGATCAATGCAATCATTTTTTCTTATAATAGGCTTTAATGAACATGTCAAAGCTGCATTAAGAATGGTAATATTTCACACATTGTAAATGGTTCAGCCTACACTCTGGAATTTTTAATTGGCTCTGAGAAACTCTCAAAACATAAACTGAAAAGTGGCATTCATGTGTCACTTTAAAGCTGTTTAAGAGACAGCAATCTTAATTTTCAGTTCACACAATGATGATGTAATCCTGCTCTTCAGTGGGTTGTGGCTTAATCCAGCTACATGTACATTCCATCTCCAACATTTGAAAAACAATTGTTTTTAGTTGCTTCACTGAGTATCTCTTGTATGTTAGTGCCATTCTTTTCACTGAAAAGTTGAAAGACTCTGCTCCCAAACAGTATAAATTACTGGCCCACTGGCCTGAGTGGAAAGTCTGCAACAACTCGCAATAGCTGTTGAAACGCTACTCCCCTTTCCTTTGGGTCAATGTTGTTTGAGCAAATTGGCGTGCACATCGTCATTGCTTTCATTGGACTTTACTTAGGAGGAGGAGGGAGGGAGACACTTCTAACAAACAGTGTTTCAACATTTTGATGCCAATAGTAAGCTGCTGTCAGCATTTGCTCAGAGGCAAATAGTAGATGGTGACTTGACCAATGGGGGCGTACACTAACCTTAGTTAATAAATTATTATTGTTCTAATATTGGTACATATGTACATGTAGCTTTTTTAGCAAGGGAAATAGCATCAAAAAATTATATCTTGGTTTTTATTTTTGGTTTTAATTATTTTTCTTTTTTTCTCCACAGGGGCCATACAGGATAATTTCAAGCTTTCATGTTTTCTTGCTTTTAACATGCAACTGGAAGGACTTATTGGCTTTTTTTGTTATGTTTTATTTTACACTAACACTAAAGAACATTATTGTACCAGTGGAAACCAAGCTCTTATTCATATGTGCACTCTGTTAGGTTGCTTCTTTCTTGGGAAAATAATACTGGCAAATAATAAGTCTCAGGATTGTTTAGAAAGGTTTAAAGCTGCCAGGTTCATTAAGTCAAATAGATTATTATAAGTGCTTCATTAATTGATGCAAGTGAAAGAAAAAGTTACATGTAGAACTTTGTCCTAGTCTGGGGAACATTTGTTTTTGTGAATTACAATATTATTAGAATAGTGCTGTTGATCTTGTGAGCATGCATCACAAGAACTTGAATACAATCTTATGCCTTGCAAAAAAGCCGTAATGGCATTGTAGATGAAAGTTTCCATGTTAACTTTGAAGATTGTTGTGATAAATTTATTTCACATGAATAGCTAAGATTTATCAATAAAAGGTTATCACACTTATAATTACCTCAGCCTTTGAATTAAAGTGCTAGAAGCATATCCAGGTATGTGTAGGTTTTGCATTTTAAGCAAGCTGTGATCAAACTCTCAGGAACACATGATTCTAGGTTATTTGAGTGAACCATTGTATGTCATTGCCAGAAATGTCAGGGCAATCCAAAGAATATAAAAAACATATACACTCCAGGGTTTTTTTTTCCTATTTTGCAGCTTGCTTGGAAAACAAAATCAAATCTTGGCCCATTTTGGTAAGATCGTGACAATTTCAAAATCTTGGTAAGAAACTTATAAGACCTTGCAAGATCTTGGTAAGAATCTTATATTAAATTCTTTCAAGATTTTGGTAGGAATCTTATAAGATCTTGTAAGATCTTTGTAAGAATCTTGCGAGATCTTGTAAGAGCTGAATAAGAATAAGAATCTTTTAATCGTACAAGATATACGAATCTTTTGACAAGATCTTGTAAGGTTCTTGTAAAATTCTTATTTCTTATTAAGAATCTTGATAAGATTATTGAAGGATACTTAATGAGGGTCTTTGCAAGATCTTAGCAGGATCCTTGAAGATTCTTGAGGATCTTTGCAAGATCTTGGGAGGATCTGCATGAGGATCTTAATAAAGATCTTCAAGGATCTTTGAAAAGATCCTCAAGGATCCTTCATTTTCTTGCCAAGATCCTCAAGGATCTTTAAGGATCCTCTAAGGATCTTCAAAGATCCTCAAGGATCTTTAAGGACCCTCTAAGGATCTTCAAAGATTCTTGAGGATCTTTGAAAGATCTTGGGAGGATCCTCGAAGATCCTTGAGGATCTTTGCAAGATCTTGGGAGGACCCTAAAAGATCCACGAGGATCTTTGCAAGATCTTGGGAGGATCCTTAAAGATTCTTGAGGATCTTTGAAAGATCTTTGAAAGATCTTTATGGATCTTTGAAGATCCTTAGAGGATCCTTAAAGATCCTTGAGGATCTTTGAAGATCCTTAGAGGATCCTTAAAGATCCTTGAGGATCTTGGCAAGAAAATGAAGGATCCTTGAGGATATTTTCAAAGATCCTTGAAGATCTTTATTAAGATCCTCATAAAGATCCTCATGCAGATCTTTAAGGATCCTTAAAGATCCTTGAAAGATTTTCACCAGGGCTATACTCTAATCACAAACTCCACTACACCAATCAAAATGCGAGTTTTACGCTGTTCATTGTATAAATGCATTATATTTTATATTTTTTGCAGGTGTCGCCCTCTTTGTGATGAACAGACCAGAGGCAAAGAATGCAATGAGCAAAAATTTTCTAAAAATGGTAAGAATGGCTGCAGATTTGATAGTGATTCATAGACAGCTAATTTTCAGTCATGGGCCGGGAGACTCTTGAGTTTCACCCTGTATGCCTCAGTATCAGCATGTGTATTCTCTTCACTGCCCTTCATCTCCCCTCTCCCCCTCTCCACCCCTCATCCATGGGCATACCCAGGGCATTTGACCATTTTCGATGCCCAGGGAGTAGGGCATTTGATGCAAACTTGTGCCTTCCAGATGTGGGCTATTTAAACTTTACCTGGGTGGGGTGGGGAATTTGAACCTGAAGAGTCAACTTGACACCTTTCTTTTTGTCTGGCGAAATACACGTGCTTTCTAATCTATGGACAAGTTCAAGAGGGGGAGCGGGGGGGGGGATGTCACTTTTGGGAGCGATTGGTTCACCAAAACTTGTATCCACAAACTTTGTTCCAGAGTGAGAGAGAAAACTAAATTTTAACAATTTGAGTGAATGCAAATGAATCAGTTTCTAACAATCGTGTATAACCCAAATCAGAACATTTGAGCATCAAATTTGACGCTAGGGTAAGGCATTTGAATGGCTTTTTTTCAAAATTTTAAGTATACCCGGGGTGGATATTGAAGTTTTGAATTTATCGGCACATTTACAGTATGGTACAAGTTGGGAGAGGACGTTTTTGAACATCACTTAGATGTCTTTCCTTCGGTGATCATCCCCCCAGGTACCCCTTCCCCCCTCTCCAGGGAGGGGGATAGTACTTCCTCACTAGACCTGTATGGGTGTCTGCCACTCAATGGGATTGTGATCTTGGGACTCCTGGTTTATTCTTGTAGCCCTTTTGTTTGAAGAAATAGTGCTATTATAAGGAGTTGCTATTGGGGCTTGGAAAGTTAAATTTTATTGACTACATGTACTATTATTTTATCGTCTACCATAATATTATTATGCTAGACATTTTCAAACTGCCAAAGTTTCCACTTTGACTTATGGAGGTCATGAAAATGTGTCGAAATTGTAAGTTATTACTCTTCAGGATTGACTGATAAATTGTCTCATGATTGGTAAATTACGCCACTTTCTCAACCAATGGGAAACAAAACCAAAACCAATCGTGTTTTTGTCGCATGTGTTTTCCCGCACTTGGCGCCAGTTACATGTATTTGCTTCAAATTCTGATTGGCTCATTGTGTTGTTTACACATGTTGTGATTGGCTAGAGTAATTACGTTGGTTTTGGTTTTACGATTCTCAATTGGAAACTGCTCTAAAGATTATTTTTAATTTGTTTTCCACAGCCTCTTTTATAGAAAATAGTTTTTTCTTAAAATTCTTTGTGTTATGATCTCTTCATTCTCAAACAAAAATTCCTATAACAAAAACTAGTGTTTTCTGTACCCCATAGAAACAAGTAGATTTAATGTTTTTGTTTTTTAAATTAATCTAATTGCATCTTTGCTTACATGTACTTAGTTCACTGAAGCTCTCACCTGTGTGAAGTTTGACAAGAATGTTCGTACTGTTATTTTCAAGAGTGATGCACGGGGTATGTTATCATTAATTTGTTCATCTTTTGAAAGACTTTGACAACTTCTTTTAGATATTAAATTCATCTTTGCTTTAATTGATTTTGTTATAGAGCAATGCATACTGGTAAATTGAGTGACCATTTATCAAAACCACATTCCCTGGATTTGAAAATTCTTAGAAAAATGAAAGATTTGACAGTTAGAGAGAAAAAACAAATTAGGTGGCAATGTATAATTATTTCAAGAGATAATGGCCCATTTTACAGTTGGGTGCTTAGTGACCTGGCCTTGGATTGTAAGCGAGGCTGTGGGTGACCTTGTTTTGATACAAACCTCACTGCTTTTCATATGTAGATCACGCTATTCTTATGCTAACTATGAAAAAGCACTGAGGTCTGTATCAAAACAAGGTCACCCTCAGCCTCGCTTCCACTCCAAGGCCAGGTCACTAAGCACCCAACTGTAAAATGGCCTATTGAGGGGCTCCATCAAAAACTATGCTAAGTGGAAATTTGGCTGTGCGGAAATCCAAATTATAATTCTAATTTGGCAAGCAGATTCGTTGTCTCATAAGAATAACAGTTACTGTAGTTCGGTGTACAGTGGTTATTCGTTAAAAATTTAATTCAAAGAATTAGCCCATGACTTTTTCTTAATAAGCTCAGCTAGCAAATTAAATTGGTAGAAGGAACAAAAAACTTATCAGCTAATTCTTGACATTTTCAGCCTTGTTAAGATCGAACAATGAATACAGAACTATCGTGATAGTTCTTACGTGATAATCAATCTCTACGCTGAACTGGAACTTATTTAGAACAGTTTGAATATCAATGACAAATTTCCACCTCTTAGTATAATGTTTGATCAATCCTTTCTGTGTAAAGCACAGAGCCTTACACGGCAAACAACCAAATAATACGTCCAGCCTCCAGTCTCAAAGGAAAGCCCAGCAAACCAACTGATACCGTTTTCGTCTGTGTGTGAGCCACGTAGCACCCATGTAATGCGATAGAAATAGAACGAAATTACACTGTATTTTTGAGTGCTTAAGTGAGGACCACGTTTGTTTGCCCTGTGAGGGAAATTTGGTTTGAGTGGCAAAGAAAAATCTTTGACATCGGCAGGATTTGAACCCACGACCTCTGCATTAAATCACCAGCGCTCTAACCAACTTAACTCTGAGATCAGCAGGGAGATGGTCGTGAAAATTACGGCATTGGGGCGCTGGTGATCTAATTCAGAGATTGTGGGTTTAAATCCCACCGAGCTAAATTTCCTCCACAGGGCTAGCAGCTTACGGAATTATGAGAACAGAAGTCATCGCTTTGGCACTCAAAATAATTTCATTCCATTTCTACCGTTTTTGTGTTTTTTAGGAATATTTTGTGCTGGTGCTGATCTCAAAGAAAGAGCCAAAATGCCAGAGCATGAGGTCGGTCCATTTGTATCCAGAGCTCGGGCAGCAATAATGGAACTGAACAACCTACCCATGCCTACTATTGCTGCACTGGACGGCCACGCCCTGGGTGGGGGGCTAGAAATGGCATTGTCGTGTGACTTTAGGATTGCAGCGGACAATGCAAAAGTGGGGCTGACGGAAACACGTTTGGCCATCATTCCTGGAGCAGGTGAGAAGATAGAATATCACCTGAATAGAAAAGGCTATTTTAAACACTAAAGGGCTATTTACATTTAGAAGATTTTTTTATGCAATTAAATATCTTTAGCGGCAATATTTTCGCCGATTATTATAATGTGTGATTGCAAATCGAATGTTGTAATAAACGGCGATTTTCTTTGTGATTTTATAGGGACGGCTCAACTTTGATTTCGACTGATTTTGTCGCGGTGACAGATGAGAGAAGAGCGTATTCGATGGAGGCACTGACGCTCGACAAAGTTTCCTTGGACCAGGGGGGTGGGGGGTGGGGGTGGTGGGGCTGGCCAGCATTTATGATCATTGAAGCCTTAGCTTTTTGCCGACATCGCAAGCGCTTTATTCTCGTCACAACAAAATTGCAATCAAATCGCCGTTAAATCCCAATAGCAATTGTTAGAGGTTCACATGGACAGTCGAAGACGAGGCTGAGGATATTGCTGTCCTGTGAACGTGTCCTGAGCACAGGATGCAACCGGAATCCTTTACCTTAGTATTTAGTTGCCATTCTTTGTATCTCTAAGCTTGCTTTACCTTCCATTTTAAAGGGGGAACACAGCGCTTGCCAAGACTGGTTGGTGTATCCAAAGCCAAGGAGATGATTTTTACCGGAACAATGATCAGTGGAACAGAAGCTGCCGAAATAGGTTTAGCAGATTACGCTGTTGTTCAAAATGAGAATGGAGACGCAGCCTATCAAAGGGCGCTCAAACTGGCTGAGGAAATTCTTCCCAGAGGGCCTGTGGCGGTCAGGATGGCCAAATTAGCAATTAATAGAGGCATGCAGGTATGGCTCTGAAAAACGTTTCGAATATGCGATGGGAAATTCCTCTTTTCACTTGTGAGATGCACTAGTAAGCTCCCCAAAAATAAGCTCTACAAGGTTTTTTGGGCGAATATAAGCCCAGGGGTTATTATCGGAATATTTGGGTAAAAAAAAAAAATACAGAAATATTTAATGGTCCTATGAGAATAACAAAATAACCGTATACTATTCTAATTAAAAAAGTAAAAAAGTAGACGTTACGACGCTACTCCACGTCATTATCAGGTAAAATAAGGTAAAATGAAAACGAGAATATATAGGAGGTGAAAAAAAAAAAAAAAAAGACTCAGAATTGAAAAGTTATCCATTCTTTGGCCTTTTGCTTTCTTTTTCAGGTTGACCTTAATTCTGCCATGTCATTCGAGGAAGGTTGTTATGCACAGGTTTGTGTTTTGAACAGTAGGGGAGGGGAGGGTAAATCCTATCTCTGTAAGTCATTCTGTGAAGAGGCTCACTTATTGCGATACGGTGCTGCAGTGACACGAGTCGATTTTTCCTGCACCTTGCGAGGCAACGCTGTTGAACTGAATTGTTGCGGACGAACTTGCGCTACTTACACTCCTTCGCAACCATCGTTGTAAATTGCTAGAAAGGTAGATTCTTCTACCTTTTGAAACGTTCCGAGATACCTTGCAGCTTGTAACGTGTCTTCAATAACCTGACTCGCAGTGGTCTCGTAACCGTTGCGTTCTAATTGCCTCGTGTTTACAAGAGCACCTTTACTCACGCGAGTATCTTCACGAGGGCCTGATAAATTGCAAGTAACCAACCACTTAAGCAAGCCTGCTTGTAGGTAACCCGTGAGATTCTAGGTGGTGAAGTAACACTATTTGAACCCATTTTTTCAGTAGGATTCCAATCCTGCATCGCAGGGAACTCGCACTATGTTTAAAGTCTGACATAACTTTGATAGGAAGCAAGATAGGGCTTTAAACAGAGCCGGTATTAGAGGAATATTGAATCATTTCCACGCTCCATCGCTTGTCGTGAAAAGAGAAGGAAAACAGGAGCGAGGATCGCAAGTCACTGTTACAGGAGATCATTGCAGAGAACATGTTTAAAAACACGGCAACCTATCTTGCAACCTTGCGAAAAGAAGAAGGCTATTGTACTTCCCTACAACTTGCAACGCAATTTTTTTAGTGTTTCCGTAAAGGATATGCCCACAAGTTGTCTCGCAACGACGTTGCGTTGCGACTTGCACGAAAAATTGTTTCTTTCTAAGGGTATACTGCAAATTCACAAAGTGACCAGCTCCCAGTAGGCCATTTCCGAGTTGCCGTAAACCTCATTATGAAAGCGAGGCTAAGTGCAAAGTTTTTATTATGAAAATTAGTTTTCATTCATATGCAAACAAAACTAATTTTCATAAGAAAAGCTTTGCACTTAGCCTCGCTTTTATAATGAGGTTTACGGTAACTCGGAAATGGCCTGTTGGCTTGATAGCTCAGTTCAGGAGAGCACTGCACCGGCATCGCAGAGGTCATGGGTTCGAATCCCGTTCAAGCCTGAATTTTTTTCAGGCTTTCTTTTCGCAACTTCGCAAGTTAATTGTTTAATCCACAGTAACAATATATGAATTTCATATATTTCATTTCCAAGAACCTTGAATGAAACACAAAATGCCTGAAACAGCCCCACAACTCCATGCTCACCGCGTTAACACTTGTTTCCATATCTCAAACTGACCTTGGATACCTTATGATGATTACACACTGTCGTATTCCTTATCGTCATAGTAATGATGTACATGTACACGGGAACAGAAGCCCATTTATTAGGCAACTGAGTGAATAGAGCTCCAGCTAGGCCAGAAACATCGATTAGGGCTTAGTACCGATCTACAGTATTTGGGGTTAAGCACTGATTCGAAAACGGTTAGTTTTTGTTTATTGTGATGGGTAACTCTAAATACGTTCCTCAGTACAATCCCCAGTAGCTAGTCCTCGTTGGTGTAGTGGTTATGGATAAGAGAAATGAAGCAAACGACTCGGGTTCGAGACTTACACCATTGTTTTTTTTTTTTTTTTTTTCTGTTTTTTTCCGTTTTTTCCTCTTAAGTTCAAAATCAGGTTTCACACCATGTAATTTTAAGTGAATGTCCAAGGTCAGTTTGAGAGATGGAAAGGAGTGTTAAACTCAAGAAACTGTGGCTGGGGACGTACAGATCAATGTAGTTCTGATGTTTAACGCTATAAAATGTCGTTCAACAGGTTATACCCACCAAGGACAGATTAGAAGGACTCCGAGCATTCAGAGAGAAAAGAACTCCACAATACACCGGAGAATAAAGAAGGGGGTTTCACATCGCATTTAATTTTTAGGGATCGTATAACGAGACTTCCAGTAATGTACTGAAAGTAAAGATGTAAAAATTAACGCGTTGCGATGTTTGCAATATCATTATCAAGCAAAGAAATGACAAGAATTTGACCTGAACAATAATTTATATTCCAAATCTCATTAATAATTCATAAGCCCATTGACCTATCAAATGGTCGATAAAACTTCACGTGCAGTGGTTTTAAAACCCGATTAAAGCTCCTCCTTATTAGTATACGATGTTTAATGTTTTTCACGTATGCTAATTTCCAACGTTCACAAAGCATCATTGTTATGAACTCTCTTGACACACGCTTTGACAGGAATGTTTTTGAAGCGTTCAAAGAAATCACAGCACGTGTTTTATTGGGTCTAAAACAACTCGGCTACGCCTCATGGTTTTAAAAAACCCGATAGAACACTGCTGCTCGTGTTTTAAACATTATTTTAAATTCCGACTTCACTATCATGAGACATTCAATGTGAACAGTTTGTTTTGTGGGATGTACTGAGTCAGCCAGCCATCTGAAGAATTAACCTGTTGTAACATAAAATACATGTAGTGGCTCAAAAGAAGAATTGTGCCACGCGTAAAAACCACCCTTTAGAAGTAGCCAAAAAATATGTGGAAACGTATTACGGACCCCTAGGAAAGGGTGCAAAAAATATGCTGACAAAATTGCACTCGAAAACTTACTTTAAACAAAACTTTAGCAAAAAAAAAATGATAATAAAAATAAACAACAACAACAACAACAACAAAACAAAAGCAAGCAAACAAGACGACTGACCGACGTAGAATGACAAGAATCTCCCACCAAACAGCTAAATAGTCCCGAAGTAACGCGACCCTCTTCATCAATTTTCAATTTCATTTCTCTGCTTGATGTTCGAAACGCCGCAACGCGTTTATTTTTTGAGAAAAAAAATATATAATAAACTGAAGAAGTCAGTGGACAAAAAAAAAAAAATAACAGCCTTTCGTGGTATTATCACTGTAGTGCAGAAATCAACAAAGAATCTTCGTTTTCTTCAATTTTATTAAATACTCGAACGTGGAACTCGAACACAAAAGTGAAGCAATCAAGGAAGAAAGGAGGGAGGCGGGAGAGGGAGGAAAAAAAAAAAGGTTACACGAAAAAAATATTATAACCAGGGAAAAAAAGGGGGGGAGGGTAAGAGACTCCCATGGAAGGAGAGGGAACCTCCAGCAGCGATCCAATACCCCCCTCCCCCACGTAGTCTACACAAAAGCGATCATAAGACTTCACGATCCTCTCTCGCTGGGATTCGAAGTGTTTCTCCTCTCACTCCGTCTGCCACGCAAACATTCGCACAGTCGGGGCGCACTAAAAGACTGGTGCCACAGGTCTGTCTTTAAATGATCGTTTAATATTTAAAGGATCTCCTTTTTTCGAGCTTTTTCTCCTTTAAAGCCACATACTCGGATCTCTTGCCGCTGATATTTGACTTGATTATGTGAGTCACCTTTTTTGCTATTTCCCCTGCAAGAAAGAATGAAAGATAATTAGAACGGTTTTCATTTGAGAGCCGTAAAACCAAGGCCAATCAAAACAGACACACATAACGCAATGAGCCAATCAGAATTCAAACACGTGTAACCGGCGCCAAGGGCGGGAAAACGCGTGCAACCAAGTGACCATTGGTTTTAGCTTTGCTTCTCATCGGTTGAGAAAGTGGCGCGAGTTTTGCCAACCAATCACAGAGCGTAGTAATGCAAAACCAAAGCAAACGCCAAATTACTGTCGACACGATTGAAAACCTCTCTAGAAATGGTATTTTCTTTTAAAAGTAAATGAAAAAAAGCTCACCAGCGACATTGGCTTCTGTTTCAAAGTCGTAGTGCTTGAATTCGCGGGCATTTTGACTGAAGTACACTATTCTGAACTGTGCCTTGCCGTTACTCTTCTCGTCCATTAGATCACAGGCAACAACATTCTCCATGTTTACTGATGTCTGCAAAATAAGAACAAATAAGTAAATAAATAATGTAACCAAAGAACTGAAGATGCAGTTACACCACACTTTACCTTTATAATTAAGAAGGTTGAGGCTGAAATTCGCCAACATTTTTCAGAAAGTGTTAAGAAACTGCAGAAGCTGAGATTTAGTAAGAACGTCTTTGCAACTTTTTTTGTCCGCTTTCTTTGGACGGTGACAGTTCAGTTTGCGCAAATGTATAGTCAACTGAAGAACACCTTTAAGAACGTTTTCAAACTTAAATTAGCAAAAAATAAAAATAAAATAAGAACGGTATCTGGAACCGTTTTCATGCAAGCCAACGTATCTGCTTTTCAACCGCTGTTCCTAAAAACCTCTCCTGTGTTAGCGCGATCAATGAGTTTCGGATGTTACCCAAATAATTTGACCGAGAAAACCTTGGGAGAAACCGTACCGATCACAATAAATTATTTGGCAAAACTATCGTTTCTTTTTTGACGTCTCCGTACTCCGTAAATACTTACAAATTTTTGTTTTCCCCAGAACTTCTTTGCTGCCTTGGGTTGAAGGACGGGGTCAATCTCTATTCTCTCTTGAGAAACGCCTGGTTATAACAGAATTAGAATATGTTAGTGTAAATCCTGCCTAGTTGGCCGGATGCTGCACGAAGGCGAAGTTTGGGCGGTGGAGTCACAAGAACGAGTAGCGAAGTCGCGAAGGAAATGGAAAAGAGGAGATTAACATAGCTTGGTTAACACTCGTTTCCATTTCTGGAAACGAAATTGGAACACACTTCAGCATCGAAGAGAATACCTATCTGTAGTGGAATGTTACAAGACAGTGTTTGGTCTAAATGGCCTAGACTTTGACGACTATTTCGAGTTTTGAAGAAGTAAAAATACTAGAGCCAACCATCCATACAAAATACAAACTAACTTAGCCAAAGTTAACTCCTTTAAGTACTCCTTCTTCCTGAGAATTGTCAAGTACTGGAACAGTTTGCCAAGCTATCTTTTTATGGACGAAATTAAGGTTAACAATTGAAATTTAAAAAAAGGCCTAAAAAGTGGATGCAGATTTATTGACACAGAAGCTCATATTGAATTGTATATATTTTCATTTTAAATATCATTCTTACTAACCATTTTGTGCTTGCACCAGTGATTTTTATCCGCGTTTTTTGTAATTTTTTAATATTTTTAAAAAGTTCAGTTAGCGGTCCTTCTTTTCAAATATGTATCGTGTATCATGTTTATGAGCATATATGTATTTGAATGAAGTATTATTTACTTGAAACAATGTAGTATTCCTTATCTTCATAGCACTGGTCATAAACGAGAACAGAACCCCATTTGTTTGACAGAGAACTGTGCTCCAGTCAGGCAAGGAACAGCATTTTAAGGCCAATTAGAACCGATCTACAGTATTTAGGGTTAGGCATTGATCTGAAGACGGTTAGTTTTCGTTTATTGTGATGGGTGACTATATAAATACGTTAAAAATTACAATCCTCGGCAGCTGGTCCTCGTTGGTGTAGTGGTTATATATAGAAGAAATGAAGCAAACGACCCAGGTTCGAGGCGCACACAATTCTGATATTTTCCTTCTTTTACTCTTAAGTTTGAAATAAGGTTTACTGCAAGTAATTTTAAGGGAATGTCCAAGGTCCGTTTGAGATATGGAAACAAGTGTTAACCAGCTTTACGCCGTTCATGGCGGCTCTGATTCCAGAACCTTCTTTTCGCGCGCGGACAATAGCGCCAGCTACGCAGTCTAATTATAGGAAATAACAATTGTGTCAATTAAAGTATTTGAAATTTACGCGAATCGTAGGAAAATTAAGTTTCAAATAAAGGAACTTAACGCGAGCGAGAAGGCTAGACATCCAAATGAAGGAAATTAACACAAGCGTAGAGGTTTTATATCAACTGAGAAAACGTAGATGATTACAAAATAATTAAGGCATTTCATCCCAAATACAGTACACGCTGAAACAAATGCGATTACGCGGAGAACGGCAATAGCAAAGAGGTCAGCTAACATATCGCTAAACTATGTATAAAAGGGATAACGCGGTTAGTTTCTAATTTTGCTCTGATTAAATTCGTTTCTAAATTTACTCCGATCAAATTCGTTTCTTATTCGCTCTGACGAAGGGTTAACGCTCAAAACGTCAGCACTCGAATCTCTTTACGGTAGCCAATTTACCTTTAGTTATCAACTCTGTTTATTAACCAAATATTCGTATGTATACATAGGTTGAAATGTGTTTAACAAAGAGAGTTGCTGTGCTACCACCCAGGATTTTGGGAAAGCAACTATAGTGCACTGCAGCCTCTTACAAAAATCAAATAAACATACTTAGCTGTATTTCTGTTACTGGTCGGAGCTTCTGTAGCATACTGACACGGTATGTCTAAGGATTAAAATGGAAACAAATACATTTGATGTAATTACGTTCTTAGTCTCTATTTAAAACAAAAAAAGTTAGCATTAGACTTGGGAATGGAAGAGAAAAAGAACCTTATTTGAGCGCCGCAGGCGTCAAGTAACGCGCATAACATTTTGTTGCAACTTGTCGAGCCACAGATGTTGCGTCGCAAGTTGCTATTGTTTGTTGCCCGTATTATGACCTCCGCGCGCAACAAATTTCCATGTTGTTGCGCGTATTGTCACCTCCGAGTTCAACAAGTGCTGCAAAAAGTAGAAATAGCGTCTGGTTTCAGCGACATGAAAATTTGTTGTGTGCTTAAGTCGTAATACGGGCAACAAACCGCCCGGCAATCACAACTTGCCCGGCAAGTTGCAAGGATATATTGCCCGCATTACTTGACCATTGTTAAGTAATACATATTGACCATTTAAATGCAATTCAGGTTTCAGGGGTTGAAGCTCTCTTCCTTCGCAGGAGGCGAATTTCACGCTTGCTCGAGTGTTTGGCCCACTCTACTATCCCTGACTAAGGGCCTCCTCGTATGAGCCCGGTAACCGGGCTGGGGCCCGTTTCTCGAAAGCCCCGGTAGCTCATCGGGCCCGATAAGTATATTTTTAAATGTTTTTTCGCCGATTACACAATGATTACAGACGTGGTACTTCGCCAATGTTTACATAGAATTATAAGGTTATAAAATTTAGTATTCAAAGCTAAAAAAAATTGACTTCTGTTAAGAAACATTTGTCACCAAATTACTTAACGGACCCGATAAGTTACCGGGTCTTTCGAGAAACGGGCCCCTGGCCCGGTAGGCGGGACGAATTTTGTCTTCTGTTCATATGGGAAATTTAATCCCGGTTACCGAGATGAAAAATAAAATTCCCCCAAAATACCCGTGGAGCCGCTTCGACTTGTCAGCGACCTTACAAACCATGCGCAGTTGAAAATGTTTCATCCCGGAAAGTCCCGATATCCGGGCTGGAGTGTTCATATGGGAAAAATTTCCAGCTCGGTTACCGAGATCTAGACCAAGACCTCGGTAACCGGGCCAGCCCGCCTTCTCATATCATATGAACACTCGAAATTTTTGTAAAGAAAAGAGTGGCGAGGCGAGATCTCGGAAACCGAACCATCAACCGGGCTCACATGAAGAGGCCCTAAGATGGCTCGAGACTCGACTCCTGCTCGAGACTACTCCAAGAGGCCCCACTCACCTGGAACTGATAGTTAGCATAGAAATCAAATTGTTTAAAGTCTCCTTCCTTGTCTCCATCAACAGGCCTCGCTGTTACAAAAAAAAAAAAAATACAACCGTTTTGAAATTACAGTGGAACGTGACCACCGTCGGGCCGATACGACCACGGCAACGAGAACGTCAAAAAAGCAACTCTGCACGTGCATTATACTTTTGGTACATTTCTTTGCCGTCACTGCACGACTAGGAAGTGAAATTTCCTGATAGGATGTTTTATGGAGGACGTGAACACATAGCGAGGAATTGTCTTTCTCTTTCTAAACTTGGTTGCAGTCTCCAAGACGGAATTCAACTCCAGGAAATTTCACCTCATTTGAAAGCGAGTTGGAATAATCGCGACGACGTTTGAAAAAAAAAAAACGCGAATTCATTATAATAGTGACGTTTTTCGCTGTTGTGCAAACTTCAGGGAACTTAAGCAACGACGACGGCGACGGCAACGAGAACTCCACAAAACAATAGGTTTAATGAGCAAAAACAATCGCTCTGCACCTGTGTTATATGTTTTTGTACATTTCTTTGCCGTCATCAGCGAAACATCAACGTGAAATGACCAATTTCAAGTTCAAGGTTTTGTGGAGAACGTGAGCACACGACGGTGAATTTTTCATTTTCTTTCTTAACTTGAACGCCACTCCTACCAATATGGTTCCTGAATAGTTCACCATGCACTTCTGTAGAAATTGAGCGAATTGAAATAATCGCAAAGAAGCACAAATGAAATAAAGTTATACTTTCGGAGGACGTTTTCGTTGCAGTTGCCGTCGTCGTTGCTTAAGTTTCCTAACAACGTCACTAAAAGACAAACTACATAGCGCATAATGTGGCTGCATGGAATTCGTTGGAGCGGCTTTTAAGTTCGGAAAGAGATTTAGGAGAATTCAATGTCGTGTGTTCACGTTCTATTAAGAAACCTAGAATTTGATCATGTTGCAGAGGACCACTACCCTCATTGGCATGCAAATTTACTAAAAAAATATTTTAAATTTATGCGAAGTTTCTTTAAACTTAAATTTATGTAAATTTATGCAAGCGTAAAATTTATGGAAATGTCAGGGCTAGGCAAATTGTGCAGAAAATTCTATGGGCCAGTTATTTAAACAGAGTCTAACTTAGGCTGCGGTTTAAGACAATCAGTGGGCCTCCAAATCTGTTTATAAGTGGTTTATTTCAAGTAGATAAATAGTTTCCTAGTCTGGGATGCAAGCCTTCTTGCTACCGTCAGCAGCAGACAGTGGCAAAATGAAAAATGGCTTAGGACGTGGTTTTGTTAAACACCATCTAAACTGTCTTTTAATAACTGACCCAATGGCTTTATACAACTCTACAGTCGTGCAAATTTAGTTCCGTTTCATTTCTTCAACATCAGCCAGAATACCAGTAAATATGAATTACTTACGCCGTCCAAATCTAACGAGACAAAATTCCTTGGTTCCCATACTCTCTAACGTTGATTCGAGGTTGATGGGGACACCAGGCTCAGATTGTTTTTCCAATACATATTCATTAGCTAAAATATAACAAAGGGAAAAACTCCAGTTAATGTAATACGACCATGTCAGCAACAGTGTATTCTCAGAACAGCTGTTTCTAGTAACACTTTGAAAAGTAAGGGTCTCCTTTACAAAGAAACTGCTTTAACCCTATATTTCTTGGCTCTTTATATTCTTTTTCCTTGATGCGCCTTTTTGGGGTAACTTACTTCTTCTTAGCCTTAAGTAGTAATAGTGTATCTGTTAGTGGTGCTTCTTTTAGTTTTGTCTCTATTAGTAGTGCAATGTTTAGTAGAACTGTTGTGAAAAAGGTACATGTAAATTGTAGGATGTAACGTAAAGTACTGTAATGTATTGTAATTAATCTCACTAAATAGTTTCTAACATAGTCTTATATCGAAATGTTAATATTGTATTGTATTGTAAGTATTATTTAACAATTATTCGCCGAAGGCGAAGTAAATATTGGTGAATATTCCCTGAGACGAAGTCAAGGGGAATATTCACCAATATTTACTGAGCCTGAGGCGAATAATTGTTTTAGTATAATTACTCAGGTGATTATCAGAGAAAAACCAGTACCGTCCGAAAAATCTCGATTTTGTTTGTTTGTTTCAAATCGTCACGCGTCAATGAACAGAGACGCGCAGTCTGCCGATCACATGCTCAATCGAAATCACATGCGCAATCGATAAACTGCACACGGCCTCGAGCAGAATGTCAGTATTCTTTAAATGCCGCTTCATTGAGACGAAGCACTGACTTCTGTGAATGAATGTTGGGTTTCTCCGACCCGTTTACCAAAATAGATGGAGATGAACCAGGCTGTTTGGTGTAAAACTCGAGCCGGGATCACAAGTGTTAGCGATAGTATTTTATTGCACAATTTCTTGTTGACATGATGGCTTCGCCGGTGAACGGACGTTTATAAATTGCCCTCGGAGATAAGCTGCTTCAGGTAGGAATTAAGTCATTTGTTGGCTTCACTAAACAAGTACACGGTTGTCGCAGATGAAAATATTTTGTTGTGAGGCAGTGACTTAAGATGGTGGTCGAGAGCCGGTCGAACCGACAACAAACTAGTTTTCAGATTATAAAAAAACTGTTTTCCTTTCTCGTCACTGAAACGTAAAACTTACAGAGACATTTATTCATCTTGTTTACTTTCAAATTCTGTCTTAAACTCGTTTTGTTTGTGAAATCATTCTGTTAATAAAGAAAATCTTGCTCGAATTTACCTTAATTATTTGTCTTCATTTTAAGTCAACGAGATCGACAACATGCAATTTACAAGGGTTTTTTATTACAATTAGCAAAATTTTCATCTCTTGCCTTCGAAACGTATCACCTCGGACTTAGCTGCATCTTTAGTACCTTTCGGAATTGCATTTTCTTTCATCCTATTTACTTCTTTTTCAGAAATGTCAACAAATAGCTAAGCGGCCATTTTGAAAGTTAGTGCTCCCGCTATAATCACCTCGCGCGAGGTGATTATAGGAGGATATGACGCAATCCTCGACCAATCAGATCAACAGAATCTCTATAATCACCTGAGTAATTATACTAAATGTAATTATTGTAAATGTAAGGAAAATATTGTATAATTAACAATTATTCCCCTCACGCTTGTTGGATATGAGATGAAATAGAGCCAACGAGGCGCGTAGGGCCGAGTTGGCTATAATCATCTCATATCCAACAAGCGTGAGGGGAATAATTGTTTTATTAAAAACAATCACGAAATATTGCTAAATTTTGCGGATTCCGCTTTGCAAGAACAATTAGAAGACAATTTTTAAAATGGTCTCTTTTTCTCGGGCATGGTATAATAGCTCATATACCATGGCCGCTAAGCCAATCAAATTGGTCGAATTGCATTATACAATGATCCAGTTTTTAATGATAAGCGTCATCACGCAAGCTTAGTCGTGTAATTTTTTTGTAAGTGTTTTACAAACTAAAAGTTGTACTTAAAAAAAAAAAAACACTTTGAAAACTGAGATATGCATCTGTTCAGCGCAGTAACAATGTTCTAGATTTGCCACAAGTGACTATACTAATCACTATACTATTTAGTGCACCCCAAATACAAAGGTCTCGACCTTGTAATCGGGCACGGAAATGCCGTGCACGAATTCTGGCGTGGACACTTGATAAATGAGTGCGTTCACATTCGTGCCCAGCGAGAATCGTACTCGGGCACCATTGCCTGATTTCATACCGTGGGGGTCTGGGTACAAGTCTGTGTATTATGGGATATGGGACTCAACACCCACAAAGCCAGAAAGAGCACATCGAACTTTACAACATCCTCAAGTTTGGTGTTAATCAAGCGAATGGCGAGATACAGCCATTCAAAAACTTAAAAAATTTACTAAGAAATGTATGGGACGCCGGACAAATCGTCCGTCACGCCCGGTAACCCCCACGGTATGAAATCAGGCAATGCCATGATCACCGACCTGTTCTTTTCAAGCCTCTTTTCTTGATCAGTTTCTCATACACATGTTTCATCCTGGTGTTCATACTCTCCACTTTTACTCTGGAAAAGCCATGCTGTGGCTCGTGACTGAAAAAGAAAAGACAGACGGGCGGATAGCTTTATCATATGCTGCATTAGAGCGGTTTTTAATCGAGTGTCGAAAGTAATTTCGCGTTTGCTTTGGTTTTGCATTACTTAGCTCTGTGATTGGTTAGCAAAACTCGCGCCACTTTCTCAACCAATGGGAATCCAAACCAAACCAATCGTGATTTCGCCACACGCTTTTTCCCGCGCTTGGCGCCAGTTACATGTATTTGCTTTGAACTCTGATTAGTTCATTGCATTGCACCTGTTGTGATTGGCCAGAGTAATCACTTTGGTTTTGGTTTTACGACACTCGATTGAAAACCGCTCTATCATTCAATACATTGGCGCACTGAATATTCCTGGTCCTTACAGAACAGATATCTTGCGATATAAGTAATTTCATGTGACGGGTAGAAGAATGGAAAGTAACGTCCTCGGAAGATAAAACTGTGCTTTGTTATCATCAATCTTGCGCAATATTTCGCGCGATTTCGCAGGATAATCACCTTGTACAGCACCAAAGGAAAGTACTGCTCAGTAGCTTTCATTCGAATGGACACACTTCAGGGTTTCATCCACAGACTCAAAAGTTAGAACCACCTTGTACAGCGCAATAAACAGCACCACAGGAAAGTACTACTCAGTAGCTTTCACTTGAAATGGCTTTCTGGCGGCACATACCTGGATAGCTTATATAATGACTTCAGTCCCACCCTCCCCCCCCCTCCCCAAACAGCAGCAAAGCTTTGAAAGTAACAGAAAATAGCTTTTAGCATTTACTTACACTGTCACTATGATACCAGAGGAAGGTCTAGAGGGTGTTGGTTTAGGTGGAGTGGTGTCTTTCTGGAAATTGAAATCATAAAATACTTCAGTCAACTGGCAGACAAACATTGTGGAGAACCAAACAAGAATTATTGAGAATTTGTGTTTAATTATAGAAAAGTACATAAATAAATAAATAAACAAGCAATCTCTTGAATTACCTGAACTAGTGCCAAGCAAGTGAAACCAAACTTCGTTATTGGTTCCTTGTTATCAAGAGCTGGAATCATCAAACATGTAGAGGAACACTCCAATTAACCACATCTGTTATAACTTTAAGTTAAAAATTTACGGTCACTGGCAACTTTCCATGCCATAAGGGACTTTAGGGAACTTACGGAACAACGCCAGCGACGGCAACGAAAACGCCGCAAAACGATAGGTTAAATGAGCAAAAACAATCGCCCTGTACGTGCGTTTTAAATTTTGGTACTTTTCTTTGCCGTCCTCTACAAAACAAAAACGTGGAATGACCAAATTCAAGGCTTTGTGGAGAACGTGAGAACACAACGGCGAATTTTTCATTAGCGTTGTTAACTCGAACGCCACTCCTACCAATTTGGTTCCTGGGTATTTCGCCGTTTCTGTAGAAGTTGAACGAGTTAAAATAATCGTGAAGTAGTACGAATGAAATAAGGTCAATATATTTTAAAGTGATGTTTTCGTTGGCGTTGCCGTCTTGCATTCATAAGGTCCGCAAATAAACCATTTTATTATCTACAACGGATATATAAAAAAAAGAAAGAAAAACCTTTTCTACTCATACCAGGAAAATCTGTGTCAACCTCTCCGTCATCATCATCAGCTATTTGCAAACAACAAGACTTGACATCATTCTGAAACAGACAAATAACCAAAATAAGCTGACTACTAATAAAAGCCAGGTAAAAACTATGTACTTCAGCCACTTGCAGCCCACAAGTCAGGCAGTTATATGTACAGTGAAAGGAAAGTTCCTTGGAGATGCGTGACACTTGAAAATGTTTTCGGATAGGATTCACATAAAAAATTATTTTAAAAAAATGGTTTTGAAAGAAACACAGACGTTTCGGGTATATAGCCCTTCTTCAGTGTGGAGAGAACCGTTGAAATACGCTCAATTTATATGTATGTTATATGTACAGGCGTCTTTGCTAAAAACCCTTTTGAGAGTACAGCTGTATACATTGTATTTTGTCACAAGGATATATTTTCAAACTTCATTGACCGTAATCTTTGAACAAGGCACTGACTGTGACAGTGGTAAAATCCACGAAATTTAAAGCCTTCAGTTTGCAAATTTGAAGCACCTTTCACATTCCTTGGCCAAAAGGCAACATTTGTCACTTTCAATTCATTTCAAACCTTTAATGGGGGGTCTCGGCCTTCACTTGTGTACTTGTACATAATGAGTCCAATGAGGTCCTGAACACATGCAGTACCTGGTGCAAATTATACCAAAAATTTAAAACCCTTTAGTCCCTAATATCAAAAAAAACAAATTCTCCTATATTGTCATCATACTTATCTCATAAAAAAACTGGGGAGAAGTTATAGAAATATCAAGAAAATTCACCTTCGGGGATCATATCCTTAATTCTCATGACCTCAGGGGTTGAATAAGCATTGATATTACAAGGAGAAATTTGATGTTGATCACTGTTAGGGCTTAAAGGATTAATAGAGTTGTGATTCAAAACTCACCCTGTTTATAATTAAAACAATTAGTTTTGGTGGGGGCTGCGTGGGGTATGCAGAACTTGTTGTGTTGCAATTTTGGAAAAATAGCACATTTTCATTTTATTTGTTTAAATCCAAATTATGTAATATCCAACCACCAAAGTGAGTCTTTTGTAGAAAGAAACAACATGATAGGTTTTTGCATCAATTGGAAACTCAGAAAAAAAAATCCGGTTCCAGATGGGATTTGAACCCATGGCTAGATTATGGAGGGTTGTGGGTTCAAATCCCATCTGGAGTTCGGATTTTTTTTTCTGAGTTTCCAATTGATTCAAAAACTTATCATGTTGTTATTTCCAATGTAATATACAAAAACAAAACACTAGCTCTGGGTAATAGGAAAGCAAATTTGACCTTTGGTACTTTTCGTTTTCTTTTCAAATCTTTGTACAGGAAACATCCAATTCAGCAGGGCTAAATGGAGTTCCTTACTAATATTAAATTAAATATTAACAAGAAGGGCATAGTAGGCATGGAAACAACACACAAAAATATGCCAAATGGCCAACTAAAAAGGATTGAACAAAAAACAGTTCTAAAACGTCTGAAAGAGCTCTTTAGAATTCCATCAATCAAATTGTACAGGGGCAGAATGCTTAAATCTCCATCAAACCTTTTTTTTAGTAAGATATTTCATCTATAATTATATTTGAGTACCACCACATCACCATTTAAAAATTGTCCCACCACTGTCACATGTCTTTGTAGCATGCTGTTGCTTTAGTCATATTTAATTTCCTTTACAAAATATTACTGTTCCAACGGCCTGCAACTTCTCAGAATTTACTACGATCGTAACACTGCTACTTATGAGGTAAGACCATTTATTAAAACTTGAGTGTTTTACTGGAAAATACACCTCTTGTAAAATTCATACAAAACTACATCCGGGACGCAAGTGGCCTATTTTCCATATCCTCACTAGTGAGGACAGATGACCTAATTTCCTTTTTTCACGGTTGTTTATGCAAACAGACGGTGCAAAATGGTGAGTAATAGATTTGTCTATAAAATAAAAAGAAAATTCCATAATAGCTTGAAGACATGAATTTTATTTTCTCAAGTTAAAAACAATACTTCACTGATTTGCTGCACACGTTTGTAAAATATTGTTTTTACCACTCGAAAATAAAGTTCATATCTTCGCATGGCTGTGCAATATTTTCTATAATAGTGGCCCTGCTCCAGAACACAAACGGTTCCTCGGTCAAACTCAGCAAGGCAGACTGGCTACCTGACCCTACCCATAAAATTGCAAACACATGTTTGAAAAAGACAAATAATTCTGGAAAATAAGCCAATTATTGGCTTATTTTCCAGAATTGAGTTCTGTAATGTGACAAAATCTCTGAACTCTTACCTAAGACTGTCACAATCATTGGAATGGCTCTTTCTTCCTAAAGGGAGAAAAAAAAACAATTCTTAAAAATAATCATTGCTAGTGCAACCCTTATTTATTTAGCTTTGTCCAATATGGACAGGGATACCGCAACAGCTAAGGCCAATCACTGCGGACCCGGGATATACGGAATATACGCACAAAGACCAGACCACAACACCGGGAACTACGTACGTCCCCTACCCTTTGCGAACAGTGAGTGGGTTCTTTAACGTCCCACAGAGTTAGTTACAAACAAGGTTTGTGAGACGGGACCTACGGTTTATCGCCCTTATCCGAGAAGACTAGAAAGTCTAACCATTTGCAGATGTCAGAGCAAAGGCAGCACTTTCTCTTCAGTTATTTAAAGACCCTGAGTGGTGGTCCGGCCGGGGTTTTTGAACCCCCGACCTCCTGCACGGTAGTCCGGCACTCTACCAACTGAGCTAACCGGTCGGCAGTTAATACAACCACCTTCAGGCTGTGAAAATGTGGTCGTAATAACAGGGTGGTCGGATCAACGAGGTTATAAAACTTCAATTCGTTTGGGGCACAAAAAAGTGGTTGTAATAGTGAGGTGCAGTGGTCGTAAGGGGGGGTTCCTATGAACCATTTTCTGTCATGAGAAATAAACTGCAGTCACTAATTATTGTACATGTACATGTTCTGCAAAAACAACAATAACAAAAATAATGTGCAGTCAGGTAATTTGGGCAACTGTAACACAACATAAAGTATGATTCACAACTACATGATACGATACAATATGATAATTAATTTAAGATGGGATTTATGCTTAGCTTAATCAGCTAGTTTACAGGTAATCCACAGCCAAGTATATGCTAAAAATTAGAAACTACATAAACTACATAACTACTACAAATGAGCAGCAATTCATGGTGTAAAAACTGTAAAAGCTCAGAACTTATTAAAGAATCAGAAAAAAAAAATAAAAAAATTCCAAATATCAGTCAAAACTTAAGCAATCAGATTTTGTTCTTCACTTTGTTAGTGCCGGCTTTAATTCTAATAACATTTGTTAGTTCATTACATATCTTTGTGGCAAAATATCTCCATGATTTGAGACCATATTTAGTTGCATTAACTTTTGGCAGAGAAAGGATATAATCATGCCGAAGCTCATACTTGGTCTTGCGTAAGGTGATTAAAGATCTCTAATTGCAGGTGGAGCTTTGTCCGCTATACTATTGTCAATAGCATGTCTTGAATTATTCGAGTTTCCATGGATGGTAGTCTGATTCTTTGCAAGAGATCTTCTTGATAAGATGCACTTTGATAAGATGTACATGACTGCACTGTAGTTTGTGAAATAATACAAAATGTAAAACTAGGGGAAAATGCAGCTATTTAAAAATGGATTAAATACACTGTAATAGTGTCATTGTTAAAATAATATTATGTCTGTAACCAGAATACTCCCTCTCGTAACTAGCTATACTTCTTGGAGACAAGGTTCCCACTGCAGTTAAAAATTGCTATAATTCTTAGTACAGTGTGCATGTACCTCTGACTGCATGGTTAAATATATTTTATATTTCTTGGTGGGGCACGTTCCTTGGTAAGCCTAAAACAAGAAATTAATTAAAAGTAGTCACATTAGACAAATGCTACATACAATGTACACATACACTGGCTTCAGAAGTCTGTTCCATACAGAACATTGACCAGACCAAAGATAGGCTATGTTGACAGCTTGTGGGAGGTCCCAAGAAGGGCATTTAATAAAAATAAATAATTAAAATCAATGTATTTAGTGCAGAGACTAAATTGGGGACACTTTCCAGATTGAATTGGCTTTTAGAAGTTCATTTTATTTTATTTTGCGCAGCTTGTTATGCCTCAGTGCTTGCAGCTTTGGCACTCACGTATATGGTTATCACTAAAAAAAATATCTGGAAATGGACATTTTATTATGGAAACATTAATTCTACAAGTCAGAAATTTAAGGGTGTTGTGAAAAAAAAGTAACAACAGGCAGTGTAAAAGTCATAGGCAGGAATAGTGCTAATTATAATTATTATAATTATAATTATAATTATAATAATATTATAATACTGTATTTACTCGATTAACCATTCACCTATGAATGAGCCCCCAACTTCGAATAAGCACCCATCTCAAATACATGTAAGCGCCCACCCTTAAAGCCCAAATATTTAATAAGCGCCCACCTTTAAATAAGCACCACCTTGAATAAGCGACCCACCCTTACCCCCTCCAACCAAAAGACATTTCTGTACTAGCGCAGCGCAAAGTAAGAGGAATATTAGTTGTGTTCCAAAATTGGTTTTATATACAATAGTCAAATATGAACTTTTACATGTATATTGTTTTATGGCTTGTTCATGGTAGCTTTTGCACTTTGTTTTGTCTTGTCAAGGCGAAATAAACTTGCTATCCCTTGTTTTGTTGTTCTCTAAAAATGTCCTCGTTTGGCGAAAATGTTGGGAAAATAATTACGCTAAGTGCCCACCCTCAAATAGGCACCCACCTTGAATAAGCGCCCACCCAAAATTTAATAGGCGCCCTGGGTGGTTAATCAAATAAACATGGTAATAAGTATTAAGTGCAATGTACATTGTATTTCTTGTCACTAATGAATAGTTTTCAAAAGTTCCTCCTCACCTCTCCTTCAAATTTAGAGTACTCCAGGAATGGGTTATTTGGTTTGCCGTGAGATTCTTCCAACTGTTTGCTAAGCTGAGAAATTGTGACTGCTTTACTCTTATCCTGTTTCACTTCACGCTTGCCAAACACATCAGACAAATCTTCAGCTGTTGTTGGAAATGAGTTGTATGTTAAACTACAGTATGACTATTGTACTAGATTGATTAACAACATGTATATTAATAGCCACATTCATTATGGTATCGTCAGCTTCACATGGCAGCATAACAGACGACCGACATCTGTTTTGTGGGGCAACTTTTGCTGCAATGATGGATCAGAGAATTACATGTAGGTCCACAGTGTAATTGTTAGAGTGCTAAGGGTCCGTTTAAATGGTTTCAACATTTGACCAACATTTGTTCAACAAAAGCTGACAAATATTGGGAAAATGTTGGATGAACGGAGTGTTCAAATGGCTTCAGTGCCATTCAACAATTTCGAGAACAAAGGAAATGTTGAAGTGTTGATTCAACAGTATGCTTTCAACAAGCTGTCAACACTTTTTTACGCTTTCAGGAATGTAGAACGACCTGTCCAAACGCCCCTGACATTTGGTCCAACAAAATGCTGAATGCATGTTGAAGCAAATGTTGAACCATTTATGCGAGCCTTAAAGTGTTGACCCATGAATTTCCTACTGAGCATAAGCCCTAGTAAGGAAATGGGAGATCACTCAAGGCAAAGAAAAATCTTTGACCTTGGCAGGAATCAAGCCCATGACCTCCATAAATTGTAAATTTTATAATTGTACACATTCAAGAGGTATTAACTTGACTACCAAATGGATGGAGAGTCAAAGCCGTACCGCTCATTTTAACATTGTTTTCTCCTTCCTTCCAAGAGACTGTCTTGCATCTAACCTCTGTAATCCTGATAAATTAAAAAATAATGATAAAATTTGAGAAATGATAATACAATGTACACACAATGATTAATTTTATAAGAAAAGTAAGACAAAGGCAGAGGCCCTGCAAGGGGGTGGGGGAGGGGGTGTCCAGCTTTGCCTGTCTTGAGACGTCGCTCTCAGAAATTCAAGAAAATTTGAGCGCAGGGTTTTAAGAGAACAAGGGAAGGTTAAAGCGCTCTGATGACCTTTCATGTGTTTGTTTCATTATTAAATGGAAATGCAATTCCTTCTTAGATTTCTTTTTTCCTTTCCATTTTTTTTTGGGGGGGGGGAGGGGGGGTGGGGGGATCTTTAGGAAAGTGTCCACCTGGATGACTATTACCTGTTGCTGTCTGCATTTCTTCAATAAAGGTTGCCATTTGTCACTGTTTCATTTCAAGTGCTGTTGCTACAGGGTACATGTGCTTTTTTGGTCATGTCACTGGTCAGAATTTACACTGGCATGGCCCTGATGTGGGATCCAACCTTTAACCTCCCACAGCCCTGGTGAGATGCTTTAACCACTTAGGGTTACTGGGAAATGTATAGCTACGTAGCTAAGTCGTGTATTTGAAATTTAACGGATAAAATTAATAATGTTCTGACTTATAAACAATCAAACCATTATGGCAGTGACAGAGAGACCCATATAATTAATATGTACATGTATTAAATAAATCTAAAAAAAAAAATTGTTCAATCTATACATTGTAAATGTACTGCGTTGTACCTCTCTCTTCTACTGCGATCACCCTTTCCCCGTGACTTGGAATTGCTCAAGCTGAGATCTGGACTGACGGCAATATCAAATGACTGAGGATAGCTTGGAAAGTCCAGAATATCCCTAAAAAGGAAGAGGTATATGAATTCATGGAAACAAAACGTTTAGAATATGTGCTGGTCTCAAAATGGATCACGCATAGGAACAGCTACACTGTATTATGTCCAGCATTAGGCAGCACACACAGCAAGGTGGAGTGATTACACTGTATATGCAGGTTACCAGGGGTCAACCCAGGTGGAAATCTTATTAAGATCTTGTAAGATCTTACAAGATCTTGTAAGAATCTTATAAGAATGAAAATAACACTAAGATCTTAATAAGATCTTGTTAAGATTTCATATCTTAATAAGATCTTACAACACTTCTTAATAAAATCTTAATACAAACTATACAATCTTCAGCATTTTAAGATCTTATAAGATCTTACAAGATCTTACTAAATTCTTGTAAGATACTTGTAAGAATCTTGATAAAATCCTCAACCTAACAATCAATAAGATCCTAAACAGCTTTTAATAAGATCTTATCCATTTCTTAATATTTTCTTATTAAGATGTTATCAAAATTTGTGACAAGATCTTATTAGTAATCTTGTTAAGATCTTAAGAATTAACTTACAAGAATCTTGTTAAGATCTTACTATAAATTAAAAATAAGATCATGAACATATTTTGATAAGATCTTACTTATTTCCTAATGTTTTCTTAATAAGATCTTAATCAAAATTTGTACCAAGATCTTACTACTATTCTGATTAAGATCTTACCACCTTACAAATATCTTTGTAAGATCTTAGCATAAATAAAGAATAAGATCTTTTAAAAACAGTTCTTATGAAGATCTTGTAAAACAAAAACAAAAACTTCTTCGTTGGTTCAATTTTTATTAAGATCTCATAATATCTTACAAGAATCTTGACAAGATCTAAGAATAAACATGCCAGCAAGACTCTCACACTGACTGTAATAATCTCTTTACTTTCTTTGAAATTTAGTTGTTTGTTGTGACATCTTGTACATCTTAATACTGTTTTCTTCGGTGTTCTAAGTTGATAAACGCTATGTAGACATGTGTGTTTCTAAACAAAGGCTTAAAAGATATGACTGTTAAGACTTACAGTTTCCAGTTTACAGATCGTATTTGCATAAAAAAACTAAATGCACAGTCCTACACTGAAACTTATTTGTGAAAACATTATTACTTACAAACCTGAATTAATGAATCTCGACTCCATTTAATGCAAGAGAGAACAAAAACGCTTTAAATCATAATTTCTACGATTTTCATGCACAATGCTAGCTTTTAAAACAAGATGCCTGCTATACTGGCATTACGCGAGATGCTGGGGCTGATTCATTTATTCCAACTGTATGCTTCGCCGATTGATAAAACTATCCTTGCTAATGGAATAGTTTGAGTCACGACGATCGCGTTACGTTGTTTTCCGTGTGTTACGCGACTCAGACTATCAGCGGAAATTTGTGGAATTCCATTACGATAACGTAAGCTTCTCAATGACCTCTTTTCAGTCTCGCGTCGTGGTCTAAGACTGTCAAACAAAGCACGATTCCTTCACTAAGAACTCACCAATTTCCACCGTTTTACGTGTCGGGTGCTTCTTAGAAGTTATTCTTTCGATTTACGGCTTCAAAATGGTGAAATTTCCCTTTGAAAACGGCACACTTGAGTCCAGAACATGTTAAAACAATATGGCGCGACTTAATCCGTCTTTAATAAATATATCAAATGATGCATTGACGTCACACAGGTAGGGGTGAGTGGGTCCCCTCCCTCGCAATATAAGCGACAAGAATGGATTTTGATTGGCCTGCTTTTGTTGAAGACAATCAAAACAATACATCCCGAGTAGGAGAGGGGAGAGTTTAATGAATAAATTAATGTACCGATTTGTGTATACGACGAAGAAAAAAAAAAAGAAATCGACCCGTTTTAAGACACGGTATGCCCCCTCAGGGCATCCCGCGTAATGAGCAAGAAAACGTGGAAAAGCGTGGAATCACAGCAACACCGGCAGCCATCTTGGATTTCATTCAGACTGGGAAGACTGGGCACTATTTTGGTCAGCAGATATGCCACTGCAGGCTCGGAGAAAAGACCGTTTCATGTTAGATTTTAGGCGGGATTCAAGTATACAGCACACATTTCCTCTGGATTTTGCCTCTGTTAAGCTAAAAAAATGATGGCTTCAAGCAGCAAACTGTGGACAACCACTTTTTAGAAAGAGGTAAGTTTCGTTACCAATTATTTTGTGAAAGACTGCTTGAAAATGTGTGATCGTCTACGCGAATTACAGACATTTACATATGCATGCTGCTTCTTGAAGATTGTTGAGGTGGTCATTCCCTATTTAGTTTTTATATGAAGCCTTTGCAAACGTTTTTACAGAGTAATTTGTAGCCGGGTTGATATCATGACAGAGTTGGTATAAGCTGAAGACTTGAGTGATCGATCTTGATTTGGCTTGAAGATCAGTTTATGATCTTCGTGCATGGAGTGTATGACTCATTTCACTCACATCAGGAACTAACAAGATTGTTATAGCTCACTGCAACATTGTCTAAATTAAAGTTAATGGCAGCTTAGTGGTCACTGTGATCACTTAGAAGAACTGATTTAAAGTGCACAATATTCTGTTTTACTGTAGATTTTCAACTCCTATCTCCATTTTGTTGTCAAGGTTGAGACTCAAAACTTCAGAGTCAAGTCAACAAATGCTGCTCAATAAAGTCACTTATAATTATGACCGCTGGAATCTATTTTAACTGATTTAATTTTGTTGTGAATTGTGACTTCTGCTAATTCTACTCAGGAACAATAATACTAAATAAAATTTTGTAACTTACATAATGGCAGTATTTGATCAGTACTTGATATCATAGTTGAAAACAGCAAGCAATAAATTATAAAGGGAACACTAAGTAACAATCCTTTTAATCAATGCAATCATTTTTTCTTATAAATTAGGCTTTTATGAACTTGTCAAACCTGCATTAGGAATTGTAATATTTAGCACATTGTAAATGGGTCAGCCCACACTCTGGAGTTTTGTAAGCATAAAAGAAATGTAAATGGGCAATTGGCTCAGAGAAATCCTCACAAAATAAACTGAAAAGTGGCATTCTCGTGCGGTCCACACAATGATGATGTAATCCTGCTCTTCCAGTGGGTTGTGGCTTAATCCAGCTACATTCCATCCCCAACATTTGTAAAACAAATAATTATTGTTTTTAGTTGCTTCACTGAGTATCTCTTGTATATTGGTGCCATTCTTTTGGCTGAAAAGTTGAAAGGCTCTGCTCGCAAACAGTATAAACTGACTCAATAGTTGTTGAAATGCTGCTCCCCTTTCCTCTTGGTCAATGTTGTTTGGGTAAATTAGCGTGCAGGTCATCATTGCTTCCATTGTACTTTACTTAGGAGGAGGAGGGAGGGAGGGAGACACTTCTAACACTAACAAACAGTGTCTCAACATTTTGACGCCAATAGAAGGCTGCTGTCAGCATTTGCTCAGAGGCAAACAGTTCATGATGATTTGACCAATGGAGGCATACACTTAACCTTAGTTAATAAATAATTATTGTTCTAATTGGTAGCTTTTTTAGCAAGGAAATTAGCAAAAAAATTAGGAAAATAGCATAAAAAATGATATCTTGTTCTTTTGTTTTTAATTATTTTTCTTTTTTTCTCCACAGGGGCCATACAGGATAATTTCAAGCTTTCATGTTTTTTTGCTTTTAACATGCAACTGAAAGGAATTATTGGGGTTTTTTGTTTTATGTTTATTTTTATTTATTTGTTTGTTTTTTAACACTAAAGAACATTATTGTACCAGTGGAAACCAAGCTCTTATTCATATGTACAAGTGTTTTTAAGGTTGCTTCTTTCTTGGGAAAATAATACTGGCAAATAATAATTCTTTGGATTGTTTAGAAAGGCTTTAAAGCTGCCAGATTAATTAAGTCAAATAGATTATTATTAGTGCTTCATTAATTGATGCAAATACAAGAAAAAGTTACATGTAGAACTTTATCCTAGTCTAGAGAACATTTGTTGGTAAAGGTTTGTTTCTGTCACTCTTGTGGATTACAATAATAATTAAAGTGCTGTTGATCTTGTGAGCATGCATCACAAGAACTTGAATATATGCCTTGTAAAAAAGCTGTATATGGCATTGTAGTCAATGAAAGTTTCCATCATGTTAACTTGTGAAGATTATTGTGATAAATTTATTTCACAATAGCCAAGATTTAGCAATAAAAAGGTTATCACACATGATTTTTCTTGTTGGTTATGGTTTAACAATGGCCTATCCTTTGAATCTAAGTGCTATGAGCATATCCACTTCAAGTCAGTTTCTAGGTACGTGTAGATTTTGTATTGTAACCAAGCTGTGATCAAACTCTCAGGAACACATGATTCTAGTTTAATTTTGAATGAACCAGTGTAGGTCATTGCCAGAAATGTCAGGGCAATCCAAAAGAAAATTTAAGTATACACTTCAGGTTTTTCCCTATTTTGCAGCTTGCTTGAAAAGCAAAATCAAATCTCGCCCCTTCAATTTATCCTGGTTATGGATCTCCCAAGACTTTCTACAATTTTAATTGGTAAGATCCTGACAACATTCTTAGAAAAACATTTGAAGAGATCTTGTCGAAATCTTGTAAGATATTGAAAAGAATCTTGTAAGATCTTGGTGAGAATCTTATAAAGTCTTGTAAGAATCTTATGAAATCTTGTAAGATCTTGGTAAGAATCTTATGAAATCTTGTAAGATCTTGGTAAGAATCTTATGAAATCTTGTAAGATCTTGGCAAGAATCTTATGACATCTTATAAGATCTTGGTAAGAATGTTATGAAATCTTGTAAGATCTTGGCAAGAATCTTATAAAATCTTGTAAGATCTAAGTAAGAATGTTTTAAGATCTTGTTAGAATCTTACAAGATTCTTACAAGATCTTGTAAGAATCTTGTAAGATCTTGTAAGAATCTTGTGACAAGATCTTGTAAGATTCTTGTAAGATTCTTAAATAAGATTCTTAATAAGAATCTTGATAAGAAACTTAATAAGATCTTACTAAGATCTTAATAAGATTTCCACCTGGGAATTTAATAAAACATTCAAGACATACAGTGTACTCTTGTACATGAACATGTAACTACAGCTGTATAAGCAGTCTGGGCAGCCTTTTTCATAAAATAATTATATTAATACACACTCTTGTTTTAAAGGAGGCAATAATTAACATTGTGAAAGGTCTTAAACAATGGTTATTGAACTTGTTTTAATTTGAACTTTACACCAAGTTTGCCCAGCTTGTAAACTACAAAACAGTGTACATACATGTACTATGTACTTAATTTTATTAAATTGACCCAGACTTGGATTCTTAAGATCCCAGGTTTAAATTCCTCCCCTTAATTACTGATAGGGGTACTCCCCTGTTACAGGGCTGCACAAGTCATATACTGTTACAGTAGGTATCTGCCGTAACAAAAAGCGTGGCTTGTTAGCCTCTTTGATCTGAAATGGGGCAGAGATCATAACAATTTTGGTCTGAAATTGGGTATGGTTTATAAGTAATTAGCTACTTTATTATTTTTCATGTCTTGAGAAATGCAGTGTGATTAACATCAGGAATTTGAAGTCTTTCTCAACTTGACTTCCAATAAACTTCAAAATATGGTACTTAAGAAATTGAATGTTCATAAGCTTGTTACAAGTCTTATGAGGGGATAGCTACACATTTCAACCACTTTTGGGTTTCAGACATTATCTCATTTGCTTACCTATCAATGGCGTATCTTCCAATTTTGAGTTTCTTGCGATGCTTGATGGCCTTCTCATTTTCAATTTCTTCATTCAGTATCACTTGCTCACACATGCCTTTGGAAATATTATTAATAATAATTTAATTATCTAAATATGATGATACATAAATTATATCCTTTCATTACTTATGCCTGTATGTACAGTGTATATTAAGCACATAGATTGTATACATGTTACAAACTCTAAAAATGACCAGTTCCCAGCTAGCATGCTAGCTCAATATTATTGGTAAGACACTGCTTACTGACTTGCCACAAGTCAACTTCTTTGAGAGGTGAAGTCGTGACATCGAGTGATGATGTCAAGAGGGAACCAAAAGCAACGTAACATAAAGAGTAAAGAGGGAAAATAATATTGGAAAGGGCTTTAAGAAAGTCTAGACACTGCCCTGACACTGCAGAGGTCATATTGAGTTTAAAAACCATTCAACCTCATTTTGTTTTTTCAGGCTTTCTTTTTAAAATATTGCTTTAGCTGCAAGGTCACATAACTGCAATTTATGATGTGCATACTTATTAGAGCGGTTTTCATTTGAGTGTCGCAAAAGTAATTACTCTGGCCAATCACAACAGACGCAAAAAGCTCAATGAACCAATCAGAATTCAAAGCAAATACATGTACATGTAACTGGCGCCAAGCACGGGAATACGCATGTGAGCGAGGGAGGATTGGTTTCGGTTTTTCATCTTATTGGATGAGACAGTGGCACGAGTTTTATCAACAAATCTCAGAGCGTATTATACAAAACCAAAGCAAAATGCAATTGCTTTCGACACTCAATTGAAAACCGCTCTAATAGCGATAAATAATTAATCACTGTACGACGAAGCCTTTCTCAAATAAGAGATTCTCAGCAATTTCGATGCTAATCATCCCCCTATCCCCCCCCCCCTACCCCCATAAGCAATGATTGGTCATTTTGTGCAGAATGTCACAAATGCCACACAGTGATCAGGACTGAATACAGTGTACTTTCCAAATGGACAGGGAGAGTGAAGGAAATAATCAGACATGAATAATTAAGAGTGGTAATGTACATGTATGTAAACATCACCTCTTGACTAACCTGTAAAGTGATGCCCACAGAACCACAATACATGATCAAATTCTAGAAAATATTTGCTCCATATGTAGAAATCCTTTGCTTTATTTTATTTTTTATTTGAACATTAAGGACGGTGCCTACTAATACCAAAGTATTTTTGTGCGGTTTATGACTGGGCGGGAAAAGCAGATCTTAGCGAGGCCTATTGGAATCCGAAAAGAAAATTGGGGGTAACCACGCATTTTTCAGAGATAATTGAGCAATAATATCTCTAAAAAGCGCCAAAATATAAAGCAATGTATGGGATTTTTTCCTAAATTGAAGCTTAATTATCTCTGAAAAATGCATGGTTACCCCCAATTTTCTTTTGAGATACCAAAAGCATTTGCTAAGTTCTGCCTTCTCTGTAAAGTTTTAAACCGCGCAAAAATATTTCTGTATTAGTATGCACCACCCATAGGAAACCCGAGTATCTCGCGATGCGCAGAACGTATGCGCAGTAACAATAGTAGGCACCGTCCTTAAATGAAATTATACATGTATATGATGTAACTCAGCACCTCAAATAATCTTACAAAATTGCTCACCAGTGTCGTCTGTAATGACGCAGGAGTGGCGTATGTGGGCGATGATAAACTCTGGATCATCCATGAATGCCATCTTCTTACCTTGATATTATGCTTCAATCTAGGATATCCAGGCACTTTATTATTTTACATTTTCTATCAATTAAAACACAGTTTAGGTAAGAGATAAATACCGAGAACGGACGTATTAATCCATATACATCCCGAGGGGCCATAGGCCCGAGGGATGTATATGGATTGATACCGACGTTCGAGGTATTTATCTGACTTATTTCATGAAATTATTCCTTTGTTCAAGGGGACAAACGCCGGCTAATTAGTACCGTCACACTTAGGTGAGAAACGGAGAACAATAGAAGCAACCTGATGTGTGCGTTTCTCGCAGTACTGCTAATGTAAATGAGGGATTTATACAGTAAATGAGGGATTTATCTGTATAAATCCCTCGTTTCAGTTAGTTTAATATTCATGAAGTATGTAAGTTAAATAAAGGATGTTGAATAACAAAAGAAAATGTGTGATTCATGAAATAACTACATTTAAATATCTGATTTCGTGAACTTTGTCTTTTGAATCTGTAGTCAGATGGTAAAGTGCTGCATGACCTTGGACCAGAAGACTTAAAGGATTTCACATTATTTCTTTCCCTCCTTAACTAACTCTAAGAAATAAGAATCGAAATTCCGGCAAAGATCAACAGCTGTAGCTATGCACTGGGTATGCAAGAGCTGAGAGGAGAGCGAGTCAATAATTGAAACGTTAATGTCTTGTCAACATTTCAGAGCCTAGATTTATTGTCCCAAAGAGAAAGTTTTAAGAAAATACCGCAAATCTTGATCTGGTGGAAATGAATAACATAAATGTCTTTAACTGTTCAGCCTAATCCATGACACATTCCTAAATGCCAAAAGCTCGATCTCGTGGAGTTTTCTACCTCGCAAAGCAGTCCCTTTTTACTTACCTATTTCCTTCGTTTGGAACAGTTAATAATTGAAGACATTTCCCTGCGTTCAATAACGGGGATTAAAGACAATCGGTAGCCTTTCCTGTTCTTAAAATCACTTCTTACGTCGGAACGATAGCGATATTTGCCATGCCGCCATGTTTGTTTGCCCTCTAAATAGTAAGTACTTCATATATGGTAATTATAATGTACCGAGATATAATGCTTTATTTGCTACAGTCGAACCTCCCGTAAGCGACCACCCATAATGCCAAGGATATGTGGTCGCTTACGGGAGGTGGTCGCTTACCAGAGGTCAGACCACAGGGGGTCTCAATTTCGGGTCATTTATATATCGTAATTGCGGAGACCTAGCCCTTTTGCTAGTGCTTATCGAAAACAATAGTAATAACTTTTCTTAGTTACAAGTATATTAAGACTGGTCCAAAATTATCTTAGGCAAAAGATCTTAGGGTCTATGTGGTGATTATTGCTTGTATCTCACAAATTAAGTCGATTCTTGTGAAAGAAACTTGACTCTTTTTTTACTCCAGGTGGCGCTGTCAAAATTTTTCAGGGAACGGAACATAAGCTAACATAAGCAACAAGTTGACAACTTTTTTATAAAGCATGTGATGTACGTGGTTACAAGCATTAAAAACACCAGCAGGCCTGTAGCCGTTTTCACACGGAAACCACTTTGTTTTCTGAAATGATAAATGAAGCGTTTTGAAAGCGTCCCTTGTAGTCTTATAAAAGCTAGATCTTATGGACACCTTCGCCCTGTAAAAAAAAAAAAAATAAATAAATAATACGTACAGCAACGCTAACAAAAAATGTAATCTTTGTCTTTTTGAAAAATTCATAATCATCTGTAAAAAAGAGCTATGTAGCCTGAACAGCCGAAACGAGCTAGCGAGTTCGTGCCGCCACAGAAAGAGATATGTACTACAGAACTTTAGAGTAACGCAACTAAGGCACGATGCATCTGTTACCTAGATACTCTACTGAATATAACGCATCTCTATAGTAACCACCCATATTTTACTACCAGCCTGTTATTTGAAAAGTCAGTCGTTAAAAATTGCCTGATGAGTGTGGTCCGATAACTTCGAACCATACGAAACAGTATTGTCGCAATAAACGATGAAAACACCTGAAGCCTGAACTTCTGTCAAGAATAATAAAATATATATGTACTTTTATAGTGGAAATTCACTTACCTACCAAAAGCTAGTTTACAGGCATTCCACTCAGAAATCATGGTAAACAAATAATAACCAAATTAAACATAGCATATTTTGTACCAAAATATGCTTTACTTTCTGTCTTTAATTTCATCAAGTCCGCATCTTCTCTGAGAACTTTCAAAGCCATCAGTCTTCCAAAAATGGTTGGACGCTTGCGTTCAGTTGCCTTCCTTGATGGTTCTTCTTCAAATTGAAAGACAGAGTTCGAAAAAAAGCCCCAATTTCTCTCCAAGAGACTTTCAAGCTCAAATTCAATTTCAAGGCATGAATGCCTTGCTCACATCTGACTTTAAGACACCTTCAATTCTTTACAACATAGGTCAAGCAGTAGAACCCATTGTTCTCCCTATAAGCTGAGAGGGTGTGGCTCACTTTTGGATCCATGTACTCAGTTTTTTGCTAGCTCAAAAGTTTTTCGTCACCCCTGCCCAAAGCAGGTAGTACCGTGACCGGTCTCAAGTTCCTGACTTCTCGCATGTTGTCGTTCCTTGAATACAGGTATTCAGTGAATACTCGCCTCCTGGTTTCCCAAGGTTTTATCCCTTCTCTTTGCTGTATACTAGAATTGAAACTCGTTGTTAAATACTTTAATCATATTGTAAGTTGATCGAAATAGAGACAATCTATTTGTACGATGGTGCTGTAGAGTTAAAAGTGCTACTGTTAAGCTTCCTGCCTTCTTTTGTAAACTGTCGCCGAATCATCGCGTGATATTTTTTTTTTTTAATATATTTGTTAATTGTTATAGTAAAATTCCAATAAAATGAAAAAGAAAAAAGCTTTGGTCTTAAGCATGTGCAAAGAATAAAGCCTATAGCAAATTATATATTCAAATTAGGCAGTATTTGGATTGACAAGTTAATCATTTTGCCCCAAGGCGGCCATGTTGCATCATCGAGGTCTGTCGAGAAGACCTATTGATCTTCGACGACCACATGAACACCCAAAACATCAGTATTTCATTTTTCGGTAGTGAACAGTAGAGACATTGCATTAAAAAGTTTGGGGTTGACAAATGAGATACACTCCCGCCAATCCAGTTGACAGTTATCATACACCGTCAAACACACCGATAACCGTGTTCGACGTGTTCCTGTCAATGACTTTCCACGGAATTTGCGCCCGTAAGAGAGACGAAATTGAATTGTCATGGGAATGGCCTGCTTTTTCCAACACAGCTACTTACATACCAAGGAATGTCTTCGAGAAGGTCACATCTTGCGCTAGGCGCTGTGGTCTTGAGTCATTAATTTACCAAGCTGTTACAACGTGGTCACCAAGTAATATGCAAGTAAGCAATGTATGGTCTCCTTTTAATACGTCTTTTTATACGTCTCCTTTTAGCTCTTTACTTAGGCTCAGTTTAGCTTAGGAGAGTTAGTTATTTCATGCCCATCTGCATTTCCATCATTCCCAAAACCAAAAGTTACCACAGTCAATTAAAGAAAGCTTCTATTAGATGAGGGGGAAAATTATACAATTAAGATGATCATCTGAATACCTCTAAGCAGAGAAGAAGCTGATATTTCCCCCACTTTTAGCTCTTAAACCCTATTTACATTAAATTCGTATATCCTATACGTTGCAATGGAATGAGTCACGCGATCCTTTCTGCGTAGTATATATAATTTACAATGGGATCAATTTTTTTTACCACGGATCATTTTTGTTTCCCACGGGATCATTGCAATTTTGGGGGATCAGGGATCATTTTACAGTCACTGAACTCTGGCGATCAGGGATCAGAAAAAAGGGGGTGAAATGCAGAATCATTAAAGAAAAAAACATACCTCGTTACGACCCTGCCATGGGCTAATTCAGGTCTAAAAAAAGAGCAAGGCTGATTAACGTTCAGGAAAGTATATTTTCCAATATTTCTTCAGGTATCTTCATTTAAAAATACCAAGAGCGGGGTACACATTTGCAGGTTCTGCTTCCTTTAACAGTTTCTTTAATCCCTTTCACGGGCAAATTCCTTGGACTCTTGCAGCATTTTTTTGCAATACACGTTAGATATCTTATATGAAGTGATCCCTTTAAATGTTTGCTGCTCGTGAATACCAAGGACTCAAGTTTTTTTGTAACGTCACAAACCGTTGTTGTTTGGCTCGCGAGCACAAACAAAGTAGTCGGTATTTAAGTGTGTTTTTGAGCCACTTTCCACTGCAGAAGCTCCCAGACTGGCATCATAAAGCTGGAATGGAGAGTAGAGGCAATCCTCTGAAAGAATCCAGAGGTGAGAGATAATTTCATAGCGACTGGGAGGTCATAATTTTCGCATCGAGTAATGCCCGGGGTAGTCAATCGATAATATCGATAATCGATAGCATTCGATAACAATCGATAAAAATCGATTAATTTTTTCGAAATTCGATAAAAATCGATAAAATATTTCGTTGTGAGTAATCGATAATTATCGATTTTTGAATCAGGGCTATCGATTTTATCGAAACTGAATTATCGTTCCAATTTTCGAAACGGCAACACCTAAAGATATTAAAGAACTCGCAGAGACACTTATAACAACTTCCCTGTTCGTAAAACGATATAAATTGCTTCATCTTTTCTACAAACTTTTAGCATTACTCAGCGTGTTTTGTATTTGAATGAAATCCGATATAGATCCCTGGTTGATTATTTCACTGTTTTATTTATTTGCTGATGTAACACAATCGCACGCTCGTTGCTTTTTCACCCAGTTTTTTAAAGGGAAAGATGTTTGTGATTTTTTGAGTAAAGATATAAGCAAATCATCTAGACGCCCTCGTGTTCGTAATCTAAATTCTTCTTGTTCCCCATATTTCTTAGGTTAAGCGCGGTTTCAAAACCAACGGAACAAAGGACGAGAAAAAATTTAGACAACAATCTTGAAGCCGAGAACCCGGAAAAGGAAAAATAATTTACGTTTGTAATCGAACCCGGTTAATCGACCAATAAAATCAGGAAGAAAATCATAATGCAGTCTCTTTGGTCTCTTGTACAGTGTTTGTCAACAAATCATTTCATTGCCGCCTTTGAAATCTACATTTAAAGAGTCACAATCAAACGCTCCCTCAACGGAAACAGGATAATTTTTATCGATTCAATAACGATCGATCAATGCGATAAAATCGATAACATTAACACTCCGTCGGCGTGTGAGTATCGAATTTTATCGATTGACCGATAAAATTGTTATCGTTTAAGTTCAATTTATCGATAGATATCGATTTATCGAATGATTTTCCGATATCAATTTTTATGGATTGACTACCCCGGGAGTAATGGCGCCTCACGAGTGAAGACTAGCGGCTAAATCCAGAGATTGCACCGGCCTGTCATTGGAAGATAAAAATAGCAATTGACCACAGTGTCACTTATACATTTCATTCTCCTCGTGCTGTGTGTGCTGTCATCAAACCTTTCAAAGCTATTGTATTCGCATTCGCATCGCAAGTTCAAACCGTAAAAGTGACAGACATAGAACGATAAAACAGTTCATATGTTGTAGTGAATCTGACCGATTTCTTAACGGAAGACTCGCTTTCTGTGTAAGATTTGAATAGCAGTAAGAAACATATTCAGTATTTACCTCGCCGAACATTTCTGTGACATTTTATCGTGCTGCCGCGTCGGTGCAATTCCTGTCGATACCGCTGTTCAATCTAAATGCAGGGATTGCACCGAGCGCTTATTGGTCAGTGAGATTTCGTCATCCATCTAATTAAAAACGATCGGGAAAATTTCGCGCTCACTTCTCGATCACACGCTTGAAAGAGCAATCCTTACTGCCGTCCCTAGCCTGTTGTTAATTAATACTTTCTTGGGGTTGCTTCTACAATATCTAGAATATTGTTGATAATATCCAGAATATTGCCCACATGGAATTCTCGGTAAGTATTATTAGATCATTTTGTGAGTGAATTATTTTGTACGAACTGTGCGTGACGCGTTAAATCACGCCCGGCCGCCCTGCGTCTTATAAGCTGTTATAAGCGACTAGTAGAAGTTGTGATTTTTAAAATTTCGGACTCAGTATTGTTTAACTGCGGTTTGAAAGCAGCTTCTCAGGTACATGCAATTATTTAAGTTATCTGTGGAGGGTAGGGGAGGGGAGGGGAGGTGGGGGGTTTGAGGGAAGGCAGTTAGGGTTAACTAGGGTTACAATCCGTTAACATTGGATTACCGTCAGGTCAAGTCTCCCCAAGTCGGCTCTCTTTTATTTTTTTTCCTTCTTATTTTTTTCCTGCAAAATAAATTCACAGCAGCTCATGATCACCCTCAGCATTCCACCCCCCCCCCCCCCGTCCCCTTTTTAATAACAAGAAGAAGAAGGATCTGGGCTAGGGGAAGCGTATTCTCCCATGTGGTTTGTGATTTCCCCCCCCCCCCCCCCAAGACTTTTTTTAAAATAGACTTATAGACCTAATAGATTTAATAGGCTTAATAGTTCTTATAGGCAAACCACATGGGAAAATACGTTTCACATTGTCTAGTATAAATGCAGACAAATTCAATAATAGAAGAAGAACGTCAACTAATCCAATTTCATATTTACAATAAACCATATTTATTTTTCCATTAAATTGGATATTTTCTCTCAGGATGGTGACTGGTTGAAGTCCAGCAAAAAACCAACTTCGTGTGCACTAACCAGCCATTCAAGAAAAGATGCGTTTTTGTTCAAGCTGCCACAAACAAAATTTCCACGCAATGCAAGTGGTGAAGTGGTAGTTTCTGCTACAACCAAAACTCCCACCGACCCATTTGCTTTGAAATATATCCCACCTCTCAGTCTCCTGGAGAAATGGAAGAATGAGCTCAGCTTCTTTGCAAAAGAAGCAAAGGGCTTCTATTACCTGGAGCTGGGCTCACAGTCTTTCACCATGTCTGGTTTACAAGACATGATAAAAATGCATTGTGCCAGAGATGTACAAAGGTCAGTCCAGGTGGAACTCAACTGGTTTTCAGAACCATATCTGAAGCCATCAAATGTGATGTACCCTGCTGATGATTCCATTAAGGCATTCCAGGAGCTACTGTACATGGCACCATTTGATGATTTACTTCCCGGATTTGGCATGTCCCCAAATGAAATGGCCGAACTGTGTGGTAATAGATGGGTTTCCAGTGACCACCTGCTGTGGATGGCTGAAACCTTAAACAAGGAAAACCCACACACATTTTGCAGCGTGATAAATCCCATCCTGGATGTCGAGGGCTTGGCAGCATGAAGACTGCAACCACTCCAACCAAACAGCCTTCTGTTCTTTGTTAATGTGGCTAATGGTGGAGGAAAGCTTGTGTTGGCAACAGATGTTCAAAGAGGTTGCCACTGGACATTGTGCAAGGTAAACCACAGGAACAAGTCCATCATATATGCTGACACCCTTGGCTGGCAAATCCCAGAGGGGCTGATGGATAAAGTCAAGCGATTTATCACTGGGGTTTACAGCGAAGATATGGCTGACTATGAGGTGATCATGTGCCACACACCTGGATGTAACGTGGGTGGCCACCACTTTTGTAGGTCATCGTGTGCCATTTATCCAGTGCAAACATGCTCAACTGTCTGTGGTGTCATTTCCATGGTGATGGCTGCTGTGGCAACACATAAACCAGACCTTTTCCTTCAAATGACTTCAAGGTAAGTAGATCTAAAAAGCTACTACAAACTTTTATATATATGTATAATGACTTTTAGCAAATCTATTATTAATAGTACAGTGATTGCTATAGTCTTCATTTGGCAGGAATTAATTTATTGACTGGAGTGATCACTATGCCTTGAACAGAAAAGTTAACACTTGTCAGATAGCTTCAGGTGGATAGCATTCCTTCCTTACCTAATCATGTCAAACAACTAGTAATAAACAATGCAATCGGTTATATATTAAAAAAAATACTATCTAGTGGTAGGTTATATATTAAAAAAAATACTATCTAGTGGTAGTGGAAAGAGGGAATAGCTGTTAACCGCTTAAGTATAGGGGCTTGGGAGCCTAGTTACTATGGAAATTCAGTTATAATGAAATAGACTGAGTTACCATATTTTGACTCCAATTTTGACTCCAAAAGATCAGCAAGTTTGATGAAAATCTAAATTAAAAGTCACCAGCTGTAGAACAAACATCTGTATACTACGAAAAGTGTGTCCCAGTACCTGTTGTATCCAATACAACTAGTACTATCTTAATTCTCTCATTTTTGGAAGCTGTCCCCAGGCCCTACTAATGTTTTAATATAATGGTGACAAATTGGATTGAAACAATTAAAAATATAATTATTATATTTCTTTCAAGGACTTCCCTTGGAGTTAAAGACAACTACCTTCAGAAACCCACAAGGTATTCGAAATACCTCAGGAGGGTTATTGCAACTTGGATGGTGGAGGGAAACATTTCTATGGAGTATGTTATACCAGCCTCTGACCAACCAGCCACTGGCCCAACAGCTACATGGACCGAGTCGGACCAAGCCACTGACCCAGTAGCTGAACAGACCAGCAACCCGGCCGTTCATCCAGCAGCTAAAAGGACCAGCAACCTGGCCACTGATCCAACGGCTAAGCAGACCAAGTCGGAACCAGCCAATGATGCAGCAGCTAAACGGACTGAGTCGGACCAAGCCACAGGTAGCCCAACAGCTGAACGGACCAAGTCGGACCCAGCCACTGGCCCAACAGCTAAATGGACAAGCAGACGGGCCACTGATCCAACAACTAAACAGACCAAGTCGGAACCAGCCACTGACCCAGCAGGTAAAAGGACCGAGTCGGACCAAGCCACAGGTGGCCCAACAGCTGAACGGACCAAGTCGGACCCAGCCACTGTCCCAACAGCTAAACGGACAAGCAGACCGGCCACTGATCCAACAGCTAAGCAGACCGAGTCGGTACCAGCCACTGACCCAGCAGGTAAACGGACGTCAGACCAAGCCACAGCTGACCCAACAGCTGAATGGACCGAGTCGGACACGGCCACTGGTCCAACAGCTAAACGGACCAAGTCGGACCTACCCATGTCTACTGACAAGACCCAAAAAGAAACTGTTGAGTCATCAACAAATTTGAAATGCCCCTACTGCTCTGAAACATTTGCCAGACCCTACACTCTCAAGAGGCACATTAAGAGGAAACATAAACACCAAAGTTCTGATGCTGAGATTAATGCCACAGGAGCATGCATCTGTCACCACTGTGGATTTCGTTGCAAACGCACCTGTGATCTCAGGAAACATTTATCCCGCCAACATAGTGTGATATTCAACTATGAGACAGTTTCTTTTGAAAATAAAGCAGGTAAGGGTAAAATTTAGTATTAACAATAGTTAAAATAACTATTTACATCAATTTTATAATCAAATGCATTTTCAACACGTTTCTAGATTTATTTATTTACCGTATTTACTCGAATAAGCGCCGCCCCCGAACAAGCGCCGCCCTCGATTAAGCGCCGCACATGGAGCGGAATGGTTAATAAGCGCCGCCCTCGAATAAGCGCCGCAGCACCGGTGCGGCGATTATTTGAGTATTTCCATAAGATGATAAAAATACACTGTAATCGCTGCAATGCGGTTCTAAGCCAACAATGGGAATTTATTTTCATCAATAGTGATGTTTTCAGTTCGAAGTGAGTATATCTTGATGCTCTTTCATTTAGTTCTCTCTTCAAAATGTTCGCGTTCTTCAGTTCTTGCGTGAAGGCTGTAAACTTTGCCGGTAAGAGAAGCCCAACCTCCCTCTTTCTCTTTCCTGTAACTGTTGCAGTAAGGAGATTGTCAGCGTTTGCTTGTACAATCAAAATGTTTTGGCTTTGTGGTATGAGCCTTTTAATAAGCGCCGCCCTCGAATAAGCGCCGCACAGGAGACACGAAAAATTAAATAAGCGCCGCGGCGCTTATTCGAGTAAATACGGTATTTATTTATTTATAGTTTGTAAAAACTACTATAAGCATATCTTTCTCACTGTAACCATTAATAAATTGTCAATTGTCACATGCTTGCATATCTCTATATATGACATTCACTATCTGCAGATTCCATGGCATGAAGCCAGGAAGGATATTAATTGCCCCTCCTACTGGCCAGGATGGTATATACTCTAACCCCAGCATTATTTTGCCATGTAAAGTAAAGTTTCTTGTTTCAGAAGTTACACATTTAATTATGGTAAGCATTTTTCCACATCTATTTTATTTTTAGAATTTGAAGTATGGAAATCCACTGTTGAAGACCTTCAGTGCTGTTCTTTTGTGAAGATGAGTGGTGGCAGGGTAACCGAAAAGTATGGAGAAGTCCAGTACTTCAACTGTAACAGATGTGGCATGTATAGACCTTCTGGAAAAGGAGTGCGTCTACCTAAGAGCCAAGGTAAATAAATGATGAGGACAGTTTTCATTTTGGTACGGCCTACTTGTGATAAATTGTATTATTATTATTATTATAATTATTATTATTATTATTATTATTATTATTATTATTATTATTATTATTATTATTTATGGATGGCAGTGCACAGGCAAAATGAAGCAAATCCTGCACTCTGATTGGCTACCCACACGGTCAAGATGGAGCTATCTTGCCCGCTCACTAGGTACTCGGGATTGCCCATTCTACCTGCATGCCTAGTATCGACAGTAATAGTCCATGAGCCAAGGCCTAAAAAATTGATTTTCGTAGCACCCCCCATGGGACATAGTGACTTTGGTATCAAATTAAAGCTTATTATCTGTATTTTACGAATCTACTTGTTACTTTTTATGTAACTGGTGCATGAGCGAGAAATACAACTGTTTTTAAGGGGGGGTGGGTAAGGAGAGATTGCAATGTTAAGTCTATAGCAACTATAAAATAGTCAATATCTCATCAAATACCAGACACATTTACACCAAAATTGGCAGGAATACTTATCTCGTCAAAGTAAACAAATTTCAGTTGGCAGACAAATATGCAGTGTTGCCATAGCAACGGCCACCCTCTCAATAGCGAATTAGGGCCAAATTTCTTACTTTTATGATCCAAATTTTAGAAGTGAGTACTATTTAGAAACAAATTATACACCCAGAAGTAAAAGTAACTGTTAATCACCAATTTTAGATGTTACCGGCTTGTAACAGTTCAGGAATTTTGCACAAAATATTGTTCTTGGAGTTGTAAGTGCCAATTTTCCGCACAGGGGGTGGGTTAGGATGGTCTTTGATGTGAACTCTAAATGTCAATATCTTTAAACACACTAATGCGTTTGTAGTAAAACTTGGTGAGAACATACCTCTTATGAGAAATAAGAGATTGCGCATTACAGAAGCTGTCTATATTGTTGCCATGGTAACGGTTGCTATGGATTTCATTGTTATTTAAAATTGTTCCTCAGGTAAAGAATATTAATGGTATGATAATAAAATTTGTATGAAATATTAAACAGCAAAAAAGCTATAAAGTGTAACTTTTGTCATATTCAACAAAATGATGTCATCTTCTTGTGTTACTATGGAAACTGTTGATAACTAACCCTTTATTGTTAACATTGTTTCTGGGTAAGACTATAAGTTTGCAGTAAATGCTCAGGTTTATACTCTACTTTTGCAAAGGACCCTGCGCATTGACAAAACCTAAAATGTCTAGCTCTCATCATCACCGTCGCCACCGCCGTCGTTATCATCATCATCATCATCATCATTATCTTCGTCATCACTTTCATCATCTTCTTCATTCTCTTCCCCGTTGGCACAGTTCATGCAGCTGTCCTGACATGCACATGCCTCTGTGCAACGAAGACCATTGTTAACGCAAGAGCAGCGTCGTGTAGCACATGATCCTTTGCAGCCACAGCAAACAAGTTTCATCACAGCATCGGGGGCAGGAGCCTGATCAGTCCAGTAGATTTCCAGTTGGTCCTCCTTTAACTGCCAACCTTGCCCATTTGGAGCTTGGTCCATATTCGGTTCTAAAGCATGCTTCCAGATGAACGCCTGATAGTTTGCGCGCTTGAGATGGTTTTCCAGAGCTGCTTTTGTTGGGGGAAGCTGGTGTGACTGGAGGTTTTTGCTCTTGCAGAACAGTCTGTACCTCAGTTCATTTACATCATTGCACTTGGGGCCATTGTACAAGGCACAAACAAACTGTTCCAGCATATTCAAATCTTGTACTTCAGCAGGGACGCACTCACCAAGATTGCTGACGATTCGCCTTAGGCCAGGATTCGACTGTACAATACCAAGAGCTTTCTTCTTTCCTTTGCTAGAAAAGGCACTGACACTATCACAACCCGTCATGGCATGCAGACTTGGTAGTACCTGACATATCTCTGGGCCAAGCTTTGCACATACGTGAGGGATGCTGACAATGCGAGACCTGTTCCTGGTGCCACTGATCAGTGTCATTTCAGCGGGAATGAATGCTTGATAATAGCAGGCTAGCACTTCCACATCTGTATCTGATGACTTTATAGCGATGTGCTGATGTCCATTTCGAGACGCATGATCTGCATGTAGGAACATCCTGGTGTCGGCTTCCTCTTGATTACTGCAAAGGTCCAGGACTGTGCTTGCACTAATTGTATCCAGCGAAACTTCCAGTTTGGTGCAGATGCCTCCGTGAGCAACAAAGAGAGTGTGGTCTTTAATCTTCTGTGTGTAGACTGGATTTGCTGACCACTCACGTACAAGGAAGTTTAAGAGACCCGTTTTGTTACTTCCATTCGCCATGAACTTTCTCCACTGACGTGGGCAGAACTGTTGCGGGCTGGTGATGTTTATGACAAGCTGACCATCCCTGCCTCGCTTGTTTCTCTCGGCATTCTTAATCGAGATGGGGGGATATTGATCACCCACAAAGTCAATTCTTGTTGCCTCTCCAGCCTCCGCCAGGATTATGGTCATCACCATCTCTGCCAGCTCAGAAAATTTATCAGGCACCCTGACTAGCGTCTGTAGCACCGCCATTGCGTCCATGATGATAGCCGTCGTCTGATCAGGTAAACTTGGAAGGCACTCAACTCCATCTTCGAGTAGCTTAGATAAAGCAGCTTTGTTTGTCTTGGCTAACGAACCATCAAATGAAGCTAATGACCACGGGAGAGGGCCAAGCTCGTGGATCAGAAGCTCTCTCAGGTCCATGTGGCGGCTCTGTCCAATCACCAGTAAACGGGCAAATAGATTCCTGTCTGATCTGATCACGACGTTCTTGTCTCCTACTGTTAAAGACGACTTCTTGCAGGCATCACGGAAACTTCCCAGTTTCAGTTTGGGGAGTGTTTCAAAGAATCCTGTTGCAGTAGTTACTAATCTCTCCTCTACAAATGAAGTCAACGCAGTGGTTCCCTTCTCTTTTGCCATCAAAAGGTCCCGCTTCATACTTTCACTGGCAACATACCCAGAACTGAGGCTAGTGAGTTCTTCAGATGGTCCAAATGGATTTTGCCAGTTACTGAGCACTTCAACCACTTTCTTGACATCTTCCTCGTCTCTTTTCATGCGAGCTGAACCTATCTCCTTGTGCAGGCTTCGCTGGTCTTCTTGAATTCCTTTGGTCATACTGCGGCACTTGTCAACAAAAGCAGCACGTGAATGGGCAGTTAGCATCCATCGTTGGACAGCACCTTTCCTCAGGCTGAACCCTACTATTCCTCCCTTTGTTTTAGTACTTCGGTTCAGTGTTTGTTCAATGGTTTGATCCACTGGCAGCTGTGAAAATCCATGTGATGTTGTCCGCTGGACTCCAAACTCACCATTTGTTAGAAGGGCATGTGCCTCTGGGTGAGTGTCTTGCAGCAAAAGCATGTGTGCCAAGTACACCGGCAAGTAGCGGGCATAATTGATGTGGTCATAGGCGAAGAACCATGGTAGCATATTCTTGATGCTCTCCAAGTGTAGGTCCCAGTTCCCTTCTCTGGTTGCTCGGACAAAATTCATCACCAGCTCTACCATCTCCAGGTACGAATTCCAAAACACTTTCAGCGGGCCGTTGTTTTCTTTGCAGTATTCATTGTACAGACTGAACAACACCAGGAAATCAGGCATGGAAAGAAGCTTGTTGAATTTCTCCTCCTTGAATTGCTTTTGGATGTCCTCTACGACGTCAGTGAGGTTTACGTAGTTGATTTGGTGACCGTTACGAACCAACCATGACTTGAAACCCGCCCACTGGAGTCGGTGCATTGCTTCAAAGACAATCTAAAATAAATTTAACATAAATGTTTAAGTATACATCTTGTAGCAATCATGTAAAGATTACATCCAATTTAGGTCAACGTACCTTATGTGTACGTACAGCTCGGTTGTAGTGACGGCCTTCAAGTACTCCAGTCACAGATCCTGAGCCAACTATACCACTTTCCATCAGTATATCTGCAAGTCCAGCATCTCCAAAGCGCTTGCCAATGGCGGAGAGGAAAGCACAGATAGTGTGAAAAGAGCCAATCCTGACTACCAATCGCTGGAACTGTTGCTGGTTCTGCCAGAGCACCTCAAGGGCCTTTGCATAGATTGCTTGATCGAACGCAACAATAACGTCCTGTTGCCCGAGCTGGTCAGCCATTTGTAAAGATCTCTGCAGCACAGTATAGACAGTAGGAAGCTCTGTAGGGCTGGCTTCAATAACTGGACAGTAGCCTACAGAGCATTCACGCGGAACATTGTTCTCACGTAGCAACATGTTGAAGCCCGTCCACGCCGGTATTACTTGGCGTTGACTTTCTGTTGTCGAGAATAGCGTGTCTTCAATAGGCCGTCTACAGAGCATCCAACCAAAGTCGATGATTCGTGCATATGCTGTGACTTCTGGGGATGCCTGTTTCACAGTGGCGACATCAATGGCAAGCATGCTAGGTCCTTTCCGAGGTCCTGAATGATAAGGCAGTACATCTGTAGGGATGCAGGCGATGGATCGGTTCTTGGATCGGTTCTGGTTAATGGACATGACAGGTGGTAAAGCGCAGGTAAGAGGTTTGCGCTGAACAACAATGCCATTGGTGCAATGAGTGGTTCCCTTCCCTATAGTAAAATTCAGCGAATACAAATATTGGTACAATAAATGTGCTAAAGTATGCACTTTACTCCTAATAATTGTCACTGAGAAGCCCCTTTGAGCAGTGTGTCAATAAAGTATTGTAATTGCTGTCTAGACAGGGGGTTTAATAAATGCTATAGAATCAAAGCTTTTAGTTGGTGGAATGTTTTCAAAAACGTTATTATTGAAATGAGGATCAATAGGAACTGAGTCGATAAAATTGAAAAAAAATATAACGACTATGCAGTATTGCATAGTACCTTGCAATAGATCTACTCACTAATTAATGGAACAACAAAATAATAAATGTTGTTTGTTTCACCATAGACTCGGAATTTACCTGACAAGGTCTCCTCTTGTAGGTCGTTGTTATCCCAACAGAATACACCAGGGACGTTAGGGTAACACACACTTGGAACCAAGGCGCCATTCTGCTGCTTCGAAATCTGATTCTCAGCTAGAGCTGTCTCCACTTCCTCTATTTGGGAGTATGATAACCCGTGTCCAAATCTATTCAGAATTGTTATCAATTCAACATTTCCTGTAAGGCTCTTTACACTCATTGGAAGGACGACATGTTTCGGAGTCTTTATGCGTCCACGACTGACAGAATGTATCAGATCCTGAGAAAGAGAGAGAACAAGGCGATGGACGTCTGGTGAGAGGTTTGAAACTCTTTTGTCAGAATAGTTTGAGTCAGATGATAGAATCCAAGCCATCATGTTATAAAGGAGGTCAGGTACTATAACACTGTCACACTCTAGATCTTCTGCTGACCCAGGTGGCCATGGCATTGTTGGTTTCATGTTGGCAACTAAGCTTCGTATCATTTTAGCAGTATGGTAAACTTGATAGTTTCCCTCTTGTTGTATATCTGTCAAATCTGTCTCACTGTCACTCTCTGGCATTTGCTCTCCCTGGATAGTATTCTTGAATACAGTTTCTACCACTTTGCCTGTTTCAACTTCTGTATTATAGACAAGTTCTGATTGATTCTGGTTTGATGGCTGGTGAAAGGACAATCTTTGTCCAAAGCATCGCGTAAGCCGGTTCTTCAGCTTCGATGACCTGTACGTCATTCCATGTAATCCTTCTTCTGCAAGGTGGGATGTGTATTTTTCGATGAGAACAGACATCGGAATGGCTTTTGCAGCAATGAAGACTTCCTCTTCTACAAAATCTTTGATTTTGATAAAGGCTTTGTTGTAGCTTTCGTTTCTGTCATCTTCTTCTTTACAATTCTGCTCCTCTAACTTAACCAGGTGCTTTGGGCGAACATATTCTTTGTAGCATGAACGATGGTATTTTATCTCCATAGCGATAGTATCTTGACCTTCAATATGCAACAGCATACGGGTGTCATTCCGAATGTGGGCAGCCTTTACCAAAGCTGCACTACCAAACTCACTTATGTTTAGTGTAAGCGATTCTCTCGTTCTTGCTCCTCTCACGTTTCGATGCTTGGCCTTGTCTTTCTGACATATTGCACATTTGTCAACATCTAATTTTTGAGCTTGTGACCGGCACACCCTTTTAGGTGGAGGCTCAGCACTGCTTGACTCCTCAACAGACTCCTCTTCATTTTGATCTTCTCTCGCTGGATTACATTGCTTTTGTTCCACCTTCTTCACTTTGTTGACGTCTGTGTATTCTTGGTAGCATCGCCGATGATATCCTCCCTTCGGTCCCTCATTCCAGTAGTCCTTCATCACTGTCCATATTGCATCCTTCCTCCTACTCGAGCAGTGTTCAAACTTTCTCCAGCTTTTATTGGTAAATGACGTTAACTTCTCTTCAACGTTTTCTTTAACATGGCAAAGACACTTACTCCAATTAGGCTTTTGTATGGAGCCAATATTTGAGCGCTTTCTTGATCGTACAATTTCTGCCATCTCATTACATCAGATTGTTGTAGACCAATATTATTTTTTCTGAAGATCCCGAGATATTACTGGGAAGAAATACAAAGATAGCTTTGAGCCAAGTACATAAGCAAAAATCAGTTGATCAATCGTAAGTAGACTGATCAAAGACTCATCTGAGTCATCTCGTAAAGTCATTTAAGTCTATATGACGTTAGCTCCGGAGGGGCTGGGTACACTGAATAATGTGGGAATTCGCTTTCCAAAATATTAAGGCCTGAAAAGTGATTTCATCGATCGATAATTCTTACAGGTATTCTAGAGATGTTTTCAGCTTTGAACATAACATTCACTGCTAGTATTCTTAAAGATGTTATTTGCGAGTAGTTGTTATATCGCAAAAAATCAACATTTACAGAAACTAAAGTGAAGAAACAGCATTATCTTACCTTTTTTCTGTAAACCATTTTCCAAGATGGCCGCCCATGACTGATAAATGTGAATTGCATTGTGGGATGTAAAACTTGGAATGGAATATCATTGGAATAGTAAATAGTGGATTCTGGTCAAAATGTAGCAGGTTTTCTTCGGAGAACAAATGCACAAACCGCTTCACTGATTTTTCTTCAGCCAGAAAGTATCAAAAACCTATTTTGAGTTTTTTTTCTATATTATAATAAGATTTTTGTCCTATTTGTTAAATACAAACAATCAGTGTAATTAATCTGCATAAAATGCAATACAAATAAAATTTGTGTGCTTTTGTATCATTCGAAATGCAAACGAGTAACATGTGCATGAGAAAGATGCTTAAGAAGCCTTAACCATGCTTTTGTTTGTAAAGCGTATTTCCATAGCAACGGTTGTCAAGGAAACATTATGTTCTTTAAGCTATGAAACTATTTACCAATTATATAAACCAATTAACGATACGATCTGATCAGATTAACAATTCTGACATAATTTTAACGTTTTGAGTAGTTTTGTGACAAAACATACCTGACCCACCCACCCTTAAAATTCGCCTTGAACGTAAAGTGCCGTCAGGAAACAATATAATTTATGAAAAAAATCATCTAGTTTAAATGATGCAAATGGTTCTTGTAACTGGAAATGCTTCACTGCTCATCAAAATAAAGTTTACATAGTTAAAACCATTTAATTTCGTTTAATATCTGTGTTTTTGTGTTTGCTTAGCAACGGTTACCATGGTAACATACGATTTAGATACAGACATGCAAGTGTATAGCACTCTACCTAAACTACATTTTGAACAAAATTTGTCAATATTGATGAGCACTTTTTTGAGATACCAACTTTCTAAAGTTATAAGTATATTTCAGGAAAAAATTCTCCTTACCCACCCCCTCTTAAACATAGTTGTATTTCTCGCTCATGCACCAGTTATATAAAAAGTAACAAGTAGATTCGTAAAATATAGACAATAAGCTTTAATTTGATACCAAAGTCACTATGTCCGATGGGGGGTGCTACGAAAATCGATTTCTAGCCACTTTTCAGGATTTGGCTCATGGACTATAAAGCCAATATGTAATAAATCCTTTATTGGCCAAGCTTGTTCAGCCAAGATGGCAGGATATTGTCCTTGTTCTTCATTTTGCGGGTTTATGGACCTTGAATCGTCTCAGTCCATAAACACACATAAAGGAACTTGGCCAATTTCCTGCCGTGTCATCTTGACCTCACGCTTGGCCAATAACCCATATATATTTGCCACTTTTACACTGCCTGACCCCATTTCTCTTGGGAACACTACAATTTATATACAAAAGGCACCAAATTTATGTATAAAATAGAAATTAATATGACAGGTTTTGTTAAGTTAAGTAGAAACTTTAAAAAAGCTGAGCCAAAATATGGTATGAGAAATAACTAAACGGGGTACTAGTTAATTAAATTTAATCAATGTCAGTAGTATGATGACGTATTGTATTGAACAGATGTACCTGACAATAGCACATGTACTTCTTGTTGTTTACAGGAACCTGCAAACTTAACATGAATTGCACGGCTGGTTTGAAAGTGTGCACAACAAGTGATGGCAAGGTCTCTGTGCATGCCTGCCATACACATCATGGGCATGCAGTTGAATTACAACACACTTGGCTGTCAAAACAGGGGCGCCAAGAGATTGCTCGCAAGATTCAACAGGGAGTACCAGCAGACAAGATCCTTGATGATATTCGGCAGTCCATCCCTAATAGTCTACAAAGGCATCACATCCTTGACAAAAAGGATATCAACAACATCCAACAAGCATATGGTCTGAAGGATGTCCAGCGGCATGCAAATGATCAAGAAAGTGTCCTTGCTTGGATTGAAGAATTCCAAAGCTCACCTGAAACAAACCCCATCCTGTTTTATAAGATGCAAGGTGAAGAAAATGAAGAACACCCTCTACAAAAGGAAGATTTTATGATCATAGTGCAAAGCCCTATCCAGAAGACCATGCTTCAGAAATTTGGTGCTAAGGGAGTCTGCATTGATTCTACTCATGGGACAACTGGGTATGACTTTTACCTGACAACCCTAATGGTAGTTGATGAATTTGGTTCTGGGTTCCCTGTTGCATGGTGTTTGGCGAACCATGAAGATACTACATTCATGACAATGTTTTTTAACATTGTAAAGGAGAACAGTGGCCCAATTAATGCAGAGTGGTTTATGAGCGACCTGGCAAACCAGTATTACAATGCTTGGGTAGGGGTAATGGAACACCATCCTAAGAAGCTAGTATGCACATGGCATGTTGACAAGGCATGGAGGGAGAACCTCAGAGAAAAAATTAAAGACGCCACAGTTGAAGCTGAGGTGTACAAGATGCTCCGCACAGTGTTGGAGGAGACTAGCGAGACAACATTCAATGACCTGCTGAGCAAAGTACTTCACCAGCTTCAACATAATGACACCACTTCTGCATTCCACAACTGCTTTGACTCAGAATGGGTCCCAAAAGCACAAGAATGGGCCTTCTGCTACAGATGTGCGCTTGGCATTAACACAAACATGTATGTTGAGGCTTTCCACCGCACATTCAAACACAATTACTTAAAGGGGAAATTCAACAAGCGTATTGACACCTGTCTTCTGAACCTCCTCAAATTCATCAGGGACAAAACATATGAGAGAACAATAAAACTAACAAAAGGAAAGCTGACTACGAGAATTCGAGACATTCAAGTTCGCCATGCAGCTGCTTTGAAACTAAAGGCCATAGATGTCAACACAAAGGAGAATGGATTGTGGGAAGTCAGGTCTGAGGACCAAAAGCGAGTTTATAATGTGCAACAACTTAGTGAAGTGTGTCCAGAAAGCCACTGCAGTTTGAAATGCCATTCCTGTAAGAACACATGTCCTCACACATTTTCTTGCTCATGCATTGACAGTCTCATGCGTGGTACTGTTTGCAAGCATATTCATCAAGTTTCCCTGATGCTTGCTGAAACTGACATCAAGGTTGATTCATCAATCCCCTCACCAGCCACTCTACATCTTGGAGATGTGGACAATAAAGCAGATGAACTAGAGGAGTTGGTCAGAGAAATCAAGAAAAGCAGCCCAAAAAGTAATATTGCAACGCTGAAAATAAATGTGAAGGCAAAGCTCTTAGAATTGATAACTGCAGTTGATCAGTGCGACAATGAGGAAGCACTGAATACATTACACAAAGGACTGTCTGCCAAGCAGTTTCTTTTCCAGTCAATACAGAAGCACCCTGCTCCAGCAGCAACAATACCTTTAAAAGAAAGTGGTCCAGCAAACAAGAACTTGGACAGGCAAAGGCGGTTCTTCTTCTCAACCAAGAGAAAGAGAAAAAGACAGGAGAACATAAGGTATTCAAAACCAACACAAGAGGAGAAGGAAAACATATTTAAATCCAAAGGTCAGTCAGTGTATTAAAATGTAAAATGAATTCCAGTAAAATTATAATGAGTTAATGAATTGGCAGGATCGCAAACAGACAATGGAAATTTAACAGCTTTCCCCTCCCCTTCCCCCTTCCTGTATTATAATCATTAATTTGGTATAATTTTCAGAGGTGATAGCAGTGTCATAGATTATAGGATTTTTAGTGCGATCGCTTAGTTCAATTTGCAGTGCCAGAAAATATTGCTGAATATTTACTGAGGTCTACATCATCTCAGAAAACATATACATTCAGCAATCTTTACAAAAAGTTTTTGATAATCAATATTGTTAATTAATTATACCTTTACAAATTTACCTTTGTTATCATAACTTTAGACTCCGATGGCACAACTATAGAGGTCACTGCATGCGGATTGGATCCTGATGACTGGGTATGCCATGCCTGTCAAACAGAAAATGATGACGTCAACATGATTCAGTGTGACAGCTGCCTAAAGTGGTTCGGATGGTAATTAAGGACTACAGTTTCTTTTAAGTTATTAATATTATTACATCATCTATTTTAAATTATGGTAGATATCCTAATGAAGTATACGTATGTAAAGATACACTAGTGCATGCAGACTCTCGTATTTACTTCCTACCTTAGAAACACGGTTTCCGAGGAAGAAAGGAAGAAAGAGGATCTGCCCGCTTGCTATTGAGATACACTAGCAGCTCACATATATATTTACCGGTAATGACATAATGAATTGTTTCAATTTAGACCACAATTGTTGACAACTTGATTTTTCCATCTTTAACAGGGACTGTGCGCAACTAACAAAGGAACCTGAAGAGGATAACTGGTACTGCAGCACTTGCTGTGATGACCAGAAAAAACAGGCTCTTTTGCAAAAGCTTTGGAATTAATGACAATTTAACCCAAACACTTGTTTAATACAGCTGACTACGTAATATGTGCTTCTGATAGCTTAGGTCGCATTCCACTGGATCCACTGGATAAGTCGCTATCCAGCGGAGCAAATATACTCCAACCAATGCTTTTGGCAAGTTTTCAACACAATCCCATTCTTAAATTTGACTTATGCTTCTACTCTATTCACAAATTATAGGGCTATCGTGAAAATCTTGCATACATTTTATCTGCCGGATAGCGAACTATCCTGTGGATAAAATTATCCGCCCTTTGAACAACTGGGGCCTGACCAGTGTACATGTGCATCTATTTGTTATTTCTATCATAATTTTTTATCTATATTTTGTTGCACAGATTTAAGTGGTGTGGCTATCTTGATAATAATTTAGTCTTGACTCAAATATGTGTCATTATAATTTAATTTATTCATAAACATTTCTTGTGCCTACATTTGTTATAGACTGGTCAACTTATTGTAAATGATTTAAACATGAATAAATTATTAATTATTATTATTATTTGGGGTGTGTCTCACAGTTTTCAGCAGTTTTCTGGCAGAACTGAAGGAAGTAGTAAATTTTATAATTGGCTTTTCCAAAGCTCCAAATATCTTGGCTAATTCCACTCATGTCTTTTTTAAGTTTTCAGCGACTTGTTTGCAGCATAATAATAACATAATGCTGATAATCACAACCGGAATCTCAACCGGAAGTTAATTGTCCTGGCCTATCATTGTGTCAATAAATAAACTAAAGGTTACTAGTGAAAACACGTACCTTTTTACGCATAATGTCCACAAATGTAGCACAATATCACCATTATGAATTGTTGAAACAGCGGAAATGCAAGACTTGAAAGCTGAGCATGAGACGAGCAAACATTCTCCCTGTTTGTTCACTGATAGCCTGCGAACGCAGACTCATTTCCGGCTGTCGAGATTCTCTCCGCCAAAAAATAACGGCGGAGAGAATCTCGACAGCCGGAAATGCGTCAGCGTTCGCGGGCTGGTTAACTGACCAATAAGCGCTCGGTGCAATCCTTGCATTTAGATTGAACAGCGGTATCGACAGGAATTGCACCGACGCGGCAGCACGATAAAATGTCACAGAAATGTTCGGCGAGGTAAATACTGAATATGTTTCTTACTGCTATTCAAATCTTACACAGAAAGCGAGTCTTCCGTTAAGAAATCGGTCAGATTTACTACAACATATGAACTGTTTTATCGTTCTATGTCTGTCACTTTTACGGTTTGAACTCGCGATACGAATGCGAATACAATAGCTTTGAAAGGTTTGATGACAGCACACACAGCACGAGGAGAATGAAATGTATAAGTGACACTGTGGTCAATTGCTATTTTTATCTTCCAATGACAGGCCGGTGCAATCTCTGGATTTAGCCGCTAGTGAGTGAAGTTGTCTCTCTGGCCGTTCTGTGGATGGATTCCTAGACATACCAAGGCAATTTAGCCAAGATTTGACTTCAAAAGAAAACAATGCGCGAAATATTTTGTCAGTAAGACCGGGTGGCTCAACACTTATAAAAAAAAACATCAAAATTAGCATAGCAGGAATCCCGTTTCGCTGACAAATAGAAATTACCCACAATGCAACTCGGCACAAAAAAAGAAATCACAGAATGTGCCTAATAACCAATCGTTCATGCTTCACCCGCTGGGCGATTAACAGACAAATATCGAGTAAAATAATTAGTTATGAGATTAAGGTTTCCTGTCATTAAAAAATTTTCATTTTTGTTGCATTTTTCTCTCGGTTAAGTCCCTATGGACCTCAAGGTGTCGAAAACATCACTTGGGAATCATTTTTAAGTGCAAACAATGCCCTAAGAAATGATTTTAGTTTTGACCCAAAAGTGCAAAAAAGTGAGTTTATCCTTTGTGGGCTATTTCTTTGTCCCCTGTCCCTTGGGAGGCCTGGAAAGTGTCCCCGGGGATGTTTTCAGACACGCTGAATTGATTGACACCTTTTGCAGGAATATTTCTTCGGTGTCCAAAAATCGACTTTTTCCTTCGTGGGGGTACGGGCAATTTTGCCAAAAATGGCCAAATTTTAAAAAAATTTCGAGTTTGCATTTTTCTCTCGGTTAAGTCCCTATGGACCTCAAGGTGTCGAAAACATCACTTGGGAATCATTTTTAAGTGCAAACAATGCCCTAAGAAATGATTTTAGTTTTGACCCAAAAGTGCAAAAAAGTGACTTTATCCTTTGTGGGCTATTTCTTTGTCCCCTGTCCCTTGGGAGGCCTGAAAAGTGTCCCCGGGGATGTTTTCAGACACGCTGAATTGATTGACACCTTTTGCAGGAATATTTCTTCGGGGTCCAAAAATCGACTTTTTCCTCCGTGGGGGTACGGGCAATTTTGCCAAAAATGGCCAAATTTTGAAAAATTTTCAAGTTTGCATTTTTCTCTGGGTTAAGTCCCTATGGACCTCAAGGTGTCGAAAACATCACTTTGGAATCATTTTTAAGTGGAAACAATACCCTAAGAAATGATTTTAGTTTTGACCCAAAAGTGCAAAAAAGTGACTTTATCCTTTGTGGGCTATTTCTTTGTCCCCTGTCCCTTGGGAGGCCTGAAAAGTGTCCCCGTGGATTTTTTCAGACACGCTGAATTGATTGACACCTTTTTCTGGAATATTTCTTCGGGGTCCAAAAATCGACTTTTTCCTCCGTGGTGGTACGGGCAATTTTGCCAAAAATGGCCAAATTTTGAAAAATTTTCAAGTTTGCATTTTTCTCTTGGTTAAGTCCCTATGGACCTCAAGGTGTCGAAAAGATCACTTTGGAATCATTTTTAAGTGCAAACAATGCCCTAAGAAATGATTTTAGTTTTGACCCAAAAGTGCAAAAAAGTGACTTTATCCTTTGTGGGCTATTTCTTTGTCCCTTGTCCCTTGGGAGGCCTGAAAAGTGTCCCCGGGGATGTTTTCAGACACGCTGAATTGATTGACACCTTTTTCAGGAATATTTCTTCGGGGTCCAAAAATCGACTTTTTCCTCCGTGGGGGTACGGGCAATTTTGCCAAAACTGGCCAAATTTTGAAACATTTTCAAGTTTGCATTTTTCTCTGGGTTAAGTCCCTATGGACCTCAGCATGTCGAAAACATTTCTTGGGAATCATTTTTTAGTACAAAGATTGCCCTACGAAAATGTTTTAGTTTTGACTCAAAAGTGCAGAAAAGTGACTTGATCCTTTGTGGGCTATTTCTTTGTCCCCTGTGTCTTGGGAGGCCTTAAAAGTTTCCCGGGGTATATTTTTGAACACCCTGAATTGATTGACATCTTTTTGGATATTCAGAACATTACCCTTTAACTTGTTATTTACCTTTTTTTTAAAGCCTCGCTTCAAATGAAGTTAGCAGCCAAAACCCATGATATCATAGACAGCCGAATTAACGTCCCAAAGCGAAAGTTGAAATGCGAATGCGGCCGTACATCGAAACGACGAGTAAGCATATTATCCGAAGTTGCCTGAGGATAGGACGCAATCTCAGGCACAATGCTTGACAAGCGATTCCAATTTACGCGCGTTATATCGCGCCCTTTCTCAGCTGACTAAACAAGGGACTTTCAACACGATTTACTTGTAGACGGCTCAAGCTTTATAGTATGTGATCTGTCTATTCTGCTTGTCCTCTATAAGCTTCTGAATGACTTTCTTAAAAGTATTTATTTAGAAAGTTAGCTTAGATAGATATAGTTAATTTATACATACACTTAAGCTGGTATTAAGCGGACACCTTTTTGACCCTTGCTAGTGTCCGCTTAATACAGGGTGTCCCCTCAAACAGGTTCCTTTAGAATTCGTCTTAAAAGGGTCATATTAATATTCTTCAGTATTAAATGGCCTTGAAAGGATCAAATACCATTCCCGTGAACTGAAAGGTCTTTCGCAGACCGAAATCCAGATCGGGTTTATTCACCAGCAGAAAAACCTACTGAACACCCAAACGAAATAACAGATCTTATGGAAGTAGTTGGGCGTGTTCCAAAGCTCAAGGCCATGTGGTTATCCAAGCTTTTAAAGAGCCCAGCAACCCCAGGAAAAGTGAAAATTACTGGAGAGAGGGTGAGCAAATCAGTGGGCACCGTTTGGATCTACCTACCCTGCGAGCAGTGGTTTCTCCACCGGACGCTACACTATGAAAGGGTTCTCTCCATTTCGTAGCGTAGTGTCCGGTGGAGAAACCACTGCTGGCAGGGTAGAAGTTACCCTTCGAGTACATATTTCAACGGGACACGTTTTCATGTACCTTTTTTTCTCGATTAAACGCCCCCCGCGTTTATTTAAAATTCGGCAGTTTTGACCCGGCGTTTATTAACGAAATGCGATTTTCAGCCATTTTTCCAGGTTGATTTGTTATTACCGATCCTCGGAAACCTAGGGGCAGTTTGGAGGGATCCTTGTGATTCAAACGACAGTGAGCACTACAACACAAGAAAGAAAGTGCTTCAATAATACAACACCAACACGGATACATTGCTATATTTTATTTTGCTGTGTAGCAACTATCCCAGTTATGTTACGTCGGTATTTTTCCTTTGAACGTTTATTAAAATACAAAACAGCATACCGTACTTGGTGTGTCGTAACAGTGCCATTCAAGAGGTTACTATTTACTTGTAATCGGTCCTTGTGACCTCGACCCCTAATAAACGCCGGGACCCCGATCAAACGCCGGGACCCCGATTAAACGCACCCGGCGTTTATTTAAAAATCGGAAGTTTTGACCCGGCGTTTAAACGAAGCCGGCGTTTAATCGGAGTCCGATCTCGGCGATCGGCGTATAAAATCGCCAAGTGTGTTGCTGGCTTTAAAAGTAAACAACAGTGTACATAAACTGATTTGATTATTTTTTGCCGGAAGATCTCTCATGTTGTAGAGATACAGGCGCCAGACTTCACTTCACGTGTAACAAACCAGCCCAGTGTTGGAACAGATCACAGCACAAGAGTTTGGCGTCTTAAAAGTTTTATTCTCTTCTTTACCCTAAGATTACAAGTACCCTACCAGGATAAAATTATCTTAAAGTTGCCTTGCATGTATTTATCTCAAAACAGAAAGCTTTTAAAATTGTATTTCACAAGTTCTACTGTAGAAAAAAATATCTCTGTTATGCAGAAACAAGATGGTATCAGCTGTTTGGGGTCCAGTGAATAAAATAATCTTCAATTTACCTTTACTTGTTAACTTATTCAAAAGCTTGTATTCTTCGAAATATCTTCGAGTCAGAATTCCGATAGCAAAATCGTTAGATCAGTGTTTACCGATTCAACTTTAGTTTCTGTAGAAAAATATTTAAAAATGTAGGGTATCAGGGAAATGAGCTAAACCTATTTGAAACTAATCAGTTGTTTAACAGACCCGACAGCTGAAGTCATTCGCTCAGTTGAACTGAACACTATTTGAACTAATTTGGCTAATTAACATTGACTTCAGCTTAGTGTCAGCCCTGCTAATCAGTTTGGACTATAAGAGCTTTCTACTTCTTGGTGGCCAAGTTTTTTTTTTTTAATTTTTTCTTAACTTTTACTAGACCTTAGCCTACAAAAGGCTTGACAACTTTAAAAAAAGAGCTATTTCTAAGTTATAGAAATGTTTAATTTTCTTCAGAGTATATAGATGCCCCCAAAATCTGTACAACCATTATGAAGAGGAAATTGCACCATAAAAGGGCTGGCATTTGAAATGCAACTTAAGAAATAGTAATATGTGATATGTTTTCAATGTCAGTAAAAAACTTGATTTACACCAAAGATCAAATATGACTAAGCCCATTCGTCATGTTTGAGCTTACACAAACCTCAGTACAATCATTACAGCAAAAGAATTTCTTCCAATTAAGGATGGCATTTAGACAGCAAATTTGAACGTTTTCATCCTGTAAAATCAAGAGAGGGTTACCTGATTGATAACTCAGTGCAAGAATGGCCAGGCCCTTTTATACTGAAATGACTTGTCAATATTGGTGGCGTAACTCATGTTTCACTGAAAATAAACTTCAATTAAGGTAAGTTACCCTTTCAATAGTTTACAAATTAATTTGTTTTCCTTTAAATTTTTATTTAACATGTTCTGGCAGGCTAAGAATAAAAAAGTAATAAAAACGTTCAATAATATAACTGGCTTGCTTAAATGGAAACACTATCTGCCAAGTTATTCAGAAATATTGTGTTTACTTGTCGTCGACTGGTCATCACTGGGTCAATGAAATCTTGGACGCTCTGCAAAAAAAAAAAAAAAAAAAAAAAACAAGTGGAAAACCTCTGAGATAATATATTGATAAAGAAATTGTTAACTGGTGCTTACCACTTCATTCTTTTCCCTCGAGCCACCTTGTCCTCTTAGCCGCCGGAGGCTGGGCACGAGGATCTCCGCCTTAATTTAAGACATGTGTTGTTACATTTCACTTGTGGTTAAATTCAGCAGTATAGTCAACTTGTTATTTCCTTTAATAGCAATTCTGGCTGAGGCAAAAGTAACAAAAAAAGATTTGCTGAGGAACGGACACCAGTTTGAACAAATTGGACAAACGAGGCGGCAAAATGATTTTTTTTTAATATATCCTGGAAATGATTGTACGAATGAATTGAAAAGTCTATCTCTTATAATTTGGACGTTTTCTTTCTATCATTGGTCAAGCACTTGGTAGTTAAGAGGTTCCTGAAACCAATGCTGTGACCTCGGTAAAATCCACGCGCTCTGAGGAGCTTATTGTCGACCCTGATTTCGTATTTGGGAGAATAAGAAGTTTAAAAGAATTTGGAATTGACTAAGCAAAAACAGTTTCTTCGCCTCCTTAGTCATTTTAGCCAGAAATGTTTTACATAGAGAGACACAGACAAGGCCACAGCAGTATAAATTTAAGAGAGAGAAAAAAAAGACGAAATGAGCTTCTCTCTGGTCGATGTTTGTACAGTAATTCCAGCACGAAAATCATGAAATTTCGGACAATTTACAGTTGCCATTTCATTATTAATAGCACTGCAAAGCGACTTTTTGGTCAAATGATCTTGGCAATAGACTTCTGTCGATAATTCATACCCCGAAGCTAATCGCTTGTTAATGCTGCTGAGCCTGGAATCCTCGAATAAAGATCCATGCATCATTCTGGAAAGCACAAGCATGCAAACGTCTAAATGCCCATTTTAAATTTCGTCGTTTGTCTTCCATGCTGGACGACATTTTCTAGGCATTTTGCTCTTTGGAATCCATATAATTGAATTTCAGTACAAACTACTGCATCGAATTGTCTATATAAACAAAGTCTCTCTAGAATGGATTTGGTGCCGTAACCTGTGTGCTCGATCCTTTTGTGAGCAATTAAAAGAGCCCCTCAAGTATTTAACATTTATTGTGATACATCTTCGGTGATAGAGTGGTTAAAAGAGCATAGTCTTGGTGTCAATCATCTGAGTGCATTAAAAATAACATTTGGACTTATAAAGTAAAGAAAATTTATCACTAAATTATTTAATTATTCCAGTTAAACGTGTAATTTATCAAAGCCACTCCTTAAATTTCAAAAATTCATTAGTAGATCAAAAGCCCATTGACCTATCAAATGGTCGATAAACATCACATGCAGTGGTTTTATATCCGACAAAAACCTCCTTCTTATTAGTATGCTGTGTTTAGTGTTTTTCTTCGTATGCTAATTTCCAACGTTCTCAAAAGCATCATTGTTATGAACTCTTTTGACACAAGCCTTTCCAAGAATGTTTTTGAAGCCGTTTAAAAAACTCGCAGAACGTGTTGTGTCTGGATAAAACAACTCGGTGCTCCTCGTGGTATGAAATCCCGATAAAACACTGCTGCTTGTGTTTTAAACATTACTAAAAACCCACTTAAACTCTGCTGAAGGCAAATAGCAAGTTTCATAGCAGAAAAAATGACGACTTAGAAGTCCATAAATGGGAAAAAGTTGCTTTCTTTTACTGACAACATTTAAACACTAATATTCCATAACTTAGCGCTTCAGTTTTTGTTTTGTACTCGTTTAGTATGTAAGCATTTTTTATCTATTCTATAAAAATGTACCCGGATAATGTATGTATCTTGTCTGTTTTGTTATCAACATTGTAAGAAATGTTAATAAATGTGTTCTATTATTGTAAAATGAATGTTAAAAAAATGAATTAAATTGATTTGCTTATCAATGTGCCCATTTTGGTTGTTGACTGACAAAACACTGAGACCCCTTTGAAGATTAAAGTGCATTTTGATACAGAAATGTGCGGATAAAAACCACCGCAAATTCCCGTTTACAGAATTCTGTTTCCTGTTTTAAGTTTGGAACAAGTCATCTCAAGATGTCGTGGTTACACAATTAGTTAGAAACGTTAAGCCAAAAAAGTGTTGTAAGTAACCGTAACACCACAAACCATTATTGCTTGACAAATTATGGCTCGTTTCATTTTAAATTAGCTTCCAGATAATTAGATTAATTAGATTATAATTGGATTTGTGAAAAAAAAATTTATGTACCTTTTTTTATTTCTTGCCATCAAATTCAAGCGTGACGTCATCACCAATCAGTAAAAATGGAGCCCAGTGTCTCATGGCGGAGAACGTCTCGGAGTCTCGCAGAGATTTCATAGCCTGGTGAAGGGCTAGACTGGTGCTTTTCCCTTCTCTCAGCTTTTGATAGAAACTCTTCATGAACTCCATGGTAGCGTCGTCATCAATTGCCCAGAGAGCAACTAAAACAGAACGAGCTCCAGCGCACAAGAAGGCCCTTGCTAAACCCACCACACCTTCAGACTTTAAGACTTCCCCACGACCACTATGACAGCAACTTAACACAACAAGGCTGGCTCGGAGGTGAACCGCTTGTACATCTGAAATGTTCATCATGAACTCCTTTTCCTCAGGGAATTTAGATGTCCAGCCGGGGTTTGGAGCCAAGGCAATTTCGCCAGTTTCCTCTCGCCCATGGGCAGCAATGTGGACTAAACCAACTGAGGTCATACGATTCAACACTTCCGCTTTGGTCGCTTCTTTTCCGGCAAGTGGTTGAGTCTTGAGGATTTTTCCTATCATTTCCACTTCCTTTTTGGCGAAAGGTAACGGTGGTAAAGGTTTTGCAAGTTCTTTGCCACATGGATCTCCCACCAACAACACTCCAGTCTTACTGTGGAAGTCCTTGGGTGAGCTTGTAATTAGCTTTAAGCTCGTGAGCGAGGGAACAGTCCGAATCCTAATATCTTCACTAAGCGCGGCCCACGGAGCCAAGCACAACGAACCATCCGGGACAATGACCAACTCGTCACCATGAAGCACGTCTGCAATGGGACTAATAATTACATCGCACAATGGCTGTAAGGCGTTGTTAATGCAGCATGTTGATTTGCCTTTTGCATTTTGTTCTTCTCTGGTAGATGGGAGGTCACTAGTGAGCTCATCTATTGTACGATTTTCACATCTAACACCAACACCAGCTCCAATCTTTTCGAAAGCTGTCTCCAGTAAAATACGGACGGGGTCGTCAAGTGCAGACTGACCCTCTATTTCCCCTTGTCTAAATACCACTTCATTTCCCCTTCCAAGGACCCAGATATTAACTGTGTTTTTCTCCGTTGCTAGAAAAACTGTTTGTGTGGATGATACTCGTGAGATGTAGGAGATTGTATCTTTGGCATCGCATGACGGTGGTGACAATACTGTTAAGCCATATTGCATCATTAACATGTCAATCAGAGCCTGTGCTCGTCCTTGCTCAGCAGCACATAGGGCCTCGTCGTTCTTTTCTACTTTTAATAAACATCTCCAAAGAGAACTGTAAAACGTCTCATAGAGCTCGCGAAAACTCCTTTTCCATGAATCTTTAGACTGAAAAGCCCTCATAGTATCAATTAGTGTCACGCTTGCCCTGTAACTATCTACAGCCTCATTTGGAAATGCCAAAGACTGGAACGCGCAACCTAAAGAATGATGTGAAATTGCTTCATCAATTTTTCTACCCACGTACTTGGCAAGCTGCAAACTCTTCTGATGGTACTGTATGGCTTGTTGGAAGTCACCAAGTAAATAATAAGCATTGCCGAGATTTCCATAGGCACGTCCTTCTCCTGTACGGTCTCCCAGGTCTTTGGAAATCTGCAAATCTTTCTCATGGTACCGTATGGCTTGCTTGCAGTCACCAAGTGATTGATAAGCATTTCCGAGATTGCCATAAACACCTCCTTCTTTTGCACGGGCACCCAGCTCTTTGGCAATCTGTAAATCTTTCTGATGGTACTGCATGGCATGATGAAAGTCACCAAGTGATCGATAAGCTTTGCCGAGACTGCCATACGCGCTTCCTTCTCCTGCACGGTCACCCAGATCTTTGGCAATCTCTAAATGCTTCTGATGGTACTTTATGCCTCGCTGGATGTCACCAAGTGAATAATAAGCATTGCCAAGATTCCCATAGGCACCTCCTTCCCCTGCACGATCTCCCAGGTCTTTGGCAATCTGCAAATGTTTGTGATGGTACAGTATGGCTTGTGAATAGTCACCAAGTGATTGATAAGCAATGCCGAGATGTCCATAGGCAGATCCTTCTCCGTCACGGTCACCAAGGTCTTTGGCAAACTTTAACTCTTTCTGAAAATACTGCATGGCTTGTTGGAACTCACTAAGTGAGTCATAAGCAATGCCGAGATTGCCATAGGCACTTCCTTCTCCTGCACGATCACCAAGGCGTTTGGCAATCTGTAAAGCTTTCTGATGGTACTTTATAGCTCGTTGGAAGTCACCAAGTGATTGGTAAGCATTGCCGAGATTTCCATAGGCACCTTCTTCCCCTGGACTGTCACCCAGGTCGATGGCAATCTCTAAACATTTCTGATGGTACTGTATGGCTTGTTGGAAGTCACCAAGAGATCGATAAGCGTTGCCGAGATTGGAGTAGGCACCTCCTTCTCCCGCACGGTCACCCAGGTCCTTGGCAATCTGTAAATACTTCTGATGGCACTGTATGGCTCGTTGGAAGTCACCGAGTGATTGATACGCATTGCCGAGACTGCCATAGGCACGTCCTTCTCCTGCACGCGCACCCAGGTCTTTGGTAATCTGTAAATGCTTCTGATGGCACTTTATGGCTTGTTGGAAGTTACCAAGTGATTGATAAACATTGCCGAGGTTACCATAGGCACACCCTTCTCCTGCACGGGCACCAAGGTCTTTAGCAATCTTTAAATCTTTCTTATGATACTGTATGGCTTGTTGGAAGTCACCAAGGGATCGATATGCATTGCCGAGATTGCCATAGGCACCTCCTTCTCCTGCACGGTTACCCAGGTCTTTGGCAATCTCTAAATCTTTGTGATGGTACTGTAGGGCTTGTTGGAAGTCACCAAGTGATTGATAAGCATTGCCGAGATTACCGTAGGCACATCCTTCTCCTGCACGGTCACCCAGGTCTTTGGCAATCCGCAAATGCCTCTGATGG